>NW_006408650.1:5965648-5982176 GCF_000296735.1 Chrysochloris asiatica | reverse complement strand
AACTACTGCATCCATAGGTGTAGGTCAAGTTCATCAAATTGTATCAGATTACTCTTTTTTTCCTCTTCTTTCTTCTTCTAGTTGAGCTCTGATCATCCAGGTCAAGTGGGTATTATCTGCCAGTGTGGGTGTTCTTACGTATGTGCCCTCTCTTCTTATCAGCTGAACACTTCACTCCCCATTCTAGTCCTCTGTTGTCCATAAACTTTTTATGAAGTCCCCTCGTATGTATCTAGGTTTTAGTTGAGAGCCCACACTGCTTGCCACATCTAGTGTTAGATGCTGGTGACCATGGATAAAGGACCCGTTCCTCAGTCGTGGGAAGTGGAAACTCCAGTGATGGGACAGTCCTCTCAACAGCTCACCGCAGTGCAGCCAAACATGGACGACCCTGGGGACGTGCTTGATCCTGGTGCATGAAGGCAGGTCTTAATCAGTTTGTTCCAAGTTGATTGAGTAGAAAGGTCTGAGGGTGAGACTCACTCTTCCTCTCTGACCTAAGCTTCTAGCTTCAGCTCTGAGCGCGTGTGTACTCAGGTTTGTTTAATAAATAATCTTGCTATTTCATCTGAGTCACCTGGTCCACTTCTCCACTTCCTGCCTCTCTCCCAATTTCAAGAGGCCTGGCCGAGTTTCCTCTCAGACTCACACAGCACTCTCCCAAGAGGAATTCTGATGACCACATCTCCCATCTAGTACCATTTCCAGCACTTCAGTGGTGGTGTTGGTGGGGGGAATCGTACATGTTACACATCTGAAACCACTCAGAGCAGACAGCTGGCTGTTGGTCAGTGACATTGAGTCGATTTTCAACTCTAGTGACCCTATGTGACAGAGGAAAACTGTTCATAGGGTTTTCATAGGCTGTCATCTTTATGGAAGCAGATGACTAGATCTTCCTCCCATGGAGCCACTGAGTGGATTTGAACCGCCAACTTTTCGGTTAGCAGCTGAGCACTTCAACGCTCTGCCATGAGGGCTCCTATGGACAGCTAACCATCTACCTAATAAGGGTGGGCTGACCCTAAAGACTGTCCTCTCTGGAATCCCACCTGGAGGCAGGAGTGGTCCAGCGACCCTCTGAACACTTGTTGTTATGTGCCGTGGAGTCGGTTCCGACTCATAGTGACCCTGTACAGGGTTTCCGAGGCTGTAAATCTTTATGGGAGCAGATTGCCTCATCTTTCTCCCGCGGAACCGCTGGTAGTTTCGAACTGCTGACCTTGCGGCTCGCAGCCCGATTCGTAACCACTATGCTACCAGAGCTCCTTCTGAACACTATCCCACCTGAAATTGCCACAGCTTATTGGTGGTGACACATAGAAGTTTTACAGGAAGTCAGCTGTAAAACAAAATGATGTAACCAAGTTTCATTTCAATTCTCTATAATTAAATGCACCTATGATTGCTAGGGATGGGGGTGTTTGTGTAAATATTTCTTTATTCTAGTGAGTAATATTTCCTCAATGCTCAAACTGTGTTCTTATGCTGAATGCCTGGCACTTATCCTGTGCATGCCTGGTGTGGTGCAGAATGTATACACCCAGAAGCGGATTACTCATTAAGCTAGATAAGCACAGGCTTAATCGTGCTTACTGATCTGTAGTGAACAGTTTCTTATGCTTTTAACCACATCAAAGGATGTGATGAAACACATCTGAAATTGTTCACTACAGATGAGTACGTAAGCACAACTAAACCTGTGCTTACCTTGCTGACTGTTGGAGATTGTTAATTTGAAAAGAGGCTTTGATTCTGTAGGAAGTTACTGTGGGGTTGGAAGAGACATACCTAGAATAGAATCTTTGCTGTGAAAACGTGAAATTGTTCGCTATAGACAAGTAAGACGGCAGAAGTCAGCCTCTGCTCACCATACTTAGTGTGGGTCCGACACTGAATACCTGGCAGCAGTAATTGGAGGGGATTTTTTTCCTATGAAGGACCACTAGTCCAGAGAAAGAGAAACTCAATCATGACTATGCCTACATAAAAAGCAGTTTGATTTCATAGGACTGATCTATTTTGGG
Source organism: Chrysochloris asiatica (assembly GCF_000296735.1). Classification (NCBI taxonomy): domain Eukaryota; kingdom Metazoa; phylum Chordata; class Mammalia; order Afrosoricida; family Chrysochloridae; genus Chrysochloris; species Chrysochloris asiatica. The sequence continues at coordinate 5,980,149 of NW_006408650.1, read as the reverse complement.
AATGTGTATCAATAACTTGGTTTTGAGAATGAAGTAGCAATTCAAAGAAAAGGAGAGAAAAAGAGGAAAGACTTTCTCTTTGTTACTAGTAATGTTAAATAATGGTGTCATTCAATGTAGGAAGATTTTTGTTTTCACTTTTCATTGTGAATTGAGTGAAGGTTTACAGAACAGATCCTCAGCCCCACATTCACCAAATCCTACATTATTGTCATTACAGTGACTGCGGTCCTCTCCACGTACCATCAGTTAACAATAATTACCTATAGTCACTTAATTTTTCTCCCTACCCTCCACCTGCCCTGTAAACCATCATGTTGTTGTTGTTATGTGCTGTGGAGTCAGTTCTAACTCATAGAGACCCTGTACAGGATTTCCCAGGCTGTAAATCTTTACTGGAGCAGAAAGCCTCATCTTTCTCCTGCGGAACAGCTGGTAATTTCCAACTGCTGACCCTGAAATTCACAGCCTGCAGTATGTTTCATTTAACAAGAAAATCTTTCCTTAACTTTTTACAACGGTGTAAAATACAATATTTGTCCTTTTGTGATTGACTGATTTCACTCAATATAATGTCCTCCAGGTTCATCCATGTTGTGAGATGTGTTACAGATTCTTCCTCGTTCTTCAACATTGTGTAATATAACGTTGTGTATATGGACCAGTTTATTTAACCATTCTTCCGTAGATGGGCATTTAGGCCAGCTCCCTCGTTTGCTGTTGTGAAGAGTACTGCAATGAACATGGGTGTGCATGTATCTAGTCATGTTACACCTCTTGTTTCTTGAGGAAATATACCAAGTACAGGGATTGCTGGGCCGTAAGGTATTTCTATTTCCAGCCTTTTGAGAAAGCGCCATACCGTTTTCTACAGTGGTTGCACCATTTTACAGTACTCCCCAGCAGAGTAGGAGGGTCCCAGTCTCTCCACACCCTTGCCAGCATTTGTTGTTTTCTGTTTTGTTTTTGTTTTTTTTTTAACTTTGCTATTAATGCTGAAAGAAGATGATACAACCTTGCTTGCTGAAAGTGAAGAGGACTTAAAACATTTACTGATGAAGATCAAAAACCACGGCCTTTGGTATGGATTATATCTCAGTGTAAAGAAAACAAAAATCCTCACCACAGGACTGGTAAACAACATTCTTATCAACGGAGAAAAGATTGAAGTTGTCAAGGACTTATTCTTCTTGGATCAACTATCAACACTCACAGAAGTAGCAGTCAAGAGATCAAACAACGTATTGTATTAGGCAAATCTGCTGCACAAGACCTTTTTAAAATGTTGAAGAGCAAAGATGTCAGCTTGAGGACTAAGGTGCGCCTGACCCAAGCCATGGTATTTTCAATAACCTCATATGCATGTGAAAGCTGGACAGGGAATAAGGAAGACCATAGAAGAATTGATGCCTTTGAGTTGTGGTGTTGGAGGAGAATATTGAAAGTGCCATGGGCTGCCAAAAGAACCAATAGATCTGTTTTGGAAGAAGTGCAGCCAGAGTGCTCCTTAGAGGCCAAGAAGACCAAACTTCGTCTCTCATACTTGGGACATATTGTCAGGAGGGAGCAGTTGCTGGAGAAGGATCTCATGTTTGGTAAGGTGGAGAGTCAGAGAAAAAGAGGAAGACACCCAATGATATGTATTGGCCAAGTGGCAGCATCAATGGACTCAAGCATGGCAACAGTAGTGAGGTTGGCCCCGAATCGGGCAGTGTTTCGTTCTGCTGTGCATAAGGTCGCTATGGGTCGGTACCGACTCGATGGCACCTAACAACAACAACAACAATGGCCTGGTGAGAAGTTCTGGTAGCGTAGTGGTTACGAGTCGGGCTGCTAACCTCAAGGTCAGCAGTTCTAAACTACAGCGGTTCTGTGGCAGAAAATGAGGTTTTCTGCTCTGGTAAAGCTTTACAGTCTCGGAAACCCTACACAGGGTCACTGTGAGTCCAAACCGACTCCATGGCACCCAACCACCACCACCACCTGGTGGGACTTCTGGTGTGGTGCTATGGATTAGCACTAGACTGCGAACACAAGGTAGGCAGTTCAAATCTGCCAGCTGCTCCTCAGAAACTCTGTACAGGGTCGCTATGAGTCAAAACTGACTCGACAGCACTTAACAACAACAACAACAACCTGATGAGGAGTCCTGATGTGGCATTGTAGGATAATGCACTGAACTGCAAGGTCGGTTTGAACCGCAAGATCATCAGTTCAAACTCATCAGCTGCTCCTCAAAAACCCTATACAAACCCTGTGAGTTGGAACCAACTTGACAACACTTAACAACAACAACAATGGCTAATGATAATGAGCATTTTCTTCATATGTTTGTTGGCCGCCTGAGTTTCTTCTTTGGTGATGTGTCTGTTCATGTCCTCTGCCCATTTTTAATAGATGGGCTTCTTCTTGTTGAGGTGTTGAAGTTTTGTATAGATTTTGGAGAGTAGTCCTTGGTCTGATATGTCATTGCCAAGCAATTTTTCTCAGTCTTTTGGTTCTCTTTTTACTCTTTTGGTGAAATCCTTTGATACACATAAGTGTCTAATTGATTGGTGGTTTCAGTCATCTATTTTGTTTTCTGTTTTCGTGTTTTCAGTCATGTTTGATAGTGTTTTTGTGTAAGAGCGCCTAAGTGTGTCATTTTTTCACTGATGATCTGTATAGTTCTAACGCTTACATTTATGTCTTTAATCCACTGTAGAAACATTGTAAAAAATAGTTTTGTTGTTGTTGTTTGGTGCCATTAAGTTGGTTCCAATTCCCAGTAGCCTTATGCACAACAGGACAAAACACTGCCCGGTCCTGTGTCATCCTCACAATTGTTATGTTTGGGTCCACTGTCATTGCCACTGAGTGAATCCTTCTTGATGAGGGTCTTCCTCTTTTTCGCTGACCCTCCACTTTGCCAAGCATGATGTCCTTCTCCAGGGACTGGTTCCTCCTGACACTAGGTCCAAATAATGAGAGATGGAGCCTCCCATGCTCACTTCTAAGGAGTATTCTGACTGTACTTCTTCCAACAAAGATTTGTTCATTCTTCTGGTAGCTCATGGTACCTTCAAGATTCTTTGGCAATACCTAATTCAAATGCATTGATTCTTTTAAGATCTTTCTCATTCATTCTCCAACTTTCACATGCATCTGAGGTTACTGAATATACCATGGCTTGGGTCCAGCACACCTTAGTCCTCAAACTGACATCTTTGCTCTTGAACACTTTAAAGAGGTCTTGTGCAGAAGATTTACCTATATGCAATAATCTATCTCTAGATTTCTTGATTGCTGCTTCTATGAGCATTGATTGTCGATTCAAGTAAAATGAAGTCTTTGACAATTTCAATTTTTTCTCCATTTATCATGATTATTATTGGTCCAGGGTTTTTTGTTTTGTTTTGTTTTTTTGTATCAGAATTTCTTTTCTTTTTTTAATGAGTCAGAACCGACTTGCCAGCACTTCACAACAACAACAACTGTTACCTTAGAAGAAATAGAGAACACACTCCACTGCAGAAATATCAGTATGTCTGCTGACAAGATGCTGCCTCAGACTCTACTGAGGGTCTGTATACATGACCAAGGGGCTACTATTTATTGTTGTTGTTGTTGAAGTGCCATTGAGTTGGTCCTGACTCACAGTGACTCTGTAGTATTTATAGTAGAGGGTTTCTGAGGTTGGAAATCTTCATGGGAGTAGAAATCCTCATCTTTCTCCCTCCGAGTGGTTGGTGGGCTTGAACCATTGACCCTGTGGTTTTCAGTCCAGTGCTTATCCTGTTACTCATATCATTTATTAAATACTACATTTAAATGATTTACAACTATATTCATCACATGGTTTTCTATGATTAAAACTGATAAGTAAGTAACACTAAGGGTTCTGAATGGTCTGGTGTGGGCGAAGGGTCCATGGAGGGAGGGGTGATGCCATGGTGGACCGCACTGGGTGACCCCAGTTTGATCTGGAATGGGAGCCAGCATTCTGTTTTTCTTGTCAAGCTTCATAGTGTTTTTCCCTTGGGAACTGTCAGCTTCCTTGTGTGAATGAGCGAGTGACCTTGTAGAGGTGCATGTGAGGCTTCAGCTGTGCCCACGGTGGTGGGTGAGGAGCAGCGGCGTGACTGCCTTTGAACGGGGGAAAGCGTGCAGACATCAGCATTTCCTTGCTATTCGGAGGTTCTTTCTTTTCTTTCCAAATCAAAGCCAGGGGCTCTTTCTTTGTTTGTTTTTGGTTTTAGTCAGTGAAGTCCCGACGTGGGTCCTAGAAGATGGGCACCAAAGGCTGAGAACTCAGTGGAGACGCGCAGGAGTTGCTCACTTCTCCTAGTGATTCAGAGGCTGAACCACATTTTCCAAGTGCTCCCAGAGCAGAGGAGGCCACATCTTCTTTGAGATAGATGTCTTTCTCCTGAGTGAACTCACTGTGGGCCAGTGTTTGAAAGTTCCAAATTCTCCATCCCTAGGCTATATGGAGTGGGGTTGGGGTGGGACATGCCTCAAAAAGTTCATGGAGAAGTTCCATTCTCTTTTAATTCCACTCTTTTGAAGCCCCCTTGTGCAAATGCGTACACAGAGCCAGAGTTCTCACAAGACTTGGTGAGGAGAATTGTTGTGAATGCCAGGGAAACTAGGGAAGACCAGGAGTGGGGCTGGGTGGGGTCAAGCTGTTGTTGTAAAGTTGCTGCCAAGTCAGTTTCAACTCACAGCAACCCTTACTATCAGTTTTAATCATAGAATAATATGTGATGAATAGTCTTCTAAATTGTTTACATGTAGTATTTTATAAATCATATGAGTATTAGGATAAACACTGGACTGAAAACCACGGGGTCAATGGTTCAAGCCCATTTCCAAGGAGCCGCTGGCAATCTGAACTGCTGACCTTGAGGTTCAGATTGACCTTGTGGTCCAGTGCTTTAACCCACAGTGCCACACCAGGACCCAGGGGCTAAGCTAACAGGTAAGAAAATATGTTCAATATAGCCATGGCAGGTATGGATCAAAAATTACTCACACAGGCCAACACCTGTGACCCACTAGTGAGGAAGTCTCGCTCACAAGTCCAGGTTGTTTAAAGAAAAGTTGATTTTTTATATAATCACACCTGAAACAAATATGTTGAGTTGCTGGAGTCATCCCAAGCTCACGAATGTTTTTAGTTTGGCCTTTTTGAAACAATAACCATTGGGGGTGTAAATAATGTTCCTCCCCTGGTGGTCTACCCTCCCTGCTCAAAGAAAAGAAGTTTTCTCCTGAGAAATAAGAGAAAGGAGAGAAAAAAAAGTCAAGTGGGCAACTACTCTGTCTGCTTGGGGCAGGACTGGCTCCCGGATGCCCCAGGGCTATTAGAGCAAGCTGATCTGGGCTCATTCAAGGTGACTTGAGGGGCAGCCCTTCTGCTGTACTGTCATGGTACAGCATGCCGAGGCCTCTGACCTGCTCTAACTTCATGAGGGGAGCTGAGGAGAGGAGGGTCATTATCAGCATCAGTAGCTCAAAGCTGATTCCACTGAGGTGGACGTCAGACATGCCTACTCTCTCCAACCTTTGTATCAATTCTGACAGCACCGTCCCTCTCACACACTGTCTGCTGGGTTCTAGTGGCCACACAGAACTCACAGAGCAGACTGGCAGCGACAAGCTTTATTAGGGAAGTAGTAGGGATTAGGAGAGTAATGGGTTACAATTCAGGACCAAGGATGCTCAGGATACACTGAGAAGAGCAGAGAGAGGGACCCTACCCAGAGAGGCAGTGATGCCAGGGATGGAGACAGAGATGATGACGTGGACAGATGGAGCGGCTGGGGACACTGGACTCAGGGAGGGAGAAGGGCTGTGTGCTGGTGGCTGGGGGGTGGGCCTGTGTGGTGTACCCTTTGGTTATTTGATGATGCATGGAAGGAATTGTAATCATTGCAATGAAACGAAATACGATAAGATGAGTGTAAAGCTGATGTTCTCTCATGTAAACCCCACAATAAAAACTTAAAAAAAAAAGAAAGGATCCCAATCACTAGCTTAACCTCACAACCCAAACAAATAGAAAACAGTAGATAAAGAAGACCACAGTCACCAGAAAAGGAAGTAAGAAATATCAGAGGAGCAATAAATGGAATAATAATCAACAAGATGATAGAAATGGGTTGAGAGAATCAATAAAATTGACAAACCACTGGCCAAATTGACACCCCCCTATAAAAGAAAAGACACAAAGTCACCCAAACAAGAAATGTGATGGGAGATATCACAACAGAACCAACTGAGATTAAAAGGATCATAGCACAATGAAAACTTGTCCCTAACAAACTGGAAAGCTAGAACAAACACCTGTCCGTCTAGGGCACTGTGGTGGCCCATGTGTTGCTGTGGTACCGGAAGCAATGCCACCCGTGTTTCAATGCCCGCAGGGTCACCCATGGTGGACAGGTTTCAGTGGAACTTCTAGACTAAGAACAGATTAGGAAGAAGAACTAGGTAGTCCACTGCTTAGTATTAGCCATGGAAAACTGTCTGAGAGAGTGCTGGACGATGAGCCCCTCCACTTCAAGGCACTCAGAATACGAGCGAGGAAGGGTTGCATCTTCAAAACAGAGTTGACCTTAGTGAGGTGGTTGAAGCCAAGCTTTGGGGACCTGCATTTGCTAATGTGGCATGACTCAAAATGACCAGAAACAGCTGTAAGCATCCATGAATAATTGGGACATGGAATGTACTAAGTACGAATCTACGAAAATTGCAAGTTTTAAAAATGAAATGGAATGCGTAAAGATCGCTGTCCTCGGCATTAGAGAGCTGAAATGGACAGATATTGGCCATTTTGAATCAGACAATCATATGGTGTTCTATGCTGGGAACCACAAATTGAAGAAGGATGGTGTTGCCTTCATAGTCAAAAAGAGCATTTCAAGATCTATCTTGAAGTACAATGCTGTCTGTAATAGGATAGTATATATATGTATAAAGTATATGTATATATATATATATAGCTCTGGTAGTGTAGTGGTTACGAATCGGGCTGCTAGCCTCAGGGTCAGCAGTTCAAAACTACCAGCTGTTGCACAGGAGAAAGATGAGGCTTTCTCCTCCCATAAAGATTTACAGCCTCAGAAACCCTGTGCAGGGTCGCTATGAGTCAGAACTAACTCCATGGCACATAACAACAACCACATATAGTATATGTATATATATGCTCTGGTGGCATAGTGGTTACAAATTGGGCTGCTAACCTCAAGGTCAGCAGTTCGAAACTATCAGCTGTTCCGTGAGAGAAAGATAAGGCTTTCTGCTTCCGTAAAGATTTGCAGCCTCGGAAACCCTGTGTAAGGTTGCTATGAGTCAGAACTGACTTCACGGTACTTAACAATAACATACCCATTAACAACCTGTGATATGCAGATGATACAACCTTGCTTGCTGAAAGTGAAGAGGACTTGAAACATTTACTGATGAAGATCAAAGAGCACAGCCTTCAGTATGGATTGCATCTCAATGTCAAGAAAACAAAAATCCTCACCACTGGACCAATAAACAACATTCTTATCAGTGGAGAAAAGATTGAAGTTGTCAAGGACTTCATTCTTCTTGGATCAACTATCAACACTCGCGGAAGCAGCAATCAAGAGATCAGACGACGTATTGCATTGGGCAAATCTGCTGCACAGGAACTTTTTAAAGTATTGAAGAGCAGAGATGTCAGCTTGAGGACTAAGGTGCGCCTGACCCAAGCCATGGTATTTTCAATAACCTCATATGGATGCGAAAGCTGGACAGTGAATAAGGAAGATCATAAAAGAATTGAGTTGTGGTGTTGGAGGAGAATACTGAAAGTATCATGGACTGCCAAAAGAACCAATAGATCTGTTTTTGAAGAAGTACAGCCATAGTGCTCCTTGGAGGCCAGGATGGCTAAGCTTCGTCTCTCATACTTTGGACATATTGTCCGGAGGAAACAGTCACTGGAGAAGGATGTCATGCTGGGTAAGATGGAGGGTCAGAGAAAAAGAGGAAGACCCCTAACGAGATGTATCAGCCAGGTGGCATCATTGATGGACTCAAGTGTGGCAGCGGTAGTGAGGTTGGCCCAGGATCGGACATTGTTTCATTCTGCTGTGCATGGGGTCGCTATGAGTCAGTTCCAACTCAATGGCACCTGACAACAACAACAACAATAGAGAGAGAGAGAGAGAGAGTCCTGGTATGGCGCTGTGGGTTAATGTGCCAGACTGCAAAGCTGTTTGAACTGCAAGGTCCGTGGTTCAAGCTCACCAGCGGTTCCTTGGAAGCCCTATACAGGGTCGCTATGGGTCAGAACCAATTCGATGGCTCTTAACAACAACAACAGCAATACACATATATATACATATACATACATTTATAAGGAAGATCAAGGAGCCCTGGTAGTGTAGAGGATTACGAGCGGGGTTGCTAACCACAAGGTCAATAGTTTGAATCTACCAGCTGCTCAGCAGGAGAAAGATGAGACTCTTTGCTCCTGTAAAGATTTACAGCCTTGGAAACCCTATAGTTTGTTATGTGTGGATCCTAACAAGCTATGGATAACATTTCAAAGAAAGGGAATTCCAGAACACTTATTTGTACTCATGTGGAACCTGTACATAGAACAAGATACAGTTGTTCAAACAGAACAATGGGATACTGAATGGTTTAAAATCAGAAAAGATGTGCATTAGTGTTGTATCCTTTCAGCATACTTGTTCAATCTGTGTGTGGAGCAAACAATCTGAGAAGCTGGGCTATCTGAAGAAGAACATAGCATCAGAATTAGAGAAAGACACATAGACAACCTGTTATATACAGATGACAGCGTCTTGCCTGCTGGAAGGGAAGAAGACTTGAGGTACTTATTGATGAGGACCAAAGACAACAGCCTTCAAAATAGATTCAACTCAATGTAAAAATAAAAACCCCAAATCCTCACAACTGGACTAATAAACAACATCATGATAAACAGAAAAGATTGAAATTGTCAAGGATTTAATTTACTTGGATCCCCAATCAATGCTCATGAAAGCAGCAGGACAGAAATCAAATGACAGATTGATTCATTAAGCAAATCTGCTGCAAAATACCTGTTTAAAGTATGAAAAAGCAAGATGTCACTTTGAGACCAAGCTATAGTATTTTCAATTGCTTCATAGGCAGCATTTCTCAAGCTGGGGGGACTGAAGAAAAAAATTCAAGCCTCAACTTTCGTTATTGAAGGATTCTCTGGGCAAATTATTGAATGATGCAGAAAGCATCAAAAGAAGATGGGAGGAATACACAGAGTCATTGTACCAAAAGGAAATAGGATGTTCAACCATTTCAAGAGGTAGCATATGATCAAGAGGTAGCCAATGATCCTGAAGGAGGAAGTCCAAGGTGCATTGAAGGAATTGGCAAAGAACAAGGCACCAGGAATTGATGAAATAAAAATTGAAATCTTTCAAGAAAGTGAGGCAGCACTGGAGGCACTCACTCATCTCTGCCAAGAAATTTGGAAGACAACTATCTAGCCAACTGATTGGGAGAAATTCCTATTTGTGCCCATTCCAAAGAGAGGTGACCCAGCAGAAGGCAGAAATCATCAGACAATATCTTTGATATCCCATGTGAATAAAGTTTTACTAAAGGTAATACAGAAACGGCTGCAAGCATACATTGACAGAAAACTTCTAGAGGTTCAAGCCAGATTCAGAAGAGGACATGAAATGAGGGATATCATTGCTGATGTCTGATGGATCTTGGCTGAAAGCAGAGAATATCAGAAAGATGTTTACCCATGCTTTACTGATTACGCAAAGGCTTTCGATTGTGTGGATCTTGACAAGCTATGGACTACATTGCGAAGTATGAGTATTCCTGAACACTTAATTGTGGTCATGAGGAATCTGTACATGGACCAAGAGGTAGTTGTTTGAACAGAACATGGGAATACTGAATGGTTTAAAATTAAGAAAGGTGTGAGACAGGTTGTATTCTTTCACCATACTTATTCAACCTGTATGCTGAGCAAATAATCTGAGAAGGTGGGTTATATGAAGAAAACGTGGCATCACGATTGGAGGAAGACTCATTAACAACCTGTGATATGCAGATGATACAACCTTGCTTGCTGAAAGTGAAGAGGACTTAAAGTATTTACTGATGAAGATCAAAGAGCACAGCCTTTTGTTATAGATTGCATCTCAATGTAAAGAAAACAAAAATCCTCACCACTGGACCAATAAACATTGAAGTTTAAAGACTGAAGTTGTCAAGGATTTCATTCTTCTTGGATCAACCAACTATCAACACTCATGGAAGTAGCAGTCAAGAAATCAGACAAGGCATTACATTAGGCAAATCTGCTGCACAAGACCTTTAAAAAGTGTTGAAGAGCCAAGATGTCAGATTGAGGACTAAGGTGCACCTGACACCAACCCATGGTATTTTCAATAACCTTATATGCATGTGAAAGCTGAACAGTGAATTAGGAAGACCGTAGAAGAATTGATGCTTTTGAGTTATGGTGTTGGAGGAAAGTATTGAAAGTACCATGGACTGCCAAAAGAACCAACAGATCTGTGTTGGAAGAAGTGCAGCCAAAGTGCTTCTTGGAGGCCAAGATGGCCAACCTTCATCTCTCATACTTCGGACATATTGTCAGGAGGAACCAGTCGCTGGAGAAGGACATCATGTTTGGTAAGGTGGAGGGTCAGAGAAAAAGAGGAAGACCCTCAGCGAGATGGATTGGCAAAGTGGCAGCATCAATGGGCTCACATGTGGCAACAATTGTGAGGTTGGCCCAAGACCGGGCAGTGTCTCATTCTGTTGTGCATAGGGTCGCTGTGAGCCGGTACAGACTCAATGGCACCTAACAACAACAACAACATAGGCATGCAAAAGCTGAAGGATTAATGAGACTGGAGAAGAATCGATGCATTTGAATTGTGGTGTTGCAGGAATGTTCCAAGTACCAGCGACTGCCAGAAGCACAGATCTGTCCTGGAAGAAGTGCAGCCAGAATACTCCTTGGAAGTAAGGGTGGTGAGACTTCATCTCTCACACTTTGGACATGTTATCATGAAGGACCAGTCCCTGGAGAAGGACATCATGCTTGGTAAAGTAGCGGGTCAGGGAAAAAGAGGAAGAACCCAATGAGATGGTTGACACCCTGGCTGTAACAATGGTCTCAAACATAGCAACAACTGTGAGGAAGATGGCGGACCTGGGCGTGTTCTGCGTTAGGTTGCTATGAGTCAGAGCTGACTCAATGGCACCCAACAACAATAATAGAAGAAATAGATACATTTCCGGAAACATACAACCTACCTAAATGAACACAGGTAGACACAGAAAACCTAAAAAGACTCATAACCAAAAAAGTAACTGAAGATGTCATATGACCTCCCATCCCTGCAAAAACCTATCCCAGATGGCTTCACTGGAGAATTCTACCAAGCATTCAGAGAAGAGTGGATTCCAATTCTACTCAACCTCTTCGAATACATAGAAAGTGAAAGACTATTCCCTAATTCATACCACAAAAGAGAAAATTATATCCCTTGGGAATACAGACACAAAAAATATCTCAACAAATTCTAGCTAATAGAATTCAGCAGCATACTCAAAAAAATAACACATCACAACCAGGTGGGATTTGTATCAGGGATGCCAGCAGACAATTTGCAGAAACCTGAGACAGGATCCATGCCTCACACCATAAACAAAACCAAACACAAATGCATCAAAGACCTAAATGTTAAACCTAAAACTATAAACCTCCTTGAAGAAGCTTGAATTTCCCCTTACTTCTTATAGTTTGAGAAAATGCTGAGTGCATTCTTCCCTTTTTGGTTTTCTAACTCCAGATTTTTGAAAATTTCATTATAATATTTGACTTTGTCTTCTCAAGCTGCCCTTTGAAAAACTACAGAGTAGGAAAAATTTCTTGGCAGCAACATATCTGACACGTGCCAAATCTCTAATACATATGTAAAACTTTAACATCTCAACCACAAAAAGGCAATCCAATCAAAACAAATGGGGAGAGAAAGAACAGAAACTTCACCAAAGAAAACATACAGGTGGCCCACAAACACACAGAGAGATTCTCATGATCGTTAGCCATTAAAGAGGTTCAAATCATAACTACAATGAAATACCATCCCTGCAAAAATGACATTGATTAAAAAACAAACAAACAGAAAACAAGAAACGCTGCAGAGGTGGGGAGACGGTCACACTCATACACTGTTGGTGGGATTGTAAAATGGTACAACCCCCATGGAAAATGGTATGGTGCTTCCTTAGAAAGCTAGAAATAGAAATACCATACGATTTAGCAATTCCATTCCCAGGTATCCTAGAGAAATAAAAGTGACAAGAATATATATAGATATGGATAGATAGATAGATAGATAGATAGATAGATAGATAGATAGATAGATAGATATACACACACATCCATGTTCTTTGCAGCATTATCCACAATAGCAAAAAGAAACAACTTAAGTGTCATCAACAGATGAATAGAATGTGGCGCATACGTACAATGGAAGTCTAAAAACAATAATGATGAATCCAAGAAACATCTTATAACATGGATGAATCTGGAGGGCATTATACCAAGTGAAATAAGTCAGTCATAAAAGGACATATATTGTATGATACCATTTTTATAAAATTCAGGAATAGAGTTTCATATAGAAAGCATTCTTTTTTGATGGTTACCAGGATGAGAGGGGAAGGGAGGAGAATCATTTACTAGATAGTATCACAACCAAAGCCGACTCTGACTCACAGTGACCCAGTATAGGATTTCTGAGGTTGTAAATCTTTACCAGAGAAGAAAGCCTCATCTTTCTTCTGAGGAGTGGCCGGTGAGTTTGAACTGCTGACCTTGTGGCTAGCAGACCAGTGCTTATCCTATAGCAGCACCCCCAGACACGTGTTGATTATGGTGAAGGGAAAGGCAATGAACAACATGGGGAAGTCAGCATAGCACAATCACGACAAATGAAGACAGTGAGAGGTTCACGAGAACAGAGGCAACTCAGGTAAATGCTGTAACATACACAGTTCTGCAACAACAGAGATGCTCATGCATTTGTTTGGTGCCATTGGGTTGGTTCTACCTCCTAGCAACCCCATGTACAGCAGACTGAAACACTGCCCAGTCCCGTGCTGGTCTCAAAGTCATTGCTGTGGCTACGTCCTTTGTTGCAGCCACTACATGAAACCATCTCATTAAAGGACTTCCTCCGTTTATCAAGCACAGCAACTTCTCCAGAGACTGGTCCCTCTTGATTACATGTCAAAAGACATGAGACAAAGTCTCACCATCCTCGCTTCTAAGCAGTATTCTGGCTGAAAGTAGTACAGAAACATACATACAGTGGTTACACGTATGCTCTATATGTGTGAGAGGTCATATAAGAGTATATGTGTATGTATATATAGGATAGTTGTGGGCATTTGTATGTCCTAAGCGTCTGTATATGCCTCATATGTATTCATATATGGGATCACCAATGGATTGCTAACCACAAACTGCTCCTCAGAAAACCTATACAGGGTCGCTATGAGTTGATGGTACTTAAAAATAGCAACAAACGAGCACATAGGAGGCACAGTTATGGAAACGTCTTTGACACAACCAAACACTTCGCGAAACTCAGTTACTGAGCTTGAAGACTAAGGGCCATGATCTTGGGGGACATGTAGGTCAACTGGCAGAACATAGTTTATACAGATAGCATTCTACACCCTGGCTTGGTGAGTAGCGCTTGGGGTCTTAAAATCTCGCAAGCAGCCATCTAACATGCAACTATTGGTCTCTTTACATCTGGATCCAAGGAGAGAGAAGGAAACCAGACTCAAGGATGCAATTAATCCACACGCCTAGTGGTCCCCATGAACCATAGTGTCTTCTAGCCTGATAGCCTGAGACCAGAACTCGATGGTACCGGCTACCACTCCCCACTGCTCGGACTAGGGACCCAGCAGGAGGTCCTGGTTAGAATGGGAGAAAAACATTGAACAAAATTCAAATTGATAAAAAAAAGAACAGACTTCCGGGACTGCTAGAGACTGGAGGAATCGCTAAGACTATTGCTCTAAGATACTGTTTTAACCTGCAATGAAAGCCACTCCTGGAGGCTGTAAAATATACAATACAGATGATTGGTCTATAAAATATACAATAACACCCAGGAGTATGCGTCTTCTTCTTCTTTTTTTTTTTTTTTTTTCATTTCTCCACGAACTTTTAGAAATGTTTTTTTTTTTAATGTGAATTCTGTGATAGTTTACATGAGAGAACTTTAGTTTTACATTCATCGTGTCTTATTTCATTGCCATGGTTATAATCCCTTCCATGCATAATCAACCAACCAAAGGGTACCTGCAAGCCTGCCCCTCTCCCTCTCTGGGTCTAAAGTCCCCAGCTGCTCCATCTCTCCATGTCGTCGTCTTTGCCTCCACCTCTGGCATCACTGATTTTCTGGGTAGGGTCCTGC
>NW_006408650.1:5923470-5962075 GCF_000296735.1 Chrysochloris asiatica | reverse complement strand
TTACTCTTCTTCTTAAGCAGTGCTTTGCTTATCCTGGGTCTCTTTCCTTTCCATATAAAGTTTGTAATTGTTTTTTCCATCTCTTTGAAGAATGTGGAGAGTGCTTCTTAGGACAACCAACTATACCAGATTAAATGGACAACATTTAATCAAAGGTACAGATGAGAAGGCAAGGAAGAGCAGAGAAACTGGGGGTCAAAATAGGGGAGGCAGGGTGGAAATGGGAGTGTGCTGACATACTGCAGGGATAGTGACAAATGCCACAGAACAGATTGTGTATAAATTGTCGAATAGGAAGCTAGTTCTGTGTAAACTTTCACCTAAAACACAATAAAATGCGAAGGGGGAAAGAAGGCATTATGTTGAGCCAAAGAAACCCAGTATTATTTCTGTTTGGTTCATGTAGTTTAACATGGTATTTTATTGTTTACTGTATTATACCAAAGAATCAGTACCAAGGTTACTGTAGAGTCAACTCCGACTCCCGGATACTCCGTGTATGTCACAATAGAATTGTTGTACATTGACTAGAATTTTCAATGGCTGATTTTTTCAGAAGGTATATAATGCCTATCTTCTGAGGTGGCTCTGCATGAACCTCAATGCATTAAATGTTTGTACTACCCAGGAACTCTGTGTACCAAAGATCAGACAAAACTAATTATAAGGATGCAGATCAGAAAGTGTTATAATCTATAAGAACAGAAATCAGGAAGTACTATAATCTATAAGGATAGAAATCAGAAAGTGTCTATCTCTATGGGATGGAAGGTGAAGTGTCAACTGGAAAATAAAAACCAGGGACATTTTCTGAGGTGATGGAAATATTATCTTCATTTGGGGTTCAATTTCCAACATGTCAATTTGTGAGAACTCATTGAGATCTATGTATTTTCCTGTATGTAATGCATACGCCAATAAGGGAAAAAAAGGTCAATGCAAATAGGTAAAAGAAGTCTGACTCTTTGAAATCTCAAACTATCATAATATAATAGTGTAGGGCTACTTACTTCTGTGTGAGATGAAAATAAACTTGGAGTTCCTTTGTTAGAATAGCTACACTATAAACAGACTAGCAAATCATGGCAAGTACTGTAGGGACCATGCCTTCCTCACCCTTGCTTCCCTAAGGTCTGGTATTAGCTGGGCCTCAAGAAGTCTTTGTGGAATTTAATTGAACTTTTACATTAGAAGACTTCAATGGATATTTCCAGAATTAAGTGGCTCAGTGGGTTCAGCCCATTCCAGAAACCGTAGTGCCCTGCCATGAGCCTTTTTACCTATATAAAAGAACCCTCTTTGTTGTTGTTGTTGTTATTAAATGCTATCACGTTGGTTCCAACTTATAGCGACCCTGTGTAGGGTTTCTGAGGAGCAGCTGGTGGGTTTGAACTGCCCCTTTGGCAATACCCAGTAGTCAGAGAATGTGTTGAGAATGGTGAGCCCCTCTGATTATGAATTATCTTGTATACTTCTAGTCTTAGTTATGGGATGACGTTTTTCCCTTTTGAGGAGATGTGGAAATAGCCTGAAAGTGCCCATTAAGAAAAGCAACTTTCAAAGCCTGCTATATTACATATTGTTGAATTTTAGAAAACTCGAGTTAACTGTTTCACCAGACTTCCTGCTAAGTGCCATCGAATTGGTTCTGACTCACAGCAATCCTGTAGAGGGGTTCTGAGGAGCGACTGGGTTTGAACAGCCAACCTTGCGGTTCATAGTCCAGTGCTAATTCACAGTACCGCAGCAGGAAACTATTTCTATAGAATTGTAAGTTTACCAGTCAGTTTCCTGGGAGCATGAGCCACAGTGAAGTTGAATGACTGAACTCTGACTTATGTTTAATTCAAACTGTTCAAAACTTAGTTCTTCCCTTTTGTTTATAACTCTCGCTGAGAGAATCAATGATGCAATGCAGCTAAAGCAGCAGATATGGAAGGAGACATCAAATAAAGCCAGGAAGAGCCAACTTTCCTACAAGGAATTCAAAAAAAGAAAGAAAGAAACCAGACGATGTGTCACAGTGGGCATATCTACTGCAAAAGACGTCTTTCACGTTTGAAAAGATATCACCTTGATGATTAAAGTATATCTGATCCAAGTCACCTACCTCATATACATCCGGAAGCTGGACAATGAAAAGGGAAGATGGAGGATAATTCAAACTGTGGCTTTGGTGAAGAATGCTGTGTGTACCACAACTACCAAAAGATAGAGAAATCAGTCTAAGAAGAGCTACAACCAGGATGTTTCTCAGAAAGGAGGGTGACAAGCTCAGTCACCAGGAAAAGACTTCAAGTCTAGTAAAATGGGGGGCCAATGAAAACGGAGGACCCCTCAGTAAGATGGACCGACACACTGCCTGCCACAGTAGCCTCAACATAAGCATCCTGGAGGTGGCGCATGCCCCTGCAGTGTTTCGCTCGGCTATATGTAAGGTCGCTATGAATCAGAGGAACACAACAGCCACTCACAATAACAAACCATTAAAAAAGGCTCTGATTATCCTTCTTAAACAACAAGCTGGCAAACAAAGTGCCCAACCAAACCGCAGCTGCTGTTGTTAAGTGGTTTCTGACTCAGAGCGACTTTGTGGGACAGAGTGGAACTGCCCCATAGGGCTTCCAAGGCTGGCATCTTTTCAGAAACAGACCGCCTCATCTTTCTTCTTCCACATGCTTTCTGTGGTTTTGAACTGCCAACCTTTCCGTTAGTGGCTGAGCACTTAACCAGAGCCCCATCAGGGTTCCTTCTACCCTTCCTACACTCCCTACACCCAACTCATTCTACAGTGTACTGACAGAATAATCTGTGTTGTTGTTGTCAAGTTGTTAAGTGCCATCAAGTCAGAGACCCTGTGTAGGGTTTCCAAGGAGCGGCTGGTAGGTTTGAACCACCAACCTTTCAGTGTCTATCCTACAGCACCACATCAGAACTCCAATCTGTAGAACATACTTTTACCAAGTTGCTCCTTTACTCTAAATTCTTATTAGCTATAGGATAAAGGTTCAACTTTGTGGCATGTTATTGAAGGTCACTAATACATTCTTTAAGGAGCTCTGGTAGTATAGTGGTTATGAGTCGGGATGCTACCCACAAGGTCAGCAGTTCAAAACTACAAGCTGTTCCGTGGGAGAAAGATGAGGCTTTCTGCTCCCGTAAAGATTTACAGCCTTGGAAACCCTATACAGGGTCACTATGAGTCGGAACCGACTCCACAGCACATAACCACCATCACTACCAATCCATTCTTTTGTCAACAAGCATTCTGTGAGCGCCATATTACTGTGTTTAAAATGAATCGTCAATCCGTCTCCCTTTCCTGAATGCACCCTGCCCCTTCCCATTTCTGCCCAGTTGCCTACTCTGCAACATCTCCACTTGCTGAATCCCCAGCCTTCAAGGCAAGCCACCTCCCTGGGTACTCTCCTCCCTGCCCCCTGCTCTAGAGTTGGTTCCATTTGCTCCCGTTGCACCGGGCACACATGGCTTTGTTGCGGTAATTATTAATTATTTGTATAATAATTAATTCATATACCACATGCATCCATTTTCTTTGTACACATCTGTCTCCTTGACACTGAGTTCCCTGTGAATAGGTCCGAATGAGGGCATGGAAGAAGCACAGACATCAGAGCCCAAAGCCCCGGGGTTTGAAGCTACTTCCCAGTTGTGTGGAGTCAGCCTGCCCTTTCTGAGTCTCACAGTCTTCATACTGGCCGAGAAGAACAGTGTCAGTGTCGGACGGGACCGAGCAGTGTAGAATGAGCTCATGGAGAGCTGCTGGGGCAGACGAGAGACAGCTGCCAGTCTCCTGCAGCTGCTGACACGGTAATGGCAGGTCGTAAACATGCAATGCCACGGTGACAGTGACTGTCAGGAGCTGTGAGGAGCTACAGAAGGTGTTGACATTGACAACTCCTGTTTTCTTTCTGAGGTCACTGCCACCCTCTGCCCAGGCAGCCCTGGGAAGAATGGGGTCCACCCGTGTCTAAGGCATAACCCTCAGTCTCTTCTGCCTCTCCTCTCCTGTCCTGGCCTTTCCTCTCCTCTCCTCTCCTCTCCTCTCCTGTCCTCTCCTCTCCTCTCCTCTCTTCCACCCTCATCCTCACACTATGCCTTGATTTCCCACTGTCACCCCTTGGTCCAGTCCACTGTGCTGGTCTCCCTCCCTCCTGTCAGGAGAAGCTCTGAACTCTGCTGGTCCCTATAGGTCAGGCCCAAATGACACTTCACACCTCTTTGCAAACCACCCTGTTTATTCTGAGGGCTAATTATCTTAAATTACCACTTTCATGAGGCCATGACCCTCTTAAAATCCTTTAACAGCACCCCAGGGCCCCACCTTCCTTAAACACCCTTTTAGGCTCCCTGAAGTCAGTCCTGAAGTTGTCCTTGTTTCCAGAAGACCTATCCTTCACACTCCTGTGAGGTCAGCTTTCTTCCTTCTATACCTGGCCCTGAGCACTCATCTGAGACGTTCCTGTCCTTCTCGTCCATGTCCCCTTTAAAGCTTCATCAGACACAGAATCCTTTCCTTTAGGACCCTGTCTCCTTCTCTCTGTCACTTGTTTGCAAACTCAATTATGTCCACAATTTACCAAGCATTCTTAACTGGGCCCCCTCCTTCCTTAATCAGATCTTCCTAACAAAGAAGATAAACACACACACATTCTGTTTAATTGCCTTTAAACCTCCAGATGTCCTGCCTGATGCAAAGTTCTTCTATCTGCCTTCAGCCTGGTCACAGCTAAGACTCTGGCTGCTGGGGAGGGGGCACTGGGGTGGGGACTTGTGGGAGCTGGAGGGAGGAACAGTGAGGATCATGGTCAGGCACTGAGAAAACCTCCCCACTCTTGCTAAGGCCATGTTCTGGTATTCTTAAGTGACCTGCTGTCTAGCAGGAAGCAGGGGTGTCCCTACTCACAATGAGGTTCCCTTGGGCTCTGTCTGATGCTGGGGCCACTGCTGACAGGGTGGTCACTGGGGTGGGGCTTACCCCTCAGGAAGGTTCTCTCTGACAGCAGTCAATGTCCCCAAACACCTGTCTGGATTGATGTCCCACTAACTAGGCCCCTTCAGCTAGCTGGGCCTTACAGGGCTCCATCCCTTCCTTGGGACCCCAGACAGCACTGTCTCTGTTTCCACAGGCTCCCGGGCTATAAAGACGTACGTCCCATCTCCTCCCCAGGCCCATCGCACCAGGCACTGCCTTCCAGTGGTCCACAGCTTCAGACATCTCCAGAGCAGAATCTGGTGCAGGTGTGCTTACCTCCACCCCTAGGCCCCAGGCCACGGCACAGAGTCTCTTAGGAACCCTGCAATCCTGCAAGCGTCTCTAGCGTTCTATTCACGCTCAACTGAATGGGGTTCTTATGCCTGCAATCAAGAGTTCTACCAAACACAAATCCATATTCACACCGGACACAAAAAGACATTTCATGTGGATTCAAGATGGAAGTTTAAAGAACCAAATAAAGCAAGGAATCACAGAGGAACATTTGTATAATTTGAGCTGGGATGTGTGCTGTTGAGTGGATTTGGACTCGTAGTGATCCAACAGGATCAAGCACAAGTGCCCCAGAAGGGTTCTAGCTTGTCATCGTTTAAAGTAGCAAAGCGTCAGCGCTCTTCTTCTGCAGAGGCACTGGGAGGCTCAGACTGCCCACCACCTTTTGGTTAGCAGTCAAGTGCTTCACCTTTGCTCCGTCCTGAATGTTGCAGAAAATCCAGTGGCCAGAATGGGACAGATAGAAATTTTTAAATTTCTATTGAAATTACTTCTTTATGACAAGTTGTTGTTAGGGACCATTGAGTAGGTTATGACTCACACCATAAAAAATAAAGAAAGACACCAAACAACCACCACAAAACAGACTGGAGAAAATATTTGAAATTTGTAACATATATTATTATTGCTGTTGATGATGTTGTTGTTGTTAA
Source organism: Chrysochloris asiatica (assembly GCF_000296735.1). Classification (NCBI taxonomy): domain Eukaryota; kingdom Metazoa; phylum Chordata; class Mammalia; order Afrosoricida; family Chrysochloridae; genus Chrysochloris; species Chrysochloris asiatica. The sequence continues at coordinate 5,956,132 of NW_006408650.1, read as the reverse complement.
GTGCCACTGAGTCGGTTCTGACTCATAGTGACCCTGTATATGGTTCCCAAGGAGTGGCTGGTGACCTTGCGATTCAAACCGACCTTTCAGTCCAGCACATTACCCCCACAGCACTAATGTTGTTGTTGTTGTTGGTTCCAACCCATAGCGACCCTGTACAGGGTTTCCGAAGCTGTAAATCTTTACGGGAGCAGAAAGCCTCATCTTTCTCCCGTGGAACGGCTGGTAGTTTCGAACTGCTGGCCTTAAAGTTCGCAGCCCGACTCATAACCACTACGCTACCAGAGCTCCTTACAGCACTAATAGGAGAGGGTTAATATCCTTAATATACAAAAAGTCTTACATACCACATAAATTCATTTTTTAAAAAGAGCAAAAGATATGAATAAGTCATTCATAGAAAAAAAATTACAAATGGTTAATAAACTTGAAAAGACGCCCCAATTCACTAGTGGTCTGAGAAATGCATATTAAATAGAGACACACATCCCCAGAACCTTAAAAACTGAGGCTATCCCATATTGGTACAGGAGGGGGCGCTAATTCTCACACCTGTTACTGTCCCTGTTGTTCAGAGGCCAGCTGGACAGTACACATCACTGAATTGGAACCTGCTCTTTGTCTAGGTGATGCTACCTCTAGAACTTGGCCCCACGGAAATGCTTACACCTGTATGTAAAGGTATGCAAAGGGCTAATTGATGGGGACTAGTTAAATAAAGAAAACCCATTCTGTAGTCTACTGCAAACCTATTGCCACTGAGTTGATTCTGCCTCATAGTGACCCTGTCAGACAGACCCTTTGGACTTCTGAGACTGCACGTCTTTCTGGGAGCAGATCGCCTCACCTTTTCCACTGGAGCGCCTGGTGGGTTTGAATCACCAACCTCCTAGGCTGCAACCCAACACTTAACCCATTACCCAACAGGGCGGGGCTCTTTATCGCATACTCTCCAGTCATTAAAAAGAAGGGGTAAGTGTTTGAGGGGACTTCAAAAAGCTTGTGGAAAAATGGAATTGAAAGAGAGTGGAATTTTTCCATCAACTTTTTGAAGCCCCTTCATATGTCCTAACATGGAAGGCTGTGTATGCTATAGTGTTGATTTTTAAAAGTCAGCCCATGGAACAGTATGAATGATACTTGGAGGGCTTGTAACGCATAAAGGCAATGAACACAGATTGTGGGCCCACAAAGCTTGTGTTGAAATCCTGTGATGTGACCTTGGCTAACTAACTAAGCTCTCATTATCTCCGTATCTTCTTAGTAATGAGAATTCAATGGAGCCATACCCACATAATAAGTACTATAGAAGAGTTGTTGTTGTTGTTAAGTGCTGTTGAGTCTGTTGCGACCCACAGTGACTCTGTATAGGGTTTCTGAGGAGTGGCTGGTAGCCGCAGACCTTGTGGTTCAAACCGACTTTGTAGCCCAGTGCACTAACCTGCAGCGCCACACCGCACAGTCAGAATGGCATCGTTACATGACACCAACGTGCTGTACAGCGAGGAGACCCTCAATTCCTGCTCCACCTGCCATTCTCTTTTTCAGCTTCATGAAAGCATGTATTACTTTTGTGTTTCTGGAACGTGAAAAAAAGTCATTGGGGGTAAAAAACTGAGGACAGAAAAGAAAGCCCCTCTGTTGGAGAGGTGTTTCTGTTATAAGAAGAGTGGTCCAGGCACTTTGACCTGGAGCCCAGGATTTCAGTAGCCTCCCTCAGTGGGGAAGCTCCCACTTCACTGATGAACCTTTTAAAGGTGAGTGTGACTTTGAAATGAATGGAATCTACATGTTAAATCTCTCCCTTTAGGACATAGGGGATGACATGTAAGAACTCACCCCAAATTACTCATAGTTCCAGAGGGAACACAGTCCTGGATTCTGTGGTTTCCGGAGACCCATCTGATCCTTCTCACATTTCCTCGGCTTCACTTTCCTCTACTCAGGCTTAAATGCTTGGAGCATCTAGGCTACCCTACAAAATCATCTCCCCGAAGTCTACCCTTGGTTATCCCTTCCTATTGGCTCTTGACCGAACCCCGCCCCCACCCCCCATGTGGACAGAAGGGGCCAGAGCTTACCTGGAAGGCTTTGTGTTGGGTTCTTTAACGAAGGAGGGCAAAGAGAAGAAGAGTAAGAAGATCAACGCAGCCAAGAGCAATGGCCATTGGGCAGCCTGACGCAGACAGCTGAGTCTCCGCGGGCAGGACTTCATGGTGGTGGCTTGGGCACTTGTGGAAACTTCTGTATGTCCTGGGGCTTTGATGCTGATGGCAGATAGTGCCACTGCTCAGGTCTCCCAGCCAGGAGTGCACATCCCTTGTCTCAACAGGAAGCCACTCTGGGAAAGCTGCAGTCTGTCCTGCCAAGAAAAGAAAGGCCCGCCTTCGCTGCTTTATGAAGGTTCATAGGCTGGCATGGCATGAAGGAAGAGAAACTCCTTTTGTTCAAACAAGTACACTTCCTTTTCTTTGTCTTGGAAGCCAATCTCTGAAGGTAGGCCTTTATGAGAAACATACATGCACGATATAAAATCACGCTTTAATTAGGTTCCAAACCCTTGGGGACCTTGGACCAGGGAAGGGTCTAGGTGAGTTTTATACTACCTCCACACTCAACATGAGTTTGAGAAGAAACTACACGGAGCCTGTTTAGATTTGAGACTCCTAGCAAGCAGTACTTTCCTACAAGAGCGCTGTGCTCCCTGGGATAACCCCAACCCAAGAGCAGTATGGACACCCCTCTGTATGGGTGGTGATAAGCACAGATACCTGGGTTCAATCTAGACCCTACAGCTTTTGCTATGGTTACTACTGCGGTTGGTTTGCCAGCTGCCTTTGCATGGCTTCACAAGGACACGTCACTCACACAGCATCTGGAGTGGCAGCTCTCAGTCCTGGGGGTGTGTTAGAACTCTCTAAGAAGCTTTCAATAATCCCAAGGCTCAGGCACCCCAGCCAATTAGACCAGGCTCTCTGGAGGTGGGGCCCTGGTACAGGGATTTTGCTGAAGCCCCACAGGTGATTCCAGTGTGCAGCCAAGTGAGAAAACACTTTGTCCCTGCAGTGTTTTCAATAGACAAGTACCTTTATGTAGAGCCCTGGACAGAGCCTGGCACCAAGAACCCGTTTGGTGAACTTTCCATGGGTGATCTTGAACAAAGCAGTTGTTTTCACTAAGTGCTGTCGAGTCGGTTTCGACTCCTAGCAACACTGTACAAGTTCCAAGGAGCAGCTGGTGAGTCTGAACCACCAGCATTGCAGTTAGCAGTCCAGTGTTTCTCCCACAGCACCACTCCAGCACTCCAAGTGAAGCCGCGGGAAGTAGGGGAAGCACTTAGCTCAGCACGTAGAGGCCCGGGACCTGGACCCACGCACTACATGGTCACCATCTGAAGCCCCTGCCATCAAAAAAGTGACACACAAGCCTGAAGGCTTGCGTGAATGCTGTACACACACTGCCTCTGCTCAGCGAGGAGAAACTGCCCCAAGATGGGGGCCAGATGTGCCTGTCTCCAGATTGTGCACCGACCCTAACTTGAAGCCACTGTTAACTCTGCTCTGATAGGAAAAATATGAGGAGGCTTCAAAACAGTCATGGAAAAATGGAATGGAAAGAGAAGGGAGTTTTTCCACAAGCTTCCTGAAGTCCCCTGGTATACATAACGTTCACTTAGGATGAAAGAAACTTTATCAAGGCCCCTCCCCCAAATAAACCCCACTGCCCTCAAGTCAGCGATTCCAACTCAGCGAAGCTGTGTAGGGTTTTTTGAGGTTGTAAATCTTTACAGGAGCAGAAAGCCTCCTCTTTTTCCCGAGGAACGGCTGGTGGAGTCGAACTGCTGACCTTATGTGTGGTTAGCAGCCCAACATGTAACCCACGGCACCACCAGGGGTTCTTACAATTAAGACCAGTTGTAGGAAAATGAAAATCAGAAAGCAGGCCTCCATCCAGAGCTGAGTGATGCATTTTAAAATGTGTTCAGTGGTGAGGCACACGGTGTTCACGCAGCTCAGAATAGGGCTGGAGGGCTGGAGACCTAGTTCCTAGACTACACGGCAGTGGGTCTCCCCTGAAGCACAACTGCCATATTGTACCCGATGACCTTGACCTTCACCCAGGACATGCACCAATAGATGCCTAACCTGCCCTTCCCAGGGAAGATGAGAAAGATGGGCATCTGCTTCTGAGCAGCTGAGAGGATACTGACAACATGTGGGCGTCCTTGACCTTGCCTCCTACACTGCAGCGATGGGCTGGGCGAAGGAGAGGTCTCACTCAGTGCTCTCTCTCTGATCACACCACGTTCCATAAACACCACTCCGAATAGACCTGTGTCAAGTTGTAACGCTGCCCTAACTGACCCCTTTATTCCTCTGTCCTTGGCACTTCTGCTAACAACTTGTACCGTGGGAAGGTCATTTTCTTACCAATGGCGCTGGTTTGTGTTTTGCATCTCACCCTGCGTTCTGAGGGGCCCTGGATGCCACAGAGCGTGAAGAGCTCAGTATGCTTCAGGGTGCAAGCTTAGCTGCAAAATACAATCTGTGCATCTAGTACCTGAGGGGTGGGCTGAACATGGAGCCAGCTGGTGAGATGGGGTGACCTGGAGCTCTGGTTTCCTGGTTCTCAGGTTCTGGGCCAATACTACTATGCAGCATGCCTGCGTAGAGTGTGAGAGCCAGAGAAATACCTCTGTGACTGGAAGCAGATTTTCCAATAGTTTCCAAACACCATCATGATTCTCAAGTTTGGTAACTAACTAGACAAATGAATTCAAGGGAGAGTATTTTGAGACGTTGGCTTATCTTTTTACTGGGTGTGTGAGATAGAGTTTTTGCATGATAATTTTGTAACGCAGATACTAGTTGTTGTTAAGTGACCCTGTACAGGGTTTCCGAGGCTGTCAATCTTAACGGGAGCAGAACACCTCACATTTCTCTTGAGGAATCACTGGTAGTTTCGAACTGCTGACCTTGAGGTTAGCAGCCTGATTTGTAAACACTACGCTATCAGAGCTCCTTGCAGATACCAGTAGTTAATTATAATTGTAGAAGTTGTGTAACTAAAAGGGAGGAGTAGTTAATCTTTCATTTCAGGAACAGATGATCCCAGGACCATCAAGAAGGACGAGCATGAGTGGAGTATGAGATCCTACCTAGAGAAACAGCGACAGCAGAGACAGAGGCAGAGGTGATAGCTGAGAGAGAGAGAGCAGCTGAGGACTCTAGGCCTGTGGATTGAGAAAGCCTCTGTGCCTGAGCGCAGAAGGCTGGATTGCAAAATGTGCCCTTTGGACATTTCAATGAATATATACTTTTTGTTTTGTAGGTGTACCTCAAACAGTTGTGCTTTGTTCATTTGTGAAAAATCAGCTGTAAAAGGCAAGCCACGGGGAGGGGAGGAATCAGGATCCCTGCTGTTGCAGGGAGGGGAGTGTAATCACTGAGATGAAACAAAATGTATGATTGGTTGATGGTAAAGCTGGTGGTCTGGTCTGTTTACCTTCACTCAGCCAACGATAAAAAGTTGAAAAAAAAACTTTCTTGCAGAAAAGGGTTAAATCATGACTGTCCTACAGATTTCAAGGTCAGCAGTTGAATGCTGTAACTGCTCTGCTGGAGAAAGATGAAGCTTTCTCTTCCCATAAAGATTGACAGCGTCGGAAAACTCTATACAGGGTCCTTATGAGTTGGAACCAACTCCACAGTACGAAGCAGCAGCAGCCGCAGCAAAGGAACCCTGGTGTGAGCTGTAGGACAAGCACTGGACTGCTAACTGAATGGTCATTGGTTCAAACCTACCAGCTGCTTCTCAGAAACCCTATACAGGATCACCATGAGTCACTGAGTTGCTGTGAGTAGGAACCAACTCAATGACACTTAACAACAACAACAAAGAGCCCCTGATGGCACCGTGGGTTAAGTAGAGGTTGGCAGTTCAAACTCACCTGTCATTCATTCCTCAGGAGGAAGGTGAGGCTGCTTGCTTCTGTAAAGGTTTTGGCCTTGTGCAGTTCTACCTGCCCTACAAGGTTGTTACAAGTGGGAACCGATTCCATGGCAGTAGGTTTGATTTGGTTTTCTTTAAAGGCATCTCAGGAGCCCTGGTGGCACAGTGGTTAAAGTGCTCAGCTGCTAACCAAAAAGTCTGGCGGTTTGAACCCACCAGCTTGTCCTCAGGAGAAAAATGTGGCAGGCTGCTTCTATAACGGTTTACAGCCTTGGAGACGCTTTGGGGCAGTTCTACTCTAGGCTATAGGGGTCGCTGTGAGGCAGAATTGAATCCCGTCAAGTAAAGGCGAGCTTAAACCAAACCCCAGCATCGAGTCAATTCTGACTCATAGAAACCCTATAGAATGGAGTCAAACTGCCCCATGGGCTTTCTGAGACTGTCACTCTGTAGAGGAGCAGACAGCTTTAGCTTTCTCCATGGAGCGGCTGGTAGGTTTGAACCACCGACCTTGTGGTAAGCAGCCCAACACTTACCCACTACTCTACCAGGGCTTCTTAAAGTGACTTGCAAGCTGGGTCACTTGAAGCTCTCCCACACTGGCCAGAGCTCTGAATTTGCATACCTATATATTGTGTTGTTGTTAAGTACCACCCCACAGCAACCCTGGATAGGTTTCTGATGAGCAACTGTTGAGCTTGAACCGCCAACCTTGTGGTTCAAACTGACCCTGTAGTCCAGCGCATTTACCCACAGTGCCACACCAGGGTACACCATTTACGCTGTTGTTGTTAAGCACCATCGAGTCTGTTCCAACTCACAGTGATCCTACATAGTGTTTCCAGGGAGCTGCTAATGAGTACGAACCACCAACCTTGTGGTTACCAGTCCAGTGAGAGCTTACCCTACAGCGCCTCAGCAGGAGTCCTCACACACTATTTATGGAAATAGAAAACATCTCCAAGTTCGAGCCCACCAGCTGCTCTGCGGAAGAAAGATGAGACTGTCTGCTGCCGTAGATTTACAGCCTTGGAAACTCTATACAGGGTTGCTGTGAGTTGGAACTGACTCCACATACAAAGCAGCAGCAGCATCAAAGGAAGCCTGGTGTAGTAGGATAAGCACTAGACTGCTAACTGAAAGGTCAGTGGTTCAAACCCACCAGCTGCTCCTCAGAAGCCCTATACAGGGTTGCTCTGAGTTGGAACCTATTTGATGGCACTTAACAACAAGCCCATGGAAGGCCCAGTCACGCACCTGGAGAGGGTGTCCCCAAGGTCATGCCTACTTTTTCTTTGAATCACAACACATTTTCTACCTCTGAATGTGATCCGTAATTACTACAGGATTGATGGAGTCCTGGTGTGACGCTCGTGGATAAGCACTGGACTACCACCAGCTGCTGCTTCAAAATCTTATACAGGGTCAATATTCTTGACAAGTATCAGCCACCTGGACCCCTCTGCTCAGAGATGTGCTTGATGGTTTAGAGGAAGGTGGGATTTCATGGAAAAAGGTTCCACTTTTGCAAGGTCCGCTGGTTGGAGATTGTGAACACTGTGCAACATCCCGATTATATGCTCTGTCCTCACTAACTCTGTTTTCAGTACCAGTTCACCTCAAACCTTTTCTCTAACGGCTTTATTGAGGTCTCATTTATATGGCGACACGGTGTGGCGCTGTAGGATCAGCACTAGATGGCTAACTACAAGGTTGGTGGTTCAAACCCACCCACTGCTCATTGGAAATCCTACACAGGGTCACCATGAGTTAGAACTGACTCAACGGCACTTAACAACAAGAATTCACTTAGGTCATCAATTAAGTCAATGGGTTTTTTAAATATACTGACAGAGTTTTACAACCAGCACCGTAACTAGATTTTAGAACGTTTTTATCATCCTCCAAAAAAGAAACTTTGTGCCTATTTATAGTCACTCTTTGAGCCATGGGGGCTGGATGAACCCCTGAAGCAACTGCCCTGAGATCACCTTTAACCCTTGAACCAATATCCCCTGAAGTCTTCTTAAAGCCAAACATCCATGAAGCTTAACTAGCAAACAATGTCTGCCTTGAGCATGTGGGTAATTTATGATCTATCTCTGTGGGATCAGATGAACAACAGCAACTCAGAAGATTACACAGGAGCCACAGGGAGCAGTGGGTTTAGATCAATGGTGGAGAAACAAGGCAGAAAAGGAGGCTGAGAATGGCTGTACCACTTGAAGAATGTAATGAATTGAACGGAAATGCACACGGAGAAACGTGAATTGGTGTGGGCCTTTTCTGTGTATATCCTCATCAACCACCGAACAGGAAAATCAACCATTAAGGAAACAGTCCCTCTGCTCCCTGTGGCCCTAGCGTTCTTCCTTTCTCTTCTAGCTCAAGGTGACTGTCCATAGCCTGCTTTATTCTGGAAATGACACAGAAGTGAGATTATGTAACATTTGGTCTTTTGTGACTGGCTTTTTCCACTTAGCATAATGTTTTCAAAGTTTATCTGTGTGGTAGTCTTTTGACTGCTGAATAATAGTATTCCATTTCTCTCATACTTTGGACATGTTATCAGGAGGGATCAGTCCCTGGAGAAAGACATCAGGCTGGTCAAGTGGAGGGTCATTGAAAAAAGAGGGAAGACCCCCAATCAGATGGATCAACACAGCGGCAAGAGCAATGGGCTCAGATGTAACAACAATTGTGAGGATGGTGCAAGACCAGGCAGTGTTTCATCCTGTTGTGTGTAGGGTCCCTGTGAGTAGGAAACACCTTAACGGCACCTAACAACCTGCTTTTTGCTTATTCATTCAATAGTTGATGGACATTTCCACCTTTTGTGAGTAGGGCTGTTACAGACATTCTTGTACAAGTTTTTGTATGCAAATGTGTTTTAATTTCTCTTAGGTTAATACCTAAAAGAGTAATTACTGGGTGGTGTGGCTCTATAGGATAAGCACGGGACTGTTAGCCGCAAGGTCGATGATTCAAATCCCCCAGCCTCTTCCTTGGAAACCCTATTCAGGGTTATTATGAATTGGAACCGACTCCACGGCACTTAACAGCAACAATAACAATATGACAACTCCAAGAAGCTCTGGTGGCGCAATGGTTAAGCACTCAGCTGCTAACCAAAAGCTCAAGGTTCGAATTCACCAGCCACTCTGCAAGACAAAGGTATGGCGGTCAGTTCCAGTGATGACTGTGGCTTTGGAGACCCTCAGGCAGGGGGCAGTTCTTCTGTGCCCTTCTAGAGATGCTATAAGTTGGAATCAACTCATCGACAACAGGTGTAGCAACTATATTTAGACCTTTGAGAAACTTCCAAACTGCTTTCCAAAGTGGCCGCACCATTTTATACTCCACATTTTCTCCAAAACGTGTGTTGTCTTGTTTTTATCATAAGCCAGTCAGTGACTATGAAGTAGTAACTCCTGGTTCTGATTGCCATTTCCCTGTTGGGTATGATGTTGAGTATCTTCCATGTAACTGATTTATTAGCCATTCTTATCTTTGGAGAAATGTCAACTCAAATCTTTACCAAATACGTGATTTGCAAATATGTGCTCCCAGATTGTGGGCTGTCTTTCTGTTGCTTGGTGTGGCCCTCTGAAGAACACAAGCTTGACATTTTGATGGAGGCTAGTTTATCAATCTCTTTTCTCACTTGTATTTTTGGTTTTGTATCTTACCTGAAGTCACAGAGATTTACTCCTATGCTTTCTTCTAAAAGTATGATAGTTTTTCATCTCTTATTCATGTTGATTTTTTTCATGGTATGAGGTGGAGATCCAAATCCATATGTTTGCATGTGGATACTGTAAGGGACAATACAAATCTAAAATAAGGATATTTTTGAAAAGGGAGAGACCCCTTCCCTGTTTCCTATTTACTTTTGAAAACTTGTTGCTGTGAATTCTTTCTCTGACCTTTGAGCTCTCTTGCCAGTTGTACAATCATCCAGCAATGCTTTCTCAAGGGCCTGGTAGCCAGCTCCTTGAAATGTTATCATTCAGAAACATTGAGCCCCTATTTCTGAGTTTCTGTGGGAGGGTAGGAGTCTGACCTCAGCCAGTACCTGGTTACAGACTGTAAACCTACCTCCTGTCATACAGATAGGAGAAATTTATTTTTCCTTTGGATAAATACAATTAGCAAACACAGGCAGCTCCCCAGTGAACCGGTGAGTCCAGTAAGGGCTGGCATGACTAATGATGCTGTAAACCTTCTTATTTGAGGAGTAGTTACTGTCTTGAGAAAAATGTAGACAATGGGTTTTTTCTGTTTGGCTACATAAAAGGTCGATATTTCTTTTTGTCTTTGCAGTTTCTTTAGCAGATTGCCTGAGATGTGCATTGAAGTTTGGTGCTAATGTTTGTTTTCTTTCTTGTCCACCTTTGTGGAAAAGTTTTCTGGGTTGGTAGGAGGCTTTATTTTTTAAATATTATTTCCTCAATGATTCAGCTGTGCCAGCACCATTTGTTGAAGAGATCATTCTTTCCTCCATTAAACTGTCTTAGCCCATTTGTCAAAGGTCAATTAAACATCAGTATTAGGACTTATTTCTGGCATCTCCATTCTATACCATTGATCTATATGTCTTTCCTTCTGCCAGTACCACACTGTATTGATTAGTGTAGCTTTGTAATATGTTTTGAAGTTAGGACATTCTGAGTCCTCCAACTTTGCTCTTTTGTCCAAGTTTGTTTTCTGGTCCCTCTCATTTCTACATGAATCTGGGATCTGTTTGTCATTTTCTGCAGGCGGGCGGGGCAGGGAAGCCAAGTGGAATTTTGATGGGAATTGTATTGAATCTGTAGATCAATTAGATCAGTTTGGGGATATTGCCATCTGCTGATGTGTGGCCCTCCAAAAGATAAGTTCAAGTCCTAACCCCCAGTACCTGTGGATATGTACTCAGGTAAGCTAACATGAAGCCATGCTAGAATAGACACCAATATGACTGATGTCTTTATAAAAAGAGAAAAAGAGGCACAGAGACAGGAAAATACACAGGGAAGACAGAGGTAGACATTGGAGTGTTGCCACTACAAGTCAAGAAACACCAAGGATTGCCAGGAATCATGAGAAGCAAGGAAGAGGAGAGAAAGGATCTTTCCCTAGAGCCCCGAGAGAGGGTATAGCTCAGACATCGAGCCGCCTCCATCTTTTACATCAATGACTTTGTGGTATTTTGTTATGTCAATCCAAGGAAATGAGTACACGTTTTTAACAATGTTGAGGCTTTAATCCATGAACATGGGACATCTTTCCATTTAGTCGGTCATTTTCATTTCTTTCAACAATGTTTTGTAGCTTACAGCATTCTTGCACTTTTAAGTCAAATTTATTGCTAGGTATTTTAAGCTTTTTGTTGATAATATTACTGGAATTGTTTTCTAAATTTTATTTTTGGAATGCTCATTGGTAATTGCTATGAATTGAATTATGTCCCCAAAATATGTATTGTATGAATCTAGGAAAATTTGAAGTCATAAAAAATGAAATGGAACTCATAAAGATTGTTACCATAGGAACTAGTGAACTGAAGTGGACTCATAGTGGTCATTTTGAATCAGACAATCATATGGTCTACCATGCAAGGAATGACAAATTGAAGAGGAATAATGTCACAATCATTGTAAAATAAATAAAGAAATAAAGACCTATCCTGAAGTTTACAACGCTGTCAATGATAGGATAATATCCATACACCTACAAGGAAGACCACTTCATAAACTAGTATTCCAATTTGCACACCAACTACTAATGCCAAAGATGAAGAAATTGAAGATTTTCTACCAAATTCTGCAGTCTGAAATTGACCAAACATACTATCACGAAGCACTGATAACTGTTGTGATTAGAATGTGAAGGTTGGAAACAAACAGCAAGGATTGGTCGTTGGAAAGTATGTGCTTGGTGACAGAAACAATGTTGTAAATCAAGGCAGAATTTTGTAAGACCAATGACTTTTTCATTGCAAATAGCTTTTTTTCAACAACATAATCAGCAACAGATGTAATACCCAGGAATCAAACTGACTACATCTGTGGCCACCACTCATCTGTCAGTGTGTCATGCTGTGGGGCTTGTGTGTTGTTGTGAGGCTGGAAGCCATGCCACTGGTATTTTAAAGACCAGAAGGGTCACCCGTAGTGGACAGATTTCAACAGAACTTCCAGACTAAGACTGACTAGAAAGGAGAAGAGGCAGACCACTTGTGACTAGTTAGCCACGGAAAACTTTATCAACAACGAGAGAACACTGTCAGAAATAGTGTCAGAAAATGAACCTCTAAGGTGGGAAGACACTTAGATTATGCCTCCTCAAAGTAGAGTTGACCTTAATGACTTGAATGGAGCAAAGCTTTCAGGACCTTCATTTGCTGATGGGGCACAATTCAAATGAGAAGTAACAGCTGGAAATATTCATCAGTAATCAGAACATGGAATGCACTAAGTGTGAATCTAGAAAAACTGGAAGTTGTCAAAAATTAAATGGAATGCATAAAGATTAATATCTAGACATTAGTGAGCCGAAATGGACTGATATTGGCCACTTTTAATCAGATAATCACATGGTTTCCTACACCAGGAGCTACAAACTGAAGAGGACTGGCATCACATTCAATAAGAACATTTCAAGATCTATCCTGAAGTACATTGTTGTCTGTGATAGGATAATATTCATTCACCTACAAGGAAGACCAGTTAATACTATTATTCAAATTTATGCACCAACCACTGAAGCCATGATGATGAAATTGAAGAATCCTACTAACTTCTTCCGAGTCCCAGTGTGCTGCTGTAGAATAAGCACTGGGCCACGAGGTCGGTTTGAATAGCAAGGTTGGTGGTTCAACCTCAACAGCTACTCCTTGGAAACCCTATGCAATGTCACTATGAGTTGGAACCATGTCAATAGCACTTAACAACAACAATAAAATCAAGATGCATTGATAATTACTGGTAATTGGAATTAGAAAGTTGGAAACAAAGAGGAAGGATTCATCGCTGGAAAATGTGGCCTGGGCGATAGAAATGATGCTGGAGATCACATGACAGAATTTGGCAAGAATAATGATTTCTTCATTACAAGTACCTTTTTTCAACAACATAAAAGGCGACTATACAGATGGACCTCACCAGTTAGGGTACAGAGGAATCACACTGACTACGATGGAGAAGCTCTACCCCATCAGTCACCAGAAGAAGGCCAGGCTGACAGTGAGACAGACCAACAATTGTTCCTATGCAAGCTCAGAGTGAAGCTGAAGAAAACAGAAACAAGTCCACGAGAGCCAAAATAGGATGATGACTATATCTCCCCTGAAGAACATCTCAAGAACAGACTTCGCGCATTAGACACTAATAACCGAAGACCAGAAGAGTTGTGGGATGACATCAAGAACATCACATAGGAAGAAGCAAAAGGTCATTGAAAACACAGGAAAGAAAGAAAAGACCAAAATAAATGTTAGAAGAGACTAAAACTTACTCCTAAGTGTAAAGAAGCCAAAGTGACTGGAAGAAATTAGGGAAGTAAAAGAGATAAACAGAAAATTTCAAAGGGCAGCTCAAGAAGACAAAGTAAAGCATTATGGTGAAATTTAAGGACCTGGAGTTAGAAAGCCAAAAGGGAAGAACACGCTCAGCATTTCTCAAGCTTCAAGAACTGAAGACAAAATTCAATCCTTGAGTTGTGGGAAGCATCAAAAGAAGATGGGAGGAATACTTCTGTGCCCAAACGAAGCATATGATCAATATGGTACCGAAGGAAGAAGTACAAGCTGCATTGAAGACACTGGTGAAAAACAATTGGAATTGAAAGAATACAAACAGAAATGTTTCAACAAACTGAAGTAGGGCTAGAGGTACTCACCTGTCTAAACAAAGCAACTTGGATAACAGTTACCTGGCCAACGGATTGAATGGAAGAGATTCCTATTTGCTCCCATTCCAAAGAAAGGTGACCCAATAGAAAGTGAAAATCCTGGAACAATATCATTATTATCACATGCAAGTAAAATTGTGCTTGTTGGTGCACTAGGTATCTTCGAGTCGGCTCTGACTCATGGCAACCTTACACACAACTGAACGAAACACCACCCGGTCCTGCCCCATCCTCACAATTGTTACGCTTGAGCCCGGTGCTGCTGCCCCTGTGTCCATCCATCTTACTGGGGGGTTTCCTCTTTTCACTCACCTTGCATTTTACCAAGCATAATGTCCTTCTCCAGGGACTGGTCCCTCCTGATGATATGTTCAAAGTATTATCCTGGCTTCTTGCCATCCTGGTTTCTAAGGCGCATTGTGGTTGTGCTGCTTCTAACACAGATTTGTTTGTTCTGGCCATCTATGGTACATTCAATATTCTCCTCCAAAATTATAACTCAAATGCATCAACACTTCTATGGTCTTCCTTCTTCATCGTCTAGCTTTCACATGCATATGAGGTGATTGAAATTACAATAGCCTGGCTCAGGTGTACCTTGCTCTTTTGTACTTTTTTTTGTTTTATTGTGAATTATGTGATAGTTTACATGGAAGAACATTAGCTTTACATTCATCCTATCATATATCGTTTCATTGCCATGGTCACAATCCCCTCCATGCATCATCAACCAACCAAAAGGTATACTGCCGCCCCCACCCCCACCCCCCACCAGTCTTCAGCACACAGCCCCTCTCCCTCTCTGGGTCTAAAATCCCCAACCACTCCATCTCTCCACATCATTGTCTCTGCCTCCATCTCTGGCATCACTGCTTCTCTGGATAAGGACCCGCACTCCGCTCTTCTCCCTTGATGGTCCCAGGGACCGCCGCTCCTAGACTGCAAAGTCAATCACTCCCCTCCTTTTGCTACAAAATGTCCACCTTTACCCTCTCAGTCAGTTGTGATAATAATTATTCACCATTGTACCACAGAGGACCTATCTCTAACTCCTTTCATCAGCCTTGCCCAGAAAGATTGGATATGACTCAGTGGAGATTCTACCTTCCTCCGTACCCTCTGGATCTAGGCTCCCTCTTGAAAGCTTGTAAGCCGGTCACTTCTTGCCTTTGTAGCCCTCCCACTTTGGGTAGCCAATGTCCACGTTGTCCATCCCCGTCTACTCTGTGTATGGAGGGGGTGGGAATGATCCTTGCTGTAAAGATTTGTTCCCTCTTTTGAGCTATTGCATCCATAGGTGTAAGTCAAATTCATCAAATTGTATCAGATTACTCTTTTTTTCCTCTTCTTTCTTCTTCTAGTTGAGCTCTGATCATCCAGTCATTGAAGCCAGTTCAAGTGAGTATTATCTGCAAGGGTGGGTGTTCTTATGCATATACCCTCTCTTCTTATCAGCTGGACGCTTCACTCTCTTCTCTAGTCCTCTGTGGCTATGTCACTGACTCTGGGCCCTAGATCCTCCAGGTCTTGCCACACTGCTGGCTGACCAGGTCTCCAACCAGGTTCACAAGAGTCTATTGAACGTTGTAGGGCTTAGCTCGAAGCTTCATTGCTGTTTTTCTCTCAATTCCACTTATTGGTGACAAATATGGTCACTGATCACAACATGTATTCCCATTGAGTCTTAGTCTCGGAAGGGGTTTTGCCCTGAAGGGACCCGACCACTTGCCTTGATGTCTCCTGGGTGAGCAACTTGCTTGTTCTTATAGTAATCAGTCAGACTGCCTATATTGTTTTGTATTTTTCCTGTGGATTTTTCTTTCAAGAAATGCCTTCTGTTCTTCTAGCCGCTCCAGGCTGGTCTGCTTGTCCTTTCAAGTGGAAGCTCTTTAATATTTTAAGATGTTTTGTGCAACAGATTTGCCTATGCAATACCTGGTTAGATTTCTTGACTGCAACATCTGTGAATGTTAATTGTGGATCCAGCAACTTCAATCTTTTCTCCATTTATCATGATGTTATTTATTGGTCCAGTTGTGAGGATTTTTGTTTTATTTACATTGAGGTGCAATCCATACTAAAGGCTGTGGTCTTTGATCTTCATCAGTAAATATTTTAAGTCCTCTTAGGCATCCTGGTGTGGCACTGTGGGATCAGCACTGGACTGCTAGCCACAAGAATGGCAGTTCAAACCCACCAGCCAGTCTTTGGAAACCTCATACAAGGTTGCTATGAGTTGGAACCAATTCCATAGCACTTCATAAAAACAACAAGCTTTCAGCAAGCAAGGCTGCATCGTCTGCATATCACAGGTTGTTAATGAGACTTCCTGTAATCCTGATGCCACATTATTCTTCATACAATCCAGCTTCTCAGATTTTTTGCTCACCATGCAGATTGAATAAGTATGGTGAAAGAATACAGTCCTGGCACACACCTTTCCTGACTTTAAACCATTCAGTATCCCCTTGTTCTATTAGAACAATTGCTTCTTGGTCTATGCACAGGTTCCTCATGAGCACAATAAAGTATTCTGGAATATTCATTCTTTGCAATATTATCCACAGCTTGTCATGATCCACACAGTAGAAAGCTTTTGTATCGTCATAGCACAAGTAGACGTCTTTCTGGTGTTCTCTGCTTTCAGCCAAGTTCCATCTGACATTAGCAGTGATAGCCCTAGTTCCATGTCTTCTTCTGAATCCAGCTTGAATTTATGGCAGTTCCCATAAATCTATGTACTGTTGCAGCCGTTTTTGCATTATCTTCAACAAAGTTTTCCTTGCATGTGCTATTTAGTGACACTGTTTGATGATTTCCACATTCCATTGTGCCACATCTCTTTTGAATGGGCGCAAGTACGGATCACTTCTGATCGGTTGACCAGGGAGCTGGATTCTAACTTTCTTGGTGATAGATGACAGAGTGCCTCCAGTGCTACCTCAGTCAGTTTGTTGAAATTTTTGCTTAAGATAATTAAAAAACGGTTGTAGCAATACATCGATCGACAGGGAGCTACTAGATTCCAGCCGGATTCCGAAGAGGCCGTGGAATGAGGATATCATTGCTGACGTCAGATGGACTGTAGCTAATAGCAGAGAATACCAGAGAGATGGATGTTATTATTGTTGCTGTTAATTGCTGTCAAGTCGGTTCTGACTCACAGTGACCCTATATAGTTTCCAAGGAGTGGCTGGTGGGTTTGAACAGCTGACCTTGAGGTTCAAACTAACTCTGTGGTCGAGAGCTTATCCTACAACCTCACAACAGGACTCCAGAAATGTGGTTGTTCTTGGTGGTTATGTGCCATGGAGTGGATTCCGACTCATGGTGACCCTGTATAGGGTTTCCAAGGCTGTAAATCTTTATGGGAGCAGGAAGCCTCATCTTTCTCCCATGGAGTGGCTGGTAGATTTGAACTGCTGACCTTGCAGTTAGCAGCTCAGCTTGCCATCCACTATGCTATCAGAGCTCCTTGAAAGTTGGTTACTTGTGCTTTATTGATGACGCAAAGGCTTTTGACTGTGTGGATCATGACAAACTATGGATAACACTGTGAAGAATGGGTGTTTCAGAACATTTCACTGTGTTCATGAAGAACCTGTATATAGACCAAAAGCCAGTTGTTAGAACAGAACAAGGGGCTATTGAATAATTTAAAATCAAGAAAGGTTTGTGCCCGGGTTGTATTATTGTTGTTGTTAAGTGCTGTCAAGTCGATTCCGACCCATAGCGACCCCATCAGGGTTTCCAAAGAGCAGCTGGTAAGCTTGAACCACTGACTTTGCTTTCACCAAATTTATTTAATCTGTATACAGAGCAAATAATCCAAGAAGTTGAATTATATGAAGAAAAATGTGGCATCAGGATTGGAGGAAGACTCATTAACAACTTATAATATACAGATGACATAACCTTGCTTGCTGGAAGCAAAGAGGATTTAAAATACTGATGAAGATCAATGACCAACACCTTCAGTATGGGGTTGCACCTTAATATAAAGAAAACAAAAATCCTCACAACTGGACAAATAAATAACATCATGATAAATGGAGAAAAGACTGAAATTGTCAAAGGCTTCATTTTGCTTAGATCCACAATCAACACTCATGGAAGCAGCAGTCAAGACATCAAATGACCTATTGCATTAGGCACATCTGCTGTAAAAGACCTCTTTAAAGTGTTAGAGAGTAAAGACATCAAACAGTTTGAGAACTAGGGTGTGCCTGACCCAAGTCCTACAATTTTCAATTGCTTCAGGTGCAAGTGAAAGTTGGAGAATGAATAAGGAAGACCACAGAAGAATGGACGCATTTGAATTATGGTATTGGCCAAGAATATTGAAAGTACCATGGACTGCCAGGAGAATAAACAAATTTATGTTGGAAGAAGTACAACCAGAAGCCAGGATGGCCAGAAGGACATGATACTAGGTAAAGTGGAGGGTCTGTTAAAAAAAGGAAGCTCTCAATGAGATGGATCGACACAGATGCACAAAAATGGGCTCAAACATAACAATGATTGTGAAAATAGCACAGGACAGGGTAGTGCTTTCTTCCATTGGGCATAGGGTCACTATGAGTTGGAACTGACTCGATGGCACATAGCAACAACAACAGCAATACATCTGTGGAAAAGGATGAAAAAGAAGCTCGATATCATCAGTGAGAACAAGGCCAGCAGCTGACTGCAGAGCAAACCACCAATTGCTCATATGCAAGCTCAAACAGAAGCTGAAGAAAAATAAGACAGGTCCACAGGAGCCCAAGTACCATCTGAATTCAGAGACCATCTCAAGAATAGATTTGACACATTGGACGCTGATGACCAAAGACCAGAAAAATTGTGGGATGACATCAAAGACATCATACATGAAGAAAGCAAAAAATTGTTACAAAAAGAGAGGAAAGGAAGAAAAGACCAAAACGGATATTGTAATGGTTAGGGTTTTGTGTCAACTTGACTAGGCCAGGAATACCAGGTTTAGCTGTTGGGATGTGCTTCCCATAGTGGTGAAACCTAATACAGACATATTTAGCTCTATGGTAAGTGGCTGTGAGCAGCCAATCAGTTGAAAGGATACTTCCTCGAGGGTGTGGCCTGTTCCCAATATAATGAACATGAGAGGGAAAGATTCTCTCTCTCTCTCTTCCACTGGGGACCTGGGACTTTGCATATGATATTAATGATTTCCACATGGGTCACCTGATTTTAGAAAGGGCACAAATATCTTTTCTAGTTGGTTGGCCGGGTAGCTGTCTTCCAAATTTCAATCTGTATTCCATCAATTCCTGGAGCCCTGGTTTTGCCAACGCCTTCAGTGCAACCTGGACTTCTTCCTTCAGTACCATCGGTTCTTGATCATATACTGTCTCTTGACAAGGCTAAGCATCGATCAATTCTTTTTGGTACAGCGATTCTGTGTATTCCTTCCTTCTTCTTCTGGTGCTTTCTGTGTCATTGGTTGTTGTTAAGTGCCATTGAGTCAGTTCCAATTCATAGTAACCCTTTGTAGGGTTTCCAAGGAGCAGCTGGTGGATTTGAACTGTCGACCTTAAGGTTTCCAGTCCAGTGCTGATCCTACAGCATCACACCAGGAGTCTATTTTGCTCAGAGTATCCTTCCAATTTCAAGCCTCAATTTGAAATTGTTCTTCTGTTCTTCCAACTTGAGCAGTGCTGCATGTGTCCTTCCCTTTTGGTTTTCTCGTTTTCACAATTTGGAGTCAGCTGAAGTTAGGAAACTGGGAGATGAGACTTTACCTTCCTTGATGATTTCATTTCATAGAGGTGGCTCCCAGGTTCTTGAGAAAGCATTCCTGAGTTGTGAGACTGGCTAGAGGCTTACTGAGCATTGACCCTGACAGTAAGGGTCAATGTGTAAAACACTGCATGTTGGGAAAAGAAGGAAGCCAGCCATGAGACCTGTATGAACAGAAACTAGGCTGAGTTGAGGAACCAGAAACACAAGGTTCAGGGTCAGGAACATATGAACCTGATTAACCCAAAGGTCAGCATGCCTGGAGCTGAACGAGGAAGGAAGGGAAGTTGGAGGGGAAACTAAAACCCTGAGCTGTGGGCCTTGGGCCTCCCTCGTGACGGAGTTTGGGCTTCTTCTAAGTGTGCTTTGGAGTCCTCGTGTGGAGAGATAGGTTAACCACTGGACTGCTAACTACAAGGTCAACGGTTCAAACCCTTAGAAACCCTACACAGGGGCAGTATGAGCCAGAACCAGCTTGTTCAGAACGGTACTGAACAGCAAGACGCATGACTTAACAGCTCAGCCTGGGTGCTAGATGGAGATGCTGGGCATGGTGTGGATTTCCTTTCTTGGTTTACATCAAATAGCAGGGCACACCTGCTAACACACAGCACTTGTGGGGATGGGTGTGTGGTTTGGGGTGGTCCCACTGAAGACAGGTACATTTTGTATCAGCCAAGAGTTGCGGTCTGATGAGTGGCATGTCATTAGAGGAGCAGCCTTTGTTTTCAACTTGGCTGTTGGACAACCTCTCAAACATTTCAAGATTTTCTGGCAAAAAGCAAAACGAGAAACGAACTCTGAGGATGCACACCCATCATGTATAAGCTTGATTAATACTTTTCCCAACATGCAGTGCTTTATACACTGTGCAAACGCATGCTAAATTAAACAAAGCTTACAGCCTATTGTAGTGTATGAAAAGCCGGCTCTCTGAGTATTACTCACATCTGCTGCTGATGAGATCAAGAGAGACCCGGACAGAGCCATGGGTGGGTCTCAGATGGGGGAAGGTAAGGTGGGGCTTTACTGAGAACTGGAAGTTTGGTTGAAGGCCAGTCTCTCAATGTGGACTTGATTAGGATTAGGTAAGAATCACTCCACACTGTTCCAGAATTATAGAAAGAGCAAGGCAAAGCTGTGGAGAAGAGGGATTCAAAGACTTCGTGCTTTCCATGCAAGAGATAATGAGCCGTTGGGGACATTCTTGTAAAGAATAATCAACTCGTGTGTTCTGGAAAGAGTAAAGACAGGCTACTGGAGACAGTGGTCTAGCAAAGTCAAGGGACTATACACAATACTGTGTGGTTTAGCAGACTTGCAAAGTGCCCAGCTCCCAACAAAATAAGCCAAAAGAAAAGGCGAAGCAAGGGACAGGAACAGAAATACAGATGGTGTTGCTACAAGGGTGGAACCACTGTTGGCGCCTCCAAAGGATGTACATATAGGCAGATCCCG
Organism: Chrysochloris asiatica; assembly: GCF_000296735.1. Classification (NCBI taxonomy): domain Eukaryota; kingdom Metazoa; phylum Chordata; class Mammalia; order Afrosoricida; family Chrysochloridae; genus Chrysochloris; species Chrysochloris asiatica. The sequence goes on along the minus strand of NW_006408650.1, from coordinate 5,935,069 downwards.
GGTTACAGACATTGGACTATAGCCACCTCCGCCTAGTTACCAACAAGCCCCCATAAAGACTGTTGTTTGTTGTTAAACACCATGGAGTCGGCTCCGACTCATAGTGACACTGTACAGGGTTTCTGAGGCTGTAAATCTTTATGGGAGCAGAAGGCCTCACCTTTCTCCCATGGAACGGATGGTAGTTTCGAACTGCCGACCTTGAGGTTAGCAGCCCAATTCGTAACCACTACACTATCAGAGCTCCTTCCATAAAGCCGAGTATATGAAAAATTCCAGGTACATATAAAGGTTCAGAATAGTAAATGACAGCTACTTTGCAACAACGCACACCAAAACATCGTTATGATGATTTTTACTGTATTATGATGTTAATGGAGTCCTGGTGTGGCGCTGTGGGTTAATGCACCAGACTGCAAAACTGTTTGAACTGCCAAGTCTATGGTTCAAGCTCACCAGCTGCTCCTCGGAAACCCTATACAGGGTTGCTATGGGTTGGAACCGACTTCACATCACTTCACAACATGATGTTAAAGATGTTTTAGTGTAAATGCAAGTGTTTCTTCAGTATATTTTATGCACAGAAAAGTATACTACAAGGAGGCTTCAAAGAGTTTGTAGAAAAATTCCATTATATTTTATTTCCATTTTCCCATAAAATATTTGAAGTTCCCTCATATGCATCATGTGCTAAGACAAACATAAGGAGCCCTGGTGGCACAGTGGTTTAGCACTTGGCTAGTAACCCTAAAGGTTGGTGGTTCAAACCCACCAGCTGCTCTGAAAGAGAACGGTGTGGCTGTCTGCTTCCACACAGACTGCAGCCTTGGAACGCCTATGACGTGGCACGCTCTCCTCTAGCCTGTCGAGATCGACTGGATACAATGAGTTTCATGTTTGGTTTTGGTAGACAAACATTTGACTACCTGATGCTTGACACGAACAGTGTTTCACTGTAAAAGTGACATGACGCCTGTAACCTGGTAAGGGACAGAGAGATTCATTATCAGCAACAGCCCAAAGCTGACTGCTAAGGGGCGAGGTCAGACATGCTTCCACCTCCAACCTTGTTACCAATTCTGACAGCAGCCATCACTCGACTGCACTCTCTCCCTCTCGGCTGGGTTCGCGAATTCGCTGCAGAGGCCACACAGAACTCACAGACAGTCCTCACAGTTATAGCTTTATTAGGGAAGTCACAGGTTACAATTCAGGATCAGAACGACTCAGGATGCCAGTCTTCAGTCAGGGCAGCCTCTCTCTGGCCCTCAGCCTCTCAGTCTGGAAGCCCCTGGGTCTCTGTCCTGCTCAGGCACATATTTCAAAGCTCTTTGACCTCTGCTGATAATTTCCCAGAAGCACTCTATTCCACCAGCAAGCCTCCTGGCCGCAGGCGCTCAGCGCCCTTGCTCCGAGCTGTGTCCTGTCTGTCCCCTGGCCCTGCTGCCTCGGCTCTGCTCTGCCACTGCTTCTCACCCACTTTGGTGTCACAGCTCTCTCTGTCCCCTCAGTCTAGGAGGCTCTCAGCTCAGGGATCCTGGGTCCAAAGGCCACCTCCACTCCTGGATCTTCTTTTTTGGTGGTCATGAGGTCTCCTTTTCCACTTCTAGGATGGCTCACTTTAAGCTTAGCAAGATGGCAAAATTGACTAATCCACTCATCAGGGTTTCACACACCTTATTTGCCTGGCCTCATCCCCACAAAGATGCCATGCACCTTATTTACATTATTAGTAAACCATCCAATCCCCTTGGTGGGCCACAAGTACCTCATTTGCAGTCATCTGATGAGAGGTGAGTCTGCAGGATAAGCAGATGAGTGCAAACCAAAATGTCAGCAGTTTGAGCCCACCAGTTGCTCTGTGGAAGAAAGATAAGGGTTTCTGCTCTTGCCAAGATTTACATCCTTGGAAACGCTAAAGGGGGTTTCTGGGGAAGAGCTGCCTCCTCAAAGTCGAGTTGTCCAGGATGACGTGAATGGAGTAAAGTTTTCAGGACCTTCATTTGTTGATGGGGCACAATTGAAAATGAGGAGAAACAGCTGCAAACATCCATTAATAGTCAGAAAGTAGATGTGTGAGCCATCTAGGAAATCTAAAAAATCTAAAATCTAAAAAAATTCTAGAAACGTTGGAAGGCATCAAAGCTGAAATGGAACACATTAAAGACTTACGCCCTAGGCATTAGTGAACTGAAATGGACTAGTATTGACCATTTTGAATTAGAAAGTCATATAAGGAACTCTGGTAGTGTAGTGGTTACGAATCGGGCTGCGAACCGCAAGGTCAGCAGTTCAAAACTACCAGCTGCTCAACTGGAGAAAGATGAGGCTTTCTGCTCCCGTAAAGATTTACAGCCTCGGAAATCCTGTACAGGGTCGCAATGAGTCGGAACCGACTCCACAGCACACAACAACAACATGGTTTAATATGCCCAGAACAACAAATTAAAGAGGAATGGCATGGTATTTGTCATTAAAAAGAACATTCAAGATCTGTTTTGAAATGCAATGCTCTCTGTGACAGTATATATACATAATATCCATACGCCTATAAGGAAGACCAATTAATACCACTATTACTCAAATTTACATACCAAGCACTAAAGCAAGTAATGATGAAATAGAAGAATTCTAACAGATCAAACATGCAATCGATAGGTATTGGTAATTACTAGTGATTGGAATGTGAAGGCTAGAAACAAAGAGGAAGAATCAGGAAAATAGAAATATCAAGATAGGATTTTGCAAGGCCAACAACTTATTCATTGCAAATACCTTTTTAAAACAACATAAATAGGGAAAAGATTGAAGTTGTCAAAAACTTCATTTTGCTCAGATCTACCATCAACACTCATGGAAGCAGCAGTCAAGAAATCAAACCACATATTGCATTAGGCAAATCTGCTATAAACTGCCAGATAAACAAACAAGGCTGTGTTAAAAAAGTACAGTCAGAATACGTCTTAGAAGCCAGGATGGCGAGACTTGGTCTCTCGTATTTCGGACATGTTATCAGGAGGGACCAGTCCCTGGAGAAGGACAGCATGCTTGGTAAAGTAGAGGATCAGCGAGAAAGAGGACGACCCTCCAACGAGATGGAATGGTACGGTAGCAGCAGCAATGGGCTCTCCCATAACAAGACTTGTGAGGGTGGCGCAGGCCCGGCCTGTGTTTCGTTCTGTTGTACACGGTGTTTCTATGAGTCAGCGTCAACTCGATGGCACCTAACAACAACAACAACAATGTAATTCAGAATCAAAGTCATGCTGAAGAACAAAAGTAAGAACAAGGAAGTTGAAGAGTGTGCTTTTTCCATGATTTTGTTAAAATGTCAAACTCTTTTTGGAAACTTGTGTTTGGTATTGCAAATGTTTGGTCAATGGATTTGGTTGCTAACTGAAAGACTGAAGGTTTGAGTCCAACCAGAGGCACCTAGGAAAAAGCCTTAGTGGTCCACTTCAGAAAAATCAGCCCCTGAAACCCCAGGGAGCACAGTGCACTCTGACACACACGGGGTCGTCAGGAGGCAACTGGATGACTTTCCTATTGGTCAGGACCTGCTGCCCTCATGTTGATTTCAATGGAAATGCAAGCAATTCTGTAATTTCATAGGTTCATTTTATTTTGTTTTTAAGGCCACAAACTACAGTGATGACTGATTGTTGTTTTGTTGGTATTGTCTTTGTTGGTCTCCCCTGAGCTCCAGTGATTGTGAAAATGGTCAAAGGTTACAAAAGTGGCTCTCAGCCTCCGTGGGTGGGTCAGAGTGCTCAGCTCCAGGGAATCTGTCAGCTGCAGAGAGAGAGCTCTGGCCGGAATCAGACATCCCTGAGAGTTTCTTCTCAGGGTTTCTACATCTTCCTTTATGTAGCTGTTTGCAGCAAATGCTTCATTTAACAAGCAGGTCTATCTATGAGAAGGCGCAAACTCTCTCATTATGGTCTGTTCTTCTCTGCTTGGGGCACAGAACTGTCAGTAGTAGAATTCAACACTGACGTGCTCTGAGGGATTTTGCACCGCAGGAGAGAGAACCCAAACACTAAACCCACTGCTGTCCAGCCTGTCCGACTCACAGTGACCCTGTAGGACAGAGCAGAACTGCCTGTAGGGTGTCCATCTTTCTACTATGAAGTGGCTAGTCGATTCAAACCACCAACCTTTTGGTTAGCCTTTGAGCGCTTAGCCACTGTGCCACCAGAACTCCTTATGCTAAAATTGGTGGTGTTGTTGTGAAGTGCCACTGAGTCAGTTCCGACTGGTAGGTTTGAACCACTGACAATGTGGTCCAGTGCTTACCTTATGGTGCCACACCAGGACTCCATGCCAAGATTAGGTGTGAGTGAAGAAAGACTCAGCCTAGTTCAGGAAAGGTGTGTGGGAAGAGAGCGGGCAGATGCTCTCTGGTCCCGTTGCTCATGATGGCCCCCGTTCACCCAGGATAACAGAACTCTTTCCAAGTTAGACCCAATTTTCTCATCTCCAGACCCTTAACAAGGGCTCATAAGAAAATAAAAGGCAAGTAAGGGCCCTTCACAGAGTGGTGCAGTGCTCAAGCACTCAGCTACAAACTGAAAGGTCAAAGGTTCAAACTCACCAGCGGCTCTTCAGGAGAACAGACCTGGCAATCTACTCCCATAAAGACTTGTGTTGTTGTTGTTGTTGTTGTTGAGTGCCGTTGAGTCGGCTCTAATCCATAGTGACCCTGCAGAGGGTTTCCAAGGATCTGGTGAGCTTGAACTGCTGGCCTTGCGGTTCAACCGACCTTGCAGTCCAGCAATTAACACACATCACCACATCAGGACTCCGCTCGAAAGATTACAGCCTAGGTAACCCTACAGGGCAATTCTACCGTGTCACATGAGTCACAACCAACTTGTCAGCACCCAAGAACAACAAAAACAACAAGCGCTTTTGTCTGCGCCGTCATAACAAATGACATAGAGTGTAATCAAGGAGACGGCTTATGAAGGAGAAAGGGCCCCTCCATGCATCCCATTTGTGTCCAGGGAGAAGGTACTGACTGCTGTACTTTGACCTGAAAGTGCCATTGCTCTAGTTCTTTAGGAAGCAGCACATTTTACAGCCAAACAGTTGACAGGACTACAAAGGGAACAACGGCACACAGAGGCACACACTCCTTAGAATCATCAACCGTAGCGAGCAAAAGGGCAGCATTTACCCAAGGTCAGAATTTGGAAAGGAGGAGGTATGGACATGGGAGAAGTGATGTTGCATTCAGGGATTGCAGTCAATGGTGTGAAACAAAATGTGTATAAATTGTTGAAAGAAAAACCGATATGCAACTGTAAACCTTGACCCAATCACCATAAAAAGTTTAAAAAGATGTTTGTTTTGTTTATTAAGTGCTGTTGAGTCGGTTTAGACTCATACCAACCCTGTATAACGTTTCCAGGGAGCAAATGGTGGATTTGAACCACTGACCTTTTGGTCAGTGCATATCTTACAGTGCCACACCAGGACTCCAAAAAAGATGTATGCATGCAGATTTTAACTATTATTTGAATTTTTAATGTCTCCTTCCCAAGTCTCCATTTAAAAAATAGCCCCCCAAGCAGACTCCTCCTAAGAAAAGGAAAGCCGCCTTTCCTTGAAAGGTTATTGCCAAAGGTCAACACCAAAGACTCTTAATAAGAGACACCTCAATGCCCAGCCCCCTGAGGACGGGCAGCTGAAATAAGGAGAGGGGTGTGGACAAAAGCCAGCTTCTCTGAACATCTGCAGGACACTGAGCTGTTCAGAGTAATGCAAGGATCCGAGCCGAGGACACGAGGTGCTGCGTGGCTGTGGGACAGAGGTGTGAGAGGTGCCGCCGCCAGCATGCACACTAAACAGGAGCTTTGAAAAGAATGGGACGTAACTACCGAGAGTTTTCTGATGTATGAGCAGGAACACAGAGCTTTCCAAAGACAGTGGACCTTTTAGAGTGGCCCTCGTCTTCAGGGTATGAAGAGCCTGTGTGAATGCAGGAAGAATGGTGGGGGGACACCCAGGCCAGACTCCCATGGCCCTAAGAAGGTACAGAAAGGTCAGAGCGTTTCCTGAGGTGCCACAGGAAGGAGCACAAAAGGTTCCTAGCAGGGTGGGCAGGATTCAAGGCCTAGTCCTAGCACTGGAGGAGCCAGCTAGAGACTGGGACTACTGGGGGGGGGGGGGCAGGGAACATACCACGTGCAGAGACCACATGCAGCAGTAGGTAGGACATAAACTCAGCCAAAGCAGGGGCCTCCTCACATTGGGCTTACAGTCAGCTAAGCTCAACCATCTCTCTCCCAGCCTCCCTCCCTCTGCCCTCCCATTTCCATTTCCTGTTGGAGACCTCAGGGATGCTAGGAAGCGAAGCCTTGAGAAGACACAGGGCAGGAAGTACTGTAGCCCCAGACCATGCTCCTCCATTCCCCCCAGCCTCCCAGCAGCCAGGCTCAAAGCCCCAGCTGGTGTTGGAAAAGGGGGTGAAGACCATGCTCCTCCATTCCCCCCATCCTCCCAGCAGCCAGGCTCAGAGCCCCAGCTGGTGTTGGGAAAGGGGGTGAAGAAGCTCTGAGTCTGACAGACATGCAACTGGAGTTTGAAACAGGGCAGGTCTGAGTCTGACCAGCTTCAAACGGCTGGATCTTAACCAAGATATTGCCAAGGGATGGAAAAGAGAGAGTTGGCATAGAATGGTTGAAAGCAGTGATTAAAAAATATCAAATTGTTTCATGCTTATACTCCAATGAGTGAAGGCTTCTCAATAAAGCAACTGCCCTTAGACTCTTGTCGGGACTTCAAGCTCACCCCCTCCCATGAAGTCCCCAAGCCTTCTCCTCTCTGGCTCTCACAGTGCTGGCCTGAGGCCCTCTTCTCAGCCGCCCTGAGGCATTTTCTGCTCATAGCTGTTAGGAAAACTGAGAAGCAAAACCTGCAGGTGCTTTAGCTTCTACTTTGCACTCCCCATGTCCCTGGGAGTTGGGACCCCAGGGAGCGTGTAATGGTAGGGATCCAGGACTCAGCACTGCCCACCACATACCAACTTTGTTCTTTTAGGAAATTCACACAGAGAAGAGGGAAGACTACTAGAGTGAAAACAGCCATTCTTCGCTGGTCACTGATCTCAGGAAGGACCAAGATCTTCCAAGATGAGCACCCAGAACAAAGCAAGTCGTCTGAGGCACTGTGCAGTTATTGCTCAGCTTCTGATCTGAGCTCAGTTTTGTTCCGTCACAGTGTGTGTACGCTCCTCGGAAACCCTATACAGGGTCTCGAAGTAGCTCTGGTAGCTAGCGTAGTGGTTACAAGTTGGGCTGCTAACCTCAAGGTCAGCAGTTTGGAACTATGAGCCATTCGCAAGAGAAAGATGAGGCTTTCTGCTCCCGTAAGATTTACAGCCTCGGAAACCCTATACAGGGTCTCCATCAGTCGGAACTGACTCCATGGCACCTTATCACAATCACCACCTAGTCATTTGGTGGGAGTTACAAAGACTATGACAGTTGTTTTTTGTTGTTAGGTGTCATCAAATTGGTTCCAATACATATTGACCCCATGGACAATACAAGAGAATGGAGAAGAATCTATGAATCTGAATTACTGTCCAACTTTCACATGCATGTGAGATGACTGAAACTACCATGGCTTGGGTCAGGTGCACCTTAGTCTTCAAACTGTTATCTTTTCTCTTGTGCACTTTAAAGAGTTCTTTTGAAGCAGATGTGCCTAATGCAGTATATATCATTTGACTTGTTAACTGCTGCTTCCATGAGTATTGATAGCGGAACCAAGCAAAAGTAAGTCTTTGACAACTTCAACCTTTTCTCAGTTTATCACAATGTTATTTATCGGTCCAATTGTAAGAATTTTTGTTTTCTTTACATTGAGGTGAGATCCACTTACAGCTGTATTTTCTGATCTCCATCATTAAGTATTTTAAGTCCTTTTCTATCAAGCAAAGTTGTATTATCTGCATATTTCAGGTTATTAATGAATCATCCTCTAATCCTAATGCCATATTCTTCTTCATATATTCCAGCTTCTCAGACTATTTGCTCAGAATACAGATTGAATAAATATGGTGAAAAAATACAAACTTTACACAAATCTTTCCTGATTTTAAACTGTTTAGCATCTCAGGAAGGACTTGTTCTGTTCTAATGACTGTTTCTTGGTGTATGTACAGGTTCCTCATAAGCAAAATTAAGTGTTTTGGAACCTTATCCATAGTTTTTCATGATCCACACAATTGAAAGCCTTTGCATAGTCAATAAAGCACTGGCCACTGATCTCAGTAAACATCTTTCTGGTATTCTCTGCTTTCAGTCAAGATCCATCTGACGTCAGCAAGGATATCCCTTGTTCCACATCCTCTTCTGAATTTGACTTGGATTTCTAGAAACTCCCGGTCAGTATACTGCTGTAACCATTTTTAAATTATCTTCAGCAAAATTTTACTTGTATGTGATATTAATAATATTGTTCAGTGGTTTCTGTATTCTGTTGGGTCACCTCTTTTTGGAAACAGCACAAATACGGATGTCTTCTAAATTTCTTGGCCTAGATGAGTGAGAACCTCCAGCGCTTTATCAGTTTGTTGCAAGATTTCTATTTGGATTCTATCCATTTCTAGAGCCTTGTTTTTCACCAACGCCTTCAGTGCAGCTTGGGCTTCTTCCTAAATTATGATTGGTTCTTAATCATATGCTATCTCTTGAAATGATTGAACATGGATCATTTCTTTTTGGTACGGTGACTCTGTATTCCTTTCATCTTTTTGTGCTTTCTGCAATATTCAATATTTTGCCCATATTACAAGTCAAGGCTTGGTTTTTTCTTCAGTTCTTTCAATCTGAGGAATGCTGAGCGTGGTCTTCCCTTTTGGTTTTCTAACTCCAGGTCTTTGCACATTTCACTTTTGATATTTCACTGTGCCTTCCTTCTCAAGCTGCCCTTTGAAATCTTCTGTTAATCTTTTTAATTTCCCTATTTCTTCCATTCGCTTTAGCTTCTCTACACTGGAGAGCAAGTTTCACAGTCTCTTCTGACATCCATTTTGGTCTTTTCTCTCATTCCTGTCTGCTTTCTTCATGTATGATGTTCTTGATGTCATCCCACAATTCTTCCAGTCTTCAGTCTTTAATGTCTAATGCATCCAACCTTTTCTTAAGCTGGTCTCTAAATTTAGGTGGGATGTGTTCAAGGTCATATTTTGACTTTCGTGGACTTGTTTTCATTTTCTTCAGCATCAGCCAGAACTTGCTCTCACCATCCTGGTGGTGGTGGTGATGTGCCGTGTTTCGAACTGTTGACCTTGAGGTTCGCAGCCCGATTCGTAACCACTACGCTACCAGAACTCCATAAGTAATTCAATATGCTTCAACCTTTCAGATGAAGGAAACAGAGCAAGGGAGTTGTAACACAGAAGACAGCATGAGACAGCAGGAACCAGAAGAAAGCATACTGGGCTTTGGAGCACCTACGGAGCAAGACAGCTGAGCACCTTCAGACAGCAAGTTAGCTGGTGGAGCTTGGTCTGCTGACTCACAGAGCTAGAGCTGAGAGTCTCTGGGCTGAAGCTTACTGGCAGAGTGGAGTGTCTCTGGGTACTTATCATCAGAGTGAGGAGAGCTTATAACACCTTCTGGGCAGGACAGAGGCCCATCTGAGGGTCAGAGGGTCAGAGAGTCCCGCCTGCAGGCCTGGCTAAGAGGCTATCCTGGCTAAGGAAGTGTATCTTGAATCTCTGCTGATCCTGGATGATAACCCTTCTGATTGGGAGTGTGACCTATGAGCTCTGTGTGCCATTGCAATGCATTACTGAAGCCAGCAGAGAAGCAAACAGTGCCAGGGAGGGAGGATTGGTGTTAGAATTGATAAAAAGATTGGAGAAAGGAGGCATGTTTGAACTCTGCCTCACAAGAATTCTTCTTGGGCTGCTGATCTTGATCCTGTTCCCGTCCTGTGAAGTTAAAGGCAGTCAGATGCCTCATCCAACACACATTTTTGCACATGTTCAGATAAAACCCTAGGATTCGTAATCAGGTTTGTAATCATTGTAACAGGTAATAATAACAGCTCTGACTGGACAGACTACATTGTTGTTGTTGTTAAGGCCATCAAGTTGTGCCAACCCATAGTGACCCTGTACAGGGTTACCAGGAAGCGATTGGTGAGTCTGAATTGCCGACCTTGTGGTCCAAAGCAACCATGTAGCCCAGTGCCTCAATCCACAGCACCACACCAGGACTCATTAGAAGGACATTGTTGTTGTTGTTAAGTGCCATTGAGTCGGTTCCGACCCATAGCGACCCTGTATAGGGTTTCCAAGGAGCAGCTGGTGAGCTTGAACTGCCAACCTTGCAGTTCACATGGCTTTGCAGTCTGGCATATTAACCCACAGTGCCACACCAGGACTCCCAGAAGGATGTTGTTGTTGTTACACGCCGTTGAGTCAATTCCAACCCATAGTGACACTGTATAGTGTTTCCGAGGAGCAGCTGGTAAGCTTGAACCACTGACCTTGCAGTTCAAACCAACTTCGCAGTCTGGCGCATTAACCCACAGTGCCACACCAGGACTCCAGGACATCAGAAGGCTCAAAAGAGGAAATTAACATTAAATCTTAGCCTTGTAAGTATAGTGATATATGTAAGTTGGGTTTACAAAAAAGTATTTTTGTTGTTATAACTAACTACAGAGATAGCTTAATAAAAATAATAAATTGCTTCCGAAACACAGCACATATTTTCAGACAGTCATTTTGATGTTTTCCCCTCTGACAGCCTCCCCTGGTACAGTTGGTACTCTCCGTAGTCCCCTAGTCATGCCATTGTGTGATAGTCTCCTGATGTCTTAGCTCTGCATCTACATGCCTATCAGCACTATCCGGTAAGAAAAACAAACCTCCCAAGTCATAAAGTACAATAGAGTCTGTCATAAAAAATAATCAGGACCGAACAACCCTGGAATGATATCAACCAAGTTGTACCCGTGGCCTGCAAGTGGATGAGCTCCTTTGTGTTTCCCTGGTGTTGCCTAGAAACTGGGAGAACTGATCGACAAGGTCAAACTGAAGGGTCATGCTGGCAGACGAGGCCTCCCACCACAACCGGAGGACAGTCCAGCTCCACAGGGCCCATGCTCCTCTTTCACACATCAGCTCTCCCAACAGTCGTACCATCTGAACTCAGCTCTCAGTCTCTAAGTGTCACCTCACTTGGAAAGAAGCCAGGGCTCTTTGGAGAAATACTCAGTTGACAGTCTGGAACAGGAAATGTACAGAGGGGCCTGCGACATCTTGTGATGTCAAAAAGCAAGGAAGCAATAAAGAACCAAACAGCATGTTAAACCTTGGCAGAAATCTGCTAAACAACTAATCAGTATTCTTCTAAACTGTCAAGGTCATGAGAGACAAAGAGACAGCGAAGGGCTCTAGATAAAGGAGGTTGAAGGAGCAGAGGACCACATACAAGGCTTAATTCTGGATTTGATTCTGGCCCAGATTTTTTTTTTTTTTTTTGCAATAAAGGACATTATTGGGACAACTGGTAAAATATTAATAAGGTCATAGATTAGATATGAGTACTGAACCCGTGTTCACCTCCTGACG
>NW_006408650.1:5920152-5922145 GCF_000296735.1 Chrysochloris asiatica | reverse complement strand
GACCCTCAAGGAGATGGATTGACACAATGGCTGCAACCACGGGCTCCAACATAGCAGTGGTTGTGAGGGTGGTACAGGATGGTACGGGATGGTTGTGAGGGTGGTACAGGATGGTACGGGATGGTTGTGAGGGTGGTACGGGATGGTACGGGATGGTTGTGAGGGTGGTACAGGATGGTTGTGAGGGCAGTACAGGGTGGTACAGGCAATTTTTTGTTCTGTTGTACACAAGGTCACTAAGGGTCAGAACCAACTCAATGGCACACACATATTTATAAGAGAAAAAATACAGAGCAAATGTGGTGAAATGCTAATAACTGAGAAATGCTAATAATTCACATATGCATGTGAAAGTTGAACAGTGAATAAGGAAGACAGTAGAAGAACTGATGCATCTGAATTATGATGTTGGAGAAGAATATTGAAAGTACCAGGGGCTGCCTAAAGTACAAATAGATCTGTGTTGGAAGAAGTATAGCCAGAATGTTCCTTGGAGGCCAGGATGGCCAGACTTCATCTTTCTTACTTTGGACATGTTATCAAGAGGGACTGATCCCTAGAGAAGGATATCATGTTTGGTAAGGTGGAGGATCAGAGAAAAAGAGGAAGACCCCCAGCGAGATGGAATGGCAAAGTAGCAGCATCAATGGGCTCAAGCGTGGCAACATTTGTGAGGTTGGCCCAGAACTGGGCAGTGTTTCGTTCTGTTGTGCATAGGGTTGCTATGAGTTGGTACTGACTCGATGGCACCTAACAATAACAACAACCACAACAAAATGTGTCTCCGTTTAGCTGGGCCATGATTCTCAATGGTTTGAGAATTCGCAAGACTGCAAAGTCATTTGAACTGCAAGGTCAGTGGTTCAAGCTCACCAGCTGCTCCTTGGAAGCCCTATACAGCGTCACTATGGGTCAGAATCGACTCGGCAGCACTTAACAACAACAATAAAACTAGTTAATAGGAAATATAGGGTAGATAAGAAGACAAAATTGATACCTTGAGGACAAAATAAACCAAAAAAGTTTTATAAGACCTTCCATAAAGTTTTATAAGACCTTCTAGAACATTCTATACGACATATGCTCTGTTCTCTCTAACAAATCAATGTCATTAAAAACAAAAGATATAAAAACTATTTGCAATGTGCAGCCCTTGTTTGGATTCTGATCTTAACAAACTATTAGTAATTTAGACAGATTAGATAATATGAAGGTACTGTCCTTTGTTTTAAGAGTGTCATTGTGGGCATGCATGGTGGTTATGGTTTTAAACTCTCCCTATGAAGTTACAGAGGCACACTAGTGTATTCAGAGGTAAACTGTCTGGGTCTGGCTTTAAAGGCCTGGCGGGGAGTAGAGGGTGTTGGCTTTAAAGGCCTGGCGGGGAGTAGAGGGTGTAGGTGAAGCTTGATGGTCCAAGCGTGTGTACTTGACGAGGCTGGGTGCTGAGTCTGGGTCACTATGACAGGATTTTCTCTACTTGTGGAAATGTTTGAAAGATTTAAGTCAGTTCCCAACAGTCATTGCTAAGCCCTATAGAAAACAATGTGGAGCACTAGTAGCGTAGTGGATTACAAGTTAGGCTGCAAACCGCAAGGTCAGTAGTTCGAATCCACCAGTTGCTCCACAAGAGAAAGATGAGGCATTGTAGTCCCATAAAGATTTACAGCCACAGAAACCCTACACAGGGTCACTATGAGTCAGAACCAACTCAGTGGCTCACAATCACCACCACTATAGAAAACAATAAAGAATATTGAAATCCCATAATGAAAAATTTAAGAAGGACCAAACCCTAACACTGCTGTCAATTCATCTGTACTCATGGTGAACGTGTGCAGATCGTACACATGATCAGAACCGAGCAGAACGCTCAGAATCTAAGTCCCTTACAGCAGGGGTGGGGGACATCAGACCCACAGGCCGTGTTAAGGCCCTCGAAATCACTTGGTCTGGCCCTGACGAGGCAACCGCACGCAGTACCAGCCATCAC
>NW_006408650.1:5888906-5919004 GCF_000296735.1 Chrysochloris asiatica | reverse complement strand
TATAGGGTTTCCAAGGAGTGGCTGGTGAGCTGGAACTGTTGACCTTATGGTTCACACCAACCTTCCTGCAGCGCCACACCAGGATTTACAGTAACAAACATCCCCACAAATTAAATTTGCTAGTCCTGGTGTGGCTCTGTAGGATAGCACTGGACTGCTAACTGCAAGGTTGGCAGTTCAAGCCCACCAGCTGCTCCTCAGAAACCCTATACAGGGTCACCAGCACTTGACAACCACAAGTAAAACGAATCCCTAAATCATGGGGTTTGTGCAGTTGAAATTTTGTCTGCAGACTGCAATTTAAGTTCCATTACTGTGTTTCAGAATATGAATTCTACCCTTTTATCTCAACAGCCAAGCCTTTAGGTAACAGGGCTGCAGACTCCTCCCCCGGTTCTTGCCTGGTGGTCTGGTGTTCTGTGTTGACCTCCCCTCTCTTCTGATCCAGAATGACTGCCCAGGAGACTGGCTGGGGGCGTGGCCTGTCCTCCCCTCTCACCTGGAAAGAAATAGCATCTGATTAAACTTTAAACCCAGATTGTACTCAAATCAAGTTAATATGAAATTGTTACATATATGATGGCATTTGCCTGTCTCTCCTTCAGTACACATCCCTGGTATAGCTTAGTCATGCAAAGAAACTTCATTGTGCAATCTTTACTTTAACCTCCAGACTATAACTTTACTCACATTGACCCTGTGGTAGAGTAGTGGTTACAAATTAGGCTGTGAACCTCAAGGTCAGCAGTTCGAAACTACCAGCTGTTCTGCAACAGAAAGATGAGGGTTTCTGCTCCCGTAAAGGTTTATAGCCTCGGAAACCCTGTACCGGGTCACTATGATTCGGAACCGACTCCACAACACCTCACCACCACCATCACCATAGTGTGACTGGCAGGCAAGTGAGCGCCATGACCTAAAAGGCATTCACTAATTGAAAGCGCCAGAAAAGACAATGCTCAGGTGAAAATGTGCGGGTCAAAAGCATGGTTGGGTTTGCTCGTGCCTGTCTGGGGAAGCAGCCTTGGGAGCAGCTTCTGCTCTTGTGCTCTACAGTTGGCTACGCTCAAGGCTGTACTTCTCCTGCTATCACGTTTCTCTACTCGGAACAGGACAGAATCCTTTAACTCTGCTCGAAGCACATTTGTGTCTTGTTGACAAGCGTCCGCCGGAGAAAGAGCACGTGAAGTCAGTCAAATGAGTCTGGGAACAATGCGTAGGCATCATACTCAAGTCTCAAGTCGTCATCTGGACAGAAATTCAGATTCTACCAAAGTTGCCGCGATAAAAGTTTCTTCTTCAATTTTGATCAGGCCTTTGAGTAACTTTTCATATTTGTCTGTAACAGGAAGGGGTTTTCTTCTCTCTCACTATCAAGACAAAGGCTGTGGTATAGGAAGCAGCACAGTCAGAATACTCTTTAGAAGCAAAGATGGAGACACTGTCTCCTATACTTTGGACATGTTAACAGGAGGGACCAGACCCTAAATAAGGACATCATGCTTGTTAGAGAGTCAGCAAGAAAGGGGAAAGCCCTCAACAAGACAGGCTGACACGGTGACTACTACAATGGGATGGAACTTTGCGCGGATGATGACGACGGGCTGGGCAGCATCCTTCTGTTGTCCATGGGGTTGCCATGAGTAGGAACCAACTTGATGGTACCTAACAACGTCAGGGTCTTCTTCCAACCCACACACCATGAAGCACAGTAAAGCACAGTGCAGTGGGGACACTGGGATGCTGCTCAGAGCCCCCTCCAGGATGGAGGCATTCTTTCCCCAACTCTTGTATGTTTGTCTGCCAAGTCATTCTCTAGAGATCTCCCCTGCCCAGAGGCAGTTAGCACCCAGTGACTGGAGCATGTGAGAATTTGGTTTGGCCATTGAGTCTCCATTTGGAACAACTCTGAAGATCATATGCCAGCTTTGACGTTCCCTACAGGATAGGATACTCACAGAACTGCTGAACCCAAGATCAGTGGTTCAAACCCACCAACTGCTTCTTGGGAGACAGATGAGGCTGTCTGCTCCCATAAAGGCTGACAGTCTCAGAAACCCTATGTCGGGTGGCTCAGAATCACCTGGATGGTAGTGGCTTGGGTCGGGTGTGGGTGTGCTAGGCTGCGGTCTCTGCTGCAATGGTGTTACAGCTCTCACTGCCTTACAAGATTGGTCCTGCTGGCTTTATTTATCCATTTGTCAAGTGATGGGCATTTGGGGTGTGTCCATTATTCCAGCTATTATGAATAATAGTGCCAAAAACATTTGTAGCTCAGTTCCTGTGTGGAAATGTTTTCATTTCTTCTGGGTCCTAGGAGTGGAACTGTTGGGTTAATATGTGGTTGTTGCTCAACTGCCAACTTTGCAGTCCACACCGACCTTATGATCCAGTGTACTACCTACCCTGCAGTGACACACCAGGGTCAGTATGCTCTTGTAGCTGTTGTTGTTAAGCGCCATTGAATCAGTTCTGACCCATAGCGACCCTGTATAGGGTTTCCGAGGAGCGGCTGGTGCACTTGAAGCTCTGACCTTGCAGTTCAAACTGACTTTGCAATCCAGCGCAAAGCAAGTTTGAACTTAACGTACAGCGCCGCACCAGGACTCCATATAGAGTCACTATAGCAACAGCTTAATGGATTGAGGATCTGCCAGATTGCTTTCCAAAAGGGTTGCCCCATTATATGTTATCAACTGCAGTGCATGAAGGTTCCAGCATCTTTCCATCTTCCCCACAATTGTGATCGTGTCTCTTTTCTTGCAGTTCTGCTAGTGGGCGTGAAGTGGTACCTCCAGTGGTTTTAATTAGCATTTCCCTGCTGGTTAATGATGCTGCACATCTTTTCATGTGCTTAAATGACCATTTGGATATCTTCTTTGGAGTACTGTCCAAAGCTTGAGTTCTTTTAAAAAATGTGTTATCATCAATATTTTTCAATTTCTGTTTTCTTCTTCTGTAAAAGGAGAATGGTATGGCCTCTACAGAGTTGCTGTGAGAATTAATGGAAAATACATTTACAAGGCACTCAGGATAGGACTTGGCACTTGGCACATGTTCTGAAAAGTTAGTGAATCTTCTTCTTGCCTCTCCTTGAATGTAGAAGCCAAGTTCAATTCCTTCTGCTCAGCGTCTAGCTTAGCGCTTTCTATTAAGGCTGGCTCAATTAAATGTCTGGAAGTATAAATGCACCAATTCACACCACTCAATAGTCCAACTTGAGTTCTATGTACCCTCATTTCATTCTTCCTCCAATTGCTTTCACAGAACCTTTCTTCCAGAAACAATTTTCTTAATTTCATTCCCCTTGCCAGCTGCCTCCTCGGTTGAAACGTAACTCATTGAAGCTGAGTATAAGGGAACCAAAGACATCACCCAACACAGATCCGAGGTGAATATGAAAAGCCATTGAAGGCCTAAATAACTGGCAGCCTCTCACTATAACCTGCTCTATTTTGGAGAACTGGGGGTGGGGGGGTGGGGGGGTGGGAAATTATAGTCCTTAAAGGAATGAGAAAAAAAGAAAGACGTTCCAAAACTCTGGCTGCAACTAATGAACTATTTATCAAACTTCAGTAACCTCCAATGACCTAGTCTGGTGTTAGGGACGGTCCCCTTTTTCACTTGTAGCAGACCCATGGCCCCTCTAGTACAAAATTTCAGGGTGGTACCCTCCACGTCCCAAGGGGATGTCATCTCCCAAACCCACTGCGATCGAATTGACTGAGTCACAACAACCCAATCGGGCAGAGTAGAACTGTTCCATAGTTTATGAGACTTAAGTTTTTACTGCGCAGAAAGTCTCATCTTTCTCCTGAGTAAAGGCTGGTGGGTTTGAACTGCAGATGTTGTAGTTAGCAGCCCAAAGCTTGAACTACAGTGCCACCAGCACTTCTTAACTAGCCTCCAGTGGACCAGATTTGGGTGGGAGAATGGAAACAGTTTGATCATCCAGGCCAAGTGGCTAGCCCAACTTGATTCCACACTTAGTCATAGACGCTTTGGTAAATCCCAGTTTAAGTGCCGGGGGCATAACAAGAAAGAGCAAGCGCAGGTGAGGAACAACCTGACTCATATTTCACTTTGCACCTTCAGGAAGGTTAGCCTAATACCACAGACGCCGTGGGTGGTGAGAAAATGGATGTGCGCAGTTGGGAGGTACAGGGATAAACGGAGCAGGGGCGGGGACCTGAGATCCCAGGCCACTCTCGAATCAGCTCGATGGCAGGGACTAGAAAAGGTGGGGATAGTGGGTCTCCTGGTTCGAAAGTATCTTTGTACTCGGAGGCCTAGCACAGTGCACGGCGTAAGTAATGTCTGCTGGGCCAAAGGCCAGCTGGGAAACCAGGACAGCCCGCTAGGCCACAACCACGACACGACGGTGTTCTCAGAGCTTGGGGAAGAGGAGGGACCTGTGGCAGCGGATCTGGGGTCTGGCTCCGAGGATCCCCGAGGGCGCGCACACACTCGTGGCGGCGTCCGTGAGCGAGCACGACGAAAGCCTCGTGGTCGGAGCCCGCGCGGGACCCAAACACCCAGAAGCCTCTGCTTCTGCCGATTCGCACTTCTCATTGAACGAAGCGCTTGTCGATCACTGAGGGACTCAGCTAGACGGTTCGAACGGATATCCGGAGCGAGAGAGAGGGTTGCGGCGGCCAATGGAAATCGAGGCCTTTTCCCTCCCCGCAGATTGGCAGGTGTTCCACCCAGTAAGGCGCCGTGAAGGGTACCGAGCGTGGTGAGCGATTAGCGGCGGCTGAAGTTTATGTGTGCGTGGCTCCTCAAATTATATGAGTTGATTAACGCCTAGGTGAAGCGGGGCTGTAGGTGAATTTTTATTTTGTTTCTTTTAGTCTTTTGAGTTGCACCAAAGGCTCTTGAATGCCTTGGATTGTTTGCAGTCCTGGTGTGGCGCTGTAGGATAAGCATTCGACCTTAAGGTCGGTTTGAACCTCAAGGTCGGTGGTTCAAATTCACCAGCTGGTCCTCGGAAATCCTATGCAGGGTCTCTGCGAGTCGAAACCGACTCAATGGCACTTAACAACATAAACAGCAGCAGGATTGCTTAAGTTACAGCCCCTTTGGAGCGGAGACGGTGGCGCTGTATCCCGAGTTATCAACAGGAGTGTCCAAGTGTGCAGCGTTGTTGGCTCCATGAAAAGTAGACCATAGAAAACGGGAAAAGACTTAGAAAGGAAAGTACATATGTCACAGGAAAAAATATATAGACATACTCCTGGCGCTGTGGGTTAATGCGCCAGACTACAAAGCCGGTTGAACTGCAAGGTTGGCGGTTCAAACTCACCAGCTCCTCCTCAGAAACCCTATACGGGGCCGCTATGTGTCAGAAATGACTCAACGACACTTAACAACAACAACATCTATGCGGCGCTGCAGGATAATGCTCTGGACCGCAAGGTCTGTTTGAACTGCAGCATCGGGGGTTCAAACTCACCAGCCACTCCTTGGAAACCGTATATAGGGTTGTTGAATCTGAACGGACTTCATAGCACCTTATAAAAACTATATATATATATGGAATCCTAGTGTGGCCCTGTAGAATAAGCACTAGACCTCAAGGTGGTTTGAGCAGTAAGGCCGGAGGTTCAAACTCACTAGCTCCGAAACCCTTTACAGGATCACTACAGTCGCAACCGTCATCACTTAAAAGCAATATATATATACATGTGTACGTGGGTGAGTCAAAAATAATCTGTACTCTGGCTGTAGAATTTATTTCAATCAATTTAGAACAAATACATCATTTTTCAACATAATCTTGCTTTTCAATACACTTTATCCATCTGTTCAGCTTTCTTATTTCCTTATTTTAAAATGTTTTAGACTTAGCTGCAAGCTATGAATGCACTACTGTCTTCACTGCTACATCAGAGGTGAATCTTCATCCTCAAAGGGCTGCTTTCAAGGGACTGAACAGGTGAAAGTCTGATGGAGCAAGATCAGGACTATAGGAAGGATGCTTTAACACTTCAAAACGAAATTTCTGCAGAGTGTCAACAGTGTGGGCAGAGGTGTGTGAACATGCATTGTCTGTCATGCAAGATCGTAACGCCCTTGGGTAGCAGTCCTCTGCGTTTAATCCGAAGTTTAGGCTGCAGCTCTTCAGTAAGCATCTCACTATAACGAGCATTATTGATTGTTGAGCCTTTTTCCTGATAGTGTTCTAATACTGACCTTTGAGGGTCCCCAAAAACTGTAAGCATCAATTTCCAGCTGACGGTTGACTTTTGAACTTTTTCTTGCTTGGTAATTGAGGATATTTCCATTCCATACTCTGCTGTTTACTCTCAGGCTCGTAGTGGTGAATCCATGTCTCGTCACCAGTAACAATTTTTTAAAAGAAACTTTTACCATTCTTTTGAGTATCCATCCATATTTTGTTTGCAGATGTCCAAATGTTTCTGTTTATGATCCTCCATGAGTTGTTCCGGTACTCGTCTCTTACAAACTTTTTGAACTCCAAGTCTGTCATGGATTATTTCATAGGCATGACTGATTTGCAAATGATTTGCCACATAGTCCACTGTCACTTGCCTGTTTGACAGAATCATTTCACATACACAATGTTATCATCAGCCTATGGACATGGATGGGCATTTGAATATAACCAGAGTGAAGATAATTTTTGACTCATTTTGTGTGTGCGTGTGTGTGTGTAAAGAGTCCTAGTGTGGGTGATTTAAGCCCACCAGCTGCTCTTGGGACACGTTTTACAGGGTTGTTAGGAGTCAGAACCAACTGGACAGCCCTTAACAACAAAAATGGGAACGGATGCACAATCTCATTCATAAGAAGAATGTAAACTCCAACCAACCCGAGTTCACATTGCTGACCTCTCAGATTGACAAAGATCCACATAGTTGGACAAGAGAGTTTTTGTTAAGGACCTCAGAGACTGCTGGGAGTACAAATAGATCCAACCTCTATTTCAATATCTAATAACATGCTTTTTTTGGTGGGGGGCATCTACGCTGAAAGTATACCCACAAGCATCCAGCAATGCAGGGACACAGTTTTACTCATAGAGGATTTTTGAATTCACAAAAATTGCAGACAATGAAAATCCCCATCAGCAGGCAGCTGAGAAACTGAGTGTGTCCTCAGTATTAAAAAGAATAAGACAGCTCAGGGTGACGCCACGTGTGTCAGAATAGAGAGCTGTTCTCCACAGAGTTTTCCATGGTTGATTTTTCGTAAGTACAAGGGGCTTAAAAGAGTTCGTGGAATGGAAAAAAATTCCATTTATCTTTGAATTCCATTTTTCTATGAACTGGAAGCTTCCACGTAGATCACCAGGCCTTTATTCCTGGACACCTCTGGGTAAACTTGAACCTCCACCTTTTCAGGTCCATTAGCATTAACATGGCTACATGTAGGCATAATGGTGGTAGTGATGGAGAATGTGGTGGATGTGCTAGAAAGGACAAAGAATAAGATTATAGTAATAGTAATAGCAAACTACACCGTAGCAAGGAGAATTTGCCAACTCGGTCACTGTGCTTCATACCCACCTCTAGAACTGGAGAGTCAGGCCTCCCTGGGGGGCTTCAGGTTACTTATAATTGAATCTGTACTGTAGACTGGTGGAAGGATTTCTGGCACCCCATTTCCTCTCCTGGTGTGGTGTTATGGGTTAATGCGCCAGACTGCAAAGCCTTTTGAACTACAAGGTTGGTGGTTCAAGCTCACCAGCTGCTCCTCGGAAACCCTATACAGGGTCATTATGGCTTGGAATTGACTCAACGGCACTTAACAACAACCACAACAAATTGCCTCTCCAGGGAGACCCTCTCTCCCAGAAGCTGTAAGAGGAAAGGCAGAAAAAAACAATTTTTCCCTGCTTCAAATGTCAAAACACAGCGTAAGCTCTGAGTGTTGGAGCTAGATGGCGCTGCCTTGTTCGGGGTCTCACAAGTGTTTACCTTGGACAGCGTGCAGTCTGAAACCAGTTTTCCATCAGTAATTTTAGTGGAAGATATTTGTGCTTTCCTTCTCTGACAGGTTTCTGCCGTACACAGGTTCTGCAGTATATAAAAATATTAACCTCCCACTGACCTGTCTTCTTTATGGAACGTGAGATGAATGGAAGACTGGGCTCCACATGGCCACACTGTCCTGCAGATGCCATGCAGACTGGGACAGTGTCCTGCTGCTGTTGATTAGCAGGAGCCCAGGCCACGTCAGTGTCGCTCTTGAGGCCAGGTCTGTGGAGGCCCAACCAGCTGTGCCATTCAAGTCTTGCCCAGCAGCCCCAGAGAGCTGCCCACAAGTTAAATAGGGACTTGGTCAGACTCCAAACACAGAAGGGTTTTGAACACGTCTTCACGTCAGATTAGGGAAAAACAAAACAATTTCAAAGTGATGTATCTTAGGAAAATTATTTCTAGTTTTAGATTTTAAAAAATGGACACTTTAGCAGCTGATAAGAAGAGAGGGCATATGCATAAGAACACCCACACTTGCAGATAATACCCACTTATCCTGGCTTCAGTGACTGGATGATCAGAGCTCAACCAGAAGTAAAAAGAAGAGGGAAAAAAAAAAGTATTCTCATACAATTTGATGAACTTGACCTACATCTATGGAAGCAGTAGCTCAAAAGAGGGAACAAGTACTTACAGCAAGAATCATTCCCACCCCCTCCATACACAGAGTAGACAGGGATGGGCAACTTGGACATTGGCTACCCAAAATGGGGGGTGGAGGGCTACAAAGGCAAGAAGTGACTGGCTTACAAGCTTTCAAGAGGGAACCTAAAACCCAGAGGGCCTGGAGGAAGGTGGAATCTCCAGTGAGTAGTATTCAATCTGACTAGGCAGGGCTGATGCAATGAAATGCAGACGGGTCTCTTGTGATACAATAGTGAATAATTGTTATCAGGACTGATTGTGAGGGTTAGAAATGTAAAGGTAGATGTTTTATAACAAGGAGGGGAGTGATTAACTTTTCAGTCTAGGAGCAGAGGTCCCTAGGACCATCAAGGGAGAAGAGCAGAGAGCAGGACCCCACCCAGAGAAGCAGTGATGCCTGAAATGGAGCCAGAGATGATGACGTGGAGCGATGGAGCAGCTGGAGACTTTAGATCCAGAGAGGGAGAGCGACTGTGTGCTGAAGACCTGGGGGGTACCGGGGAAGGATTGCATGGAGGGGATTGTAACCATGGCAATGAGACGATATAGATAGAATGAATGTAAAACTAATGTTCTCCCATGTTAACTATCACATAATTCACAATAAAACATTTAAGGAAAAAAAAAAAAAAAAAAAGACACTTTAAGTAGAGATCATCCGAAAAGGTGTTGGTGATGGTGGTGGCAGGGAGAGCTATTTGTACAGGGAGTCGACAGGAAGTTTTAGGTTACTTTGTGTGTGTGTGGTTTAGGTGAACGTTTACAGACCAAATTAGTTTTCCAGTCAATAATTTAGACGTATTTTATTTCATAACACTGCTTATGATCCCTCTTGTAATCGTACTTTTCCCTCTTCCTGTTTCCATTCAGCCTTCTTCCTGCCTTCTGCGCTTTGTTTTGAGGCAAACACTCTCCTTTGGGACTCCAGTGGCTGATTGCGCTGGGGATTACTGGTCCTCCCAGGTGGTGGTATTCACTTTTCAGGTCTGTCTTTGGCTGTAAACTAATCCCCAGGGAGCGGCTTCAGTCCCAGGTCTAAGGACCACAGTCTCTATCAGACCAGTAAAGTCTGGTCTGAATGTTGATTTTGAATTTTGTTCTGCATCTTCCTCCCACTCTGCCCCCGGGACTTTTCTATTTGTGATCCCGGTCAGAGCGGTTGGTTTTAGGTTACTTTTCAAGATGCTTAGAATGCACATTTTTCAGCCCGGGCCTCCGGAAGAGAGAGTTGCTTTGAGCTCAGGAAGTGAGGCGTCAGCTCATTTGTCCAGATGGCAGAAATTAGAACGGGCACTCTGGGAGAAAGAGGCCCAGAAAAGTTTCTAGCAAGTAAAGTTTGGTGTGAGCTGAACTTCTTGGCAGGCATGGTTTCTAACCGAATGCAGGTCCGAGATAGGTGACAAGGCACTGGTCTTGGAGTCATGTAGGCAAGCCCGCCTGTGGGGCAGGGTTCCAGAGAAGAGCATGGTGAGGGGAACACGGGGGAAGCTGGAGAGGTGTTGAGGCCAATTCCCATTGCTGGGAAGAGGGTCTCGGCCCCTGAAAGGTCCCAGAGCTTCCCATAGCTCTCTTGAGACTGGGTTCTATTGGCCTGTGGGCCCTGGTGGCCTCTAAGACGTTGGTGGTGTCCAGCCAGGACCACGCAGTTGTCTTTCTGTTGTGTTTGGGCTTTCTCCCTCCCTCCCTGCCTGCCACTCTTTGTCCCTGACCTTAGACGTCTTAGTGATACCTAATGATACTGATTTTTCTTCCCTCGGGCCCTCGAGAACAAATACAGGGTTTCCTCTTGGTTTCTGCTTGCAAGAGAGGATGCCATCTTACAGTGTTGTGTGGCCTCCTTGCATGGATGCCGGGAAGTTTCTTAGAAAGGGTTCTGAATCTCTAGGTGCTTTGGAATGCACTTGGATTTTCCTGATTCGTGTGTCCGTCTGAAACAGGTTCAGCTTGACAAGGACTCATCCGGGCACAAACGGAATTTGAGTGTGTCTGGTGAGGGATTTTTCTCAGGGGGAGAAGCATATCCTTTACCAAAGGGACTCTCCGTTTCACAGGTGAGCTGAAGTGAGTAAACTCAGGGTGAGGTGGCAGAAATGGAGCAAACAGAGCCAGGGCTTTATCTGAAAATGTCAGCAGAACTCACCACCCAGAAGGCAGGAGTGGAGCATGCTGGGTACTGCAGACACTGGCTTCAAGGGCCTACCAGGCAACAGGGTGCCTCCTCTCCTCTCACAGGAAACTTCAGAACCCAGACAGTGGTGCTGGTGCCTACCCAACCCCTGCTCCTCCCACACCTTCTTCACAGAGCTCCCACTAAACACAGGAGTGAGCAGCCAGGGCCAGCTGCCCTTCAGGGTTATGTTTGTGTTCAGGGGACCCAAGCCTGGGGGACATCCAAATGAGCGTCCACCACTCAGGGTGGTCTTATCTTCTTACCACTGATTGGCTAAGGCATGAACACATGATGTAGATCTGGCCGATTGGGACATGAAGGGGGTTGTGGGAGGGCCCTTCCTCCTCCGAGATCGTACACCTGAACTCCAGTACCCATCGTGCAACCACGAGACAAGGTGGTTGGTGTTGTGGAGTTGATTCCTCATAGAGATTCTACAGGACAGACTAGAAATGCCCAGGGGGTTTGTTGTCGTTGTCGGTAAGTACTGTTGAGTCAGTTCCGACCCATAACGACCCTGTATAGGTTTCGGAGAAGCATCTGGTGAGCTTGAACTGCCGACCTTGCGATTCAAACTGACTTTGCAGTCCAGCACATTAACCCACAGTGCCACACCAGCCCATGGGGTCTTATTTCCTGCATAGCAGCTGGTGGGCTTGAACTGCTAACCTTTCAGTTAGCAGTTGAGTGTTTAACCACTGTACCACCAGGGTTCCTTTGAGGAGAGGTACTGTTGTTGTCGTTAAGTGCTGTCCAGTCGGTTCTGACTCATAGCAACCCTGTTATAGGGTTTCCAAGGAGCAGCTGATGAGTTTGAACAGCCGGCCTCGTGCTTCAAACCAATTTTGCAGTCTAGTGCTTTATCCTACAGTGGAGTCTCCAGCAAAAGCTGAGGAAGGCTGAGCTCAGAGCACAGCAGCTTGAGACCAGACCATCCTGGCCCTGGAGCTGGTCCGCTTTGGACTTCACACTTGGGATTATGCCTTTTGTCTAAATCAGAGAGATTAGAATTTTCTCCTGCAGTCAGAACATCTTAACTGATAAAAGTATACAAACGCCCCTTACACCTATGGATGTATGTAGGTTTGACAGAATCTCTCTACATATGTATTTACATATATATGCTGCAAAGATATCCACGAATATAGTTGAGCATATCATGTTATTGGCATAACAAATCCACAAAGACTATGTTCTACATCATACTTTGGTGAGTAGCGACTAGGGTCTTAAATGCTTGTGAGCAGCCATCTAATGTACAACTATTGGTCTCTCCGGGTCCAGAGCAAAGAAGAGTGAAGGAAATCAGAGACGTGTGGAAAGGATTAGGACTCATGGACCTTGTGAACGCTAGCCTCCGTGACCCTAAGATCATAAGAACTAGATGGTGCCCGGCCGCCACTGCTGACTGTTCTGAAAGGGATCAAAACAGGAGGTCCAGGATAGAATGGGGAAAGTGTAGAACTCAAAATCATAAGAAAGAACAGCCTTACTGGTGTGACAGAAACTGGTGGGACCCCTGAGACTGTGTCTCTTAGTCACCCCTCATTTCTAGAACCCCCGTGGCTCAACTTTCAGCCAAACCATAGACTGCACGGTGAACGGTAACACCAGGGAGGTACACACTCCCTAGAACAAAGGACAGCCCTTGTCCAAGGATGCCGCTCAAGGCAGGAAAGTACGGGGAGGAAGGAAGAATGGAAGTGAGAACCAAAAGGAAGCAGACGCATGCTGTTATAGTGTGAAAACAAAACAAGATGTGTAGGGACTGTTGTGTGGCAAAGCAATTTGTAAACTTTTACCCAAATCAGATTTTTTTTTAAAAGTTAAAAAATAAAAAATTTGGTGTTTTTTGTTGGGTTTGTTTTTTGTTTTTGAACGTTCCCCTAAAGGAGCTCTGGTAGCGTAGTGGTTATGAATCGGGCTGCGAACCTTAAGGTCAGCAGTTTGAAACTACCAGCTGTTCTGCAGGAGAAAGATGAGGCTTTCTGCTCCCGTAAAGATTTACAGCCTCGAAACCCTGTACAGGGTCCCTATGGGTCGGAACTGACTCGACGGCACTCAACAACTGTGAGAACTGAACCAAGCACATATGGATCATTTCTGTTTGGTATACTAGGAAACAAGGACCAAAGTACAGAGGAACAGATAAGGGAATAAAGCAGGGAGGGGAAATAGAAGTAAGCCACAGCCCTGGTCCCGCCTTCTAATGTGTATTCTGGGGACAGGCAGATAAGACAGTGTAAGGAAGTCCCCGACTCAAAGGACCTAATGGGGCAGAATACAGCTGCTCCCTACGGTTTCCAAGGCAACAATCCAGCCAGAGTGCTCCTTAGAAGCCAGGATGGCCAGCCTTTGTCTCTCATACTTCAGGCATATTATCAGGAGGGACCAATCCCTAGAGAAGGAAGGACGTCATGCTTGGTAAAACGGAGGGTCATCCAAGAAGAGCAAGACCCCAACAAGATGGATTGGCACAGTGGCAGCAGCAATGGGCTCAAGCGTAACAATTGTGAGGTTAGCGCAGGACCGGGCAGTGTTTTGTTCTGTTGTGTGTAGGGTCACTATAAGTCAGAACTGACTCGATGGCACCTGACAACAACAATGTTTACGGAAGACGACGGTGTCATCTTTCTCCCTCGGAGCAGCTGGTGAACTCAAACTGCTGACCTTTTGGTCACCAGGCATGCGCTTCCACCACTGTGCTACCAGGGCTGGCTATGAGGCAGAACCAAGTTGATGGCAAGGGGCTGGATTTGGTGGTTTTGATGACACTTGGGGAATGGAATCAACTGTCAAATCATAAAAGAAGCACTGACTAAAAAAAACCCACACAAATCATTTAAGAAAAGAAAAAATCATGACAACAGTGATCACAATACAAAAGCACTGACATTTGGATATAACAGCACAGAGTGTAAAGTACTGTGTGAGTTTTCAGCCAGAAAACATTCTAATCACAGAGGAGGAGAGGGGTCAGGAGAACTCTCCAACAGGAAACGATGGAAAGACATTAACTGCGCATGTGCCCTCTGACGATAAACTTGCGGGGTTTAAGCACCGCTCCTATCTTGAATTCAGTGTTCCTTTAGTTTTCTTTCAGCAAATAAAAACACGTACAAGACTCCTTCACCGGTTCTTCCTATAGCAGACCCCTGCCGATTCAGTTTGCTCGAGAATTGTGGGGTTCCTGCCAGTGGGGTGGTCAGAAACATGTATGGTCAGTCCCGATTAGGACTCAGAGAGACCCCATAGAGGAGACTAGACTGCCCTAGATGGAGCAACTGGCGAGTTCAAACCACTGACCTTTCAGTTAGCAGCTGAGCGCTTAACCACTGCACCACCAGAGCCCCTTACACAGACTCGTACTGAGCCCCAAGGGTGCCCCAGGTGCATTTTACTGAATGCCAACTGACAAGTCCCTCGCCATGGTCTATCCTCCATAAAGGGCTTTGACACTTGCGAAGGTGTAGGGCTGTAGGATCAGCACTGGACTGCTAACCACAGGGTCAACAGTTCAAACCCACCAGCCGCTCCTTGGAAACACCCTATAGGGTCGCCATGAGTCAGAATTGACTTGACGGCACTTAACAACAGCAACAAAGCCTACTCAAAGGAGCCCTGGTGGTAAAGTAGCTAAAGGTGCAGCTGCAGATAAGCTGTCGGTTCAAACCCACCAGCCAATCCAAGGGAGAAAGACCTGGCAATGTCACCTATAAAGGTGACAGCCTCTGGGGACAGTTTTGCTCTGCATGTGGGGTCACTATGAGTGGAAAACCAACTTGACAGCACCCAACAAGAAGGCCTGTATGTCCTCCATGTTTCCTGGCTACAATATCTAGCCTGCTTCTTTCTTCTGCTTGCATTATAAAGCACTCAAAGCGGACTATTACTTAAGTACGTCTCGGGCTTTAAATGGCTGAAACCCTGAAAGGAATCCAAGTCTGATACTAGGGCGGACGGTGAATCTTTGAATTAAACTTGCTCCTAAAAGAATTCTCTTCAACCACTTGCTTCCTGACAATCACAGAAATTTCCAGAAACTTCCCTCTTAAGGCAGAGGGAGTCTGCGGCTTTATCATGCTGCAAAACCTGGAACACACACCTTCCCCGTCAAATAAAACAATCCCAATCCCTACAAAACCAACTAGGACAAGCTTGTATATAATACACCTCTATGTATACAATGTATATATAAAATACAAGTAAGCCTACAAAAGTCTGGAACTAACAACCGGGCCGAGGGCCAAGGCAGAGGCACAGCTAGAGGTCAGAGGTCGTGGGTGTCTCGCTGGGCAGTGGCTTTGGTGGCGTGGAGCGCAGTGATGGGCCTACATGTCATAGAGTCTCAGCTGCTCCTGCATATCCCCGTCAGACATCTCGCCGAACGTCTCCTTGTTGTCCTTCATGAGCTTGAAGATAGCATCCAGCTGCTCTCTCTGAACTCTGTCAAGAAGAAGGGACAAAGAGGAAGATGGCGCTCCTGACCACTGCGCAGAGACATGGTGGGCACCGTGGAGTCACAGCCCTCCCCTCTCCTTACAGCTGCGTCTGCATTTCTGATTAAAATACAACAACACGAAAATAAAGCAACAACAAAGAAAAAGAATAAAATGAAACAAAGTCCACGGGAAACATAGAAATTGGTGTCATACATCTCTGTCGAGGGCTCTCAAAACTAAAGTTCTAGGTCTCAATTTCCCCTGGAGGTTTGGGGGCCCCAAAGTCTCATTTAGTTTTCTCTGAGCTTCCATTTCCTGGTAATTCCCATCACAGAGTGAGGCCATGAGAAAGAAGAGAGGTTCCCAAACAGCTTTGTTTAAAATGCAAAAGAGGCACTACTGGCTGGGAAAGAGGGGGAGCTTGGATGTATACAGTACACTAGGGTGCTTGGTCATAGGGGAGACCCAGCTTGTGGGTGGGGTTTGTTCAAGAAAGAGTGTCTTCCCCTTTTTGTTCCTTCTCACCAGCTGAAGGCTGATCTTAGTCTTTTCCCCATACATGGGCTGTGACTGGGTGCAAAGTTCTCTTTTATCTTTGAGGCTCACCCACAGCTAACAGGACAAGCCTCCTGAGTATGGGCATTGAAGGGTGGAGTGAAATTCTACAACACAAACCAAGGAACAGTGTGGTTCTTGTTTGTCCCGCTCAGAGGCAGCCCATCCTTGCTAAGCAGAAGAGCACTGAGCCATAGGGACAAACCTCTCAGCCCCCTCCTCAGCCAGACCCTGCTATTGTCCCTCCAGGTCACCAGAGCCCAGGATTTTGCTGCAGCTTCCAAGCCAATATCCCAAACACAGGTCTCAAAGTCTGCCTCCCTTCCACCGTCCAACATATTCCTTCTACAAACCGAGCAGCATCTAGAAGTTGAAACACTCAGTCTCAATTCCCAGACCCTCTGTCACGCTGGGAGTCTTTCTTTTGACAGAAGAGGGAGTCTGTGACAAGTGCATAGGACGCTGCCCCCCAGGGGTGAGGTGCTGGGAAGTAAAGGGTGTGCTGTGAGCTCCTTGGATGGAACCACGACCCAGCTGTGTTGTCTCTCAGCAAACACACACAATTTCAGGCTTTTTAAACTGGCTGTGGCAGTTGAGTATTTTTAAGAATGGGCACATGACTTCATCCTTCACTGGGGAGAGAGACAGACAATGAGGCCGAGAGCTCACATTTTAATGGATTCAAACAAGATTTAAGAAACATACAAAACAGAACTGAAGAAACACACAGTAACCAAGACCATCTACTCAAAGTTTATTGGAACTGGACAAAGGCAGAATACACAGACTCCCGCCATCAGGACCTGTGACAAGCCCAAGTGACCCTCCCTAGTGGAGTCAGACCCCACCCTGGGCACGGATATTGCTACTGTTGTTTGGAGACATGTGTGGTCACAAGAGTACATCTTCTATCATTTGTCATGTGACTCTGTGTCGAAGGCGTTCGTTGTGTGGTTGCTCTGCCCCAAGCCCCTGACTCTAAGCCAAGCTATGAGGCCCAGAGAGGGTCACTGAGAATGCCACACACCCTAGGGGTTGATGTACCAAAAAAAGTCTCTCTAGACATATTGCTTATCAATGAATCGAAAAACTACAAATTAGTTTGGTATAAATAGTGTCAAATACAAAAGTCCAGAATCTAATCTGGTGCTGACTTTCTGGTAAAGTTCTACTGCATCTATGAAACCTCTGGGGAAAAGCAGATTCAAGGACATGATTTGAAGTGAACAATCTTATTGCTTTTACCAGAGTGAAGATAGAGATTCAGCCGAGCTGGTGAGAACACTGATGGAAAGATCCTGGAGCCACAAGAGGGCCGGCTGCAAACCCCCTCTAAGGGAAAAATAGGGCACTGGCTCACGTCAGCCCCTGGCCCTGCTCTTTGCTTCTCAGGGATCAAAATGGATCTCTCACTCTGATAACTGAGTCAGCCAGAGAGGAGACAAGTGGAACCAGAAAACTGGGGGGGGGTGAGGAGGGAGTGACGATCCCCACTGAGTCAGAGAGCCCAGGCCTAGCCCTACCTCATTTGACTGTCTAAGGAAGCCATGGGGGGACAGACTAGAATGAAATGGTATTTGTTAAAGTCTACATAGCTGAGTCCTGACTCAGATGGCACTTAACAACAACATTGCTGAATGTGGTGATATCCAAGGTGGGAAGGAAGTCGCTGGGGGTACAAACAGTGAACTTGCTTGGCTGTTCACCAACAGATTGGAGGTTCCGGTCCACGGGGAGACACCTCAGAAGAAAGGTCTGGCGATCCACTGACAAATCAGTCATTGGAAGCCCTATGGAGCGCAGTTCTATTCTGACACTCATGGGATCGTTGTGAGTCAAAACCAACTGGATGGCAACTGGTTTAAGACGTGGAAGGTGTGTGGAGAGCAAAATTACTGGGTTTTTATGTAAATAATGAACAGATTGTCTGTTTTTTGCAAACCATGCAACTCCCTCACATGTTAGCTTCCTATGAACTCTATCCATGTTGTATGTGGAAAAATACAGTAAACGGTAAAAGAGAGGAAAAAAATCTAAGTCCAGAGTCCGAGATAAAACTCTTAAAACCTTTCATCTTAGCAAAGGGATCCATGTACACAGGGGTGAACATCTCCAAGATGTTCAGCTCTAAGGGCTAAAAGCATTCTGGTCCTGCTGGCCTAGGGGAGATTCCTAATGGAGGGTCTCCATCTCAGCAGATCAACAGAGGCAAGATGCACCCTGGAGCCTGCCTGGACTCCTCTGTGGGGCTTCGGCTTTCTCTCTCAATCAAGCTTTTAAGATGCCCAAAAACAAAACAAAAACAGGCTTTAGAGGAAGCTAGGGAAAACTTCATTATTCTTCAGTTCTGTAACGAGAAATAGGAGAAAAAGATAACTTATTGCACTCATTCCATCTTTCAAGTACCAAGGAAGGGAAGAAAGGAGGGGCTGGGAGGAAGGAGGATGTTTGGAATTGCAGGAATCACACCAGATGTGGGTTTCTACACACAGGACTTTGCTTCTCCTCTCTTGCAGCAAGATAGTCTGCTCCACAAAGCTGTTCAGTGCTAGCAAGCTCCTCCTGACCCTGCACGGACCCCCAATAGCCCACCAGCCCGGACTCTGTTTAATGTAGCTAAGGCAGTTCTTTTCCTGGATGTCTCTGATCTATGGCCCTGTCGTTGGAGATGTGGATACTGGCACCCTGAGATGCGTGCTTCGTGAATGAGGCCAGCGGGAGGGCGTTTACCTTTTATAAAGGAATACAGTGAGCAAGGAGAGCGTGGAGCCGCTGTCCTTTGGCGCCCTCTTCTGGAGTGTCTGAGTCAACGTGCATTTCTTGCCAGCGCTAGAAACTCAATACAGCCTGCTTGGCTAGCTCTCCAACCTGTCGCTCCACTTAACCCTTCCCACCAGAGACACACAGTTATACTAAATAAAATTATGTCTACTGGCGTCGTGGTCATTTCCAGGAAGTCTGGACAGTCCCTTCACAATGGGTGTTGGGGTTCTGGGTCCCTGTCTCATCAATGCCAGCCTGGCCTACAGTCTGGGTTCCGTTTTCCTCTGGACCAGAAGGTGAGAGGGACTAATGGCATACAAGGAGAGGATGGGACAAACACACAGTTGTGTTTTTTATCCCTCCAGCCGAACCTTGCCAGCCTTACTAGCTGGGGAGGGAGAGAGGGCCTGTATCCACTCATCCCCACCACTTTGGGCAGCTGGATACCCAGATACTCCACGAAGTCACTGCTGATGCCAGTGAAGCTGTGCGTGCCAAGGAGGGGCTGCCCGGGAAGGAGGTGGTCTTAACCAAGACTTTCTTAAGCAGAACCTTTGGGTTTGCAAACCCTACCACTTCAGCCCCTCAGGCAAAGAAGCAGTTCTGAGGATGAAAATGCCCAGTGAAACACATGAGAGAAGTAGCGTGGGGCCTCAGCGTGGGCTCTTATACTTTCACTCCTGCTTTGTAACCTCTATGGTCTGAAAATGTGTGAAAGGAGGCTTCTGGGAAATTGGGGAAGTATTCTAGAACCCAATGCACTGACTAAGCTGAAGGGAGACGGAGCCACTCGATATTGATGCTGGCCAGCTGATTTGAGTTGGGGTGGGGGACTTGCCAGATTTACTTGTTAACTCATGCACAACATGACTGGTGGGGTACATCCAAGGACCAGAGGAGCCACCAGAGTTTGGTCAGGGGAAAGAGAGGGTAGCCCTCTCCTGATCTGTGCATTTGGTGGTTTGGTTTGACAATAACCTACAGGTGACATTTCACACCTACGGTCATAGGGTGGCTCCTTAACACCCGTCAGCATTCCCATCCCTTTGGGAACTATCGTGCTGTAGAGGAAAAGCCAAAGCCGAACTTAGCAGCCTCTACAACCCCAAGCCCCACCATGCGAGGGACAAAAGGCGGCCCCCACACTGGGATGACCACATGCAGGGCAGGAGGGAGCAAGCAAGTCACAGGCAAGGACACATGTCTGAGAGCCACATGGAACATGCTGGGTGGGCAGGAATGGCAATGGTCAGGAACTTCTGCTACTACGCAGTGAGGACCATGCTCCAGGGAGCGAAAGTCCACCTGGTCCCCCTTCTGAACCCAGGGTCACTAGTGATGGTCCAACAGCCTGAGTCCAACAGATTTGAAAAGTATAAACTTAGAGACCTTGGGGCAGCCCAGCTGGAAAAGGCCACTCGGGGCGACAGAGACTCTGCCATCTCTGAATATAACAGGAGGGATTTCCCCCATCCCTTTTTCCAAGCGCTGAACACGGGGTGACAGTGGAGTCTGACCCCAGCCCCAGCCTGGCTCCAGCCCACCAATCAGTCTTTCCTCTGGCTAGTTCCCTCCAGACGCACAGAACAGACCAAGGTCTATGGGGATCCCATGGGAGAGCTAATCCAGGGGCTGTAAACCTTCCCAGTAAGGGCCAGACAGCAAATCTTTTAGGTGTTGAAGGCCACAGGGTCTCCATCTTAACTAAATCGTTGTAAGGCAAACAGCCACGGGCAATGGGGGTGGGTGGGGGGAACTGAACACTGTATTTACAGATAAAGGAAGGGGGCCAGATTTGGCCCTCGGGCCTTACTTTGTGAGCCCTCACTCTCACAAAAACCTGCCCATGCCACAATTCAGGGGCTCAGCCTGTACCGCTTAGTAAACTAAATAAAGCATGAGAGCACTGCAGGGTGACAGCGCCCCCTTGAGGTCTCAGAACTGCACTTCTCCCGGAGCTTCACAAGGGGGCAGTAGCGCCCCAGAGTTGACCCCGCCTGTTCTGCAGGGGTCCTGGCCATGGAGAAGAATGAGCTGAGCCGGAGCTCAGGTGGGGCACGGGTATTAATTGGTTATGGAGGGGATGAGGGAAGGGAAGTTTAGATCGCGTCAGCTGTGTTGGGAACACATTAGCGCAGTATGACGGAAGCTAGTCTAAGAAACCAATCTCCTTACCAAAAGGATTTGCAAGGATTTTTGTGGCTCAGGACCCTAAGGAACTCGCTACAAGGAAGTGAGGTCAGAGGTCAGCTCAATCCTGCAACATAAAGGCATTGAACTGGGTCACACCAAGAGACAGCATCATTAGGACCTGTTGCTGGGTGGGAGTGGGGGGATAGGGGCGCACAGTGGCGTGCATCTTCCCCTATGGTTTTTCTCCAGCCCCATGGAGGGCTTCCCTGGTGGTGGTCCGGGGTGGGGTGGGGCTTGAAGGAGTCCATGACAACACCCAAACCCACTCGAGTTGTTTTCTCCCTTAGAGCTGCTGGTGGGTTTGAACCGCCTACTACCTAACCCACAGCGCCACCAGGGCTCCTTGGAAGGGGGAAATGGATTCTCAGGGGCAGATTTCTAACTTCTGAGAGATACTGGTAGCCTGGTAAACAAAGTACTGAAAGTGTCATGAGTTCTACGTTCTGAAATAATAAACCTTCTTCCTCAGCTTCCAGACTCTAACATGCTGCTAGTTCACAGCAAGCCCCTCCAGCGCCCCTTTGTTGTTGTTGTTGTGAAGTGCCGTCAAGTAGATTCCGACCCATAACGACCCTGTATAGGGTTTCCAAGGAGCAACTGGTGAGCTTGAACCGCCGATCTTGCAGTTCAAACGGCTTTGCAGTCTGGCGCATTAACCCACAGCGCCACCCCAGGGCTCCTTTAGACTCTGTGTTATCAGAGTGGTCATGCAAGCCCCTGTGCACCCACTCTCTCCTGCAGCCTGGCTTCTAGAATGTTCTCCCGCGCCCCTGGCAGGACACAGTTAAGAGAAAATGCTGTGGGAAGTCCTCAGGGAGCTGGGGGCAGAGGGGGGTTCTAGGGAGGCGGGGGACAAATTCTAAAAGCAAGGCAATGCACAGCGTCGGTGGCCTTCTGAGCCTCACAGAGCAGAACCGATCCAAATTACAGGCGGGTGCTGGGCGGGGAGCTGCCGGCCGGATGAGCGCAGAGAATCCTGCTTTGTCCAGGCTGATAAATTGGTTTTGTCAAGGACTCTGTGTAAGTGAGCAGCTGAGTCTGCCCCAGGCTTTTCCCTGGCAAGGCAATTTTCTGTTGTTGGTTTTTTTCTTTTGATGGGGGAGGGTGAGGGGCAGCCATGAGGGTGGGGTGAACCCCCCTAAGGGCTCTCTGTCTCTTCTGCTCCTGTCTCCTCTCCACACGGGGGCTCCGAAGGAACCCAGGGACACTGGGTTTGGCTAAAGATGGTTGTTAATGTGTGTGGTGGCGTTGGTTCCCACTCATTGTGTGCTAGGCTGTAGGACAAAGAAAGAACTGCCCCCCAGGGGTTCCAAGGGTATCATCTTTACAGAAGCACATTGCCCGTTGTTCTCTCAAAGAGTGTCTGGCAGGCTCGAACCACTGATCTTTCCCTCCCCCTCAACCATTAGCTTTTGGTTAACAGCTCATTGTTTAACACACTGTGCCACTAGGACCCCCTGGCTGAAAATTAAACCGAAATAGCACTGCCATCAAGTCAATTTTGATTCATAGCGACACTACGTGGCGTTTCAAAGACTATAGATCTTGACGGGAGCAGATAGCCTCATCTTTCCCCCTGGGAGCAGCTGGTGGGTTTGAACAGCCAACCTTTTGGTTAGCAGCCTAGCGTCTAGTCCACAGGGCCACCTTTAGCTGGAGATGAGAGGATAGGAAGGAACCCCCAAACCTAACCAGAGGACTGTGCCCCTGTATGGTCTTCTAAATTAAGGGATAAGAGAGTCCACGGGGGTCCACACGGAGGACACACTGGTGCGCATACCTTTGCTCCTCCTCCAGCTCCTCCTTGGTCATCATCTGCTTGTACTGGTTCCCCCGCAGCTTCCCAGGGCTGTATTTGAAGGAAAAGGTCCCCTCACCTGCAGAGAGAAAGGCCAGGTGAGAGCAAAGGACAGGTGTGGCTTCAGGGCTCCCCCACCAACATGGAGTCCACTTCCCCTGGGTACATTGCAAAAAAAACATCTAGTAGATCAGAGAGTCCCCACCCACTTCAAAGAGGGGCAAATCGGTCCCCACCCACGTGTCAGGCCTCCGAGCGGCATTTTCTTCCCACTTCATTGCTGCACCTGACAGCAACCTTCACTGAATGAGGCTCCCCGACCCAAAAGCGGCAGTTGGGACCTCAGGACTGAGGCACACCATCTTGGCATACCATCCGTCCACGCTAATTCAACAGCAGCCGCCAGACAGGCGCATGGAAGGCTTATCTCTGGAGCCCAGCGCTGGCTGTCCACTCCCCTGGGTCCCAGGTCCAGTGGACGCCTGCCAGCATGAAACAGCAAGCTGCTGAGCCCCTCCACCTCCTAAATGGTTGGTCAGTCCAGAAATCCCAAACCTTGCTGGTCAGATGCCACACGTTGTAATGTTAGCCAGCCAGCCCTCAGTCCTTCCGCTCAGCACACACACACACACACACACACACACACACACACACACACTGCCATTGAGGCCATTCCGACTCACAGTGATCCTAGCAGAACTGCTCCAAAGGGCTTCTGAGGCGGTAAATCTTTATAGGATTTAAAACAACAGCATCACCTTTCATAGTGGCTGGTGGATTTGAACTGCTGATCTTGAGGTTAGCAGCCCCATGCTGCACCACCAGGACTGCATCACTCTCACACACACATACGGTTATTTGAATTTAGAGACAGAGGATAAAAAAAAAAAAACATCAACCCAGACCACAGTGGGGAGAGAGTCATGTGGGTGTTTTTGGTGTGTTTGAAGTCAGTTACCAAATCCGGCTGGCATTGTTGAAGAGGCCCACTGGATCCTCCAGTCCCTAAGCCAGCCAGCTGCTGCCTCCAACACACAGAGTGGGGAGTGGGGGTCAC
This sequence comes from Chrysochloris asiatica, assembly GCF_000296735.1. Taxonomy (NCBI): domain Eukaryota; kingdom Metazoa; phylum Chordata; class Mammalia; order Afrosoricida; family Chrysochloridae; genus Chrysochloris; species Chrysochloris asiatica. The sequence continues at coordinate 5,895,375 of NW_006408650.1, read as the reverse complement.
ACTGGGGCTGGGACAGGAAGGCAAGAACGTGACAGGGACTGGAGGCTTGGACTGGGAGCAGAGCAGGGAGAGAGGATCGGAGCTCAGGGGACAAGGGACGAAGAGAACGACCCTAAAAATTCCTCTGATGTAAGCTGCTGGAGAGAACTCTTCACCACAAAAGCAAAATGCCCTCACTGGCGTCTGCCTGGTTCATCTCACTAGATTTCCATTCATGTATATAAAGAACCCAGTCAGCCACAGGAGAGATGAGCAAACCCCTCCCCTGCCTCCCCTGGGATGGGGGAAGGATGCTGTTTCAGAAGCGTCTGGCTCTCCCCCAACACCAGTATCAGATCTGAAACACCTCCAGGTGCCTTCAGGAGCCGTCAGACCAGGACCTCAGCGGAATCTGGCTGTAAATTCTGGACTCAAACAATGTATGATGGGCGTTTTGTTTCCGGTTCATTGAAATTTGCTTCCCGGCCCCATGCTCTTCTACAGATCATCTCCCTGAGCCACTCCCCAGACAGCACCTATGTAAAACAATACATCAGACCCTACTGACCAGAGTAGAACTGCCCCATATGGTTTCCAAGGCTATCATCTTTATAGGGAGTCCTGGTGGGTTTGAACCTCTGATCTTGTGGCTAGCAGGCCAATGCTTAGCCCACAGCGCCGACCAGGGCTTCTTGCTGGGGCTGCAGCAGGAAAGAAAAGAAACAGCCGTGACAATGTGCAGCCTGCCAGCTGGTCAGAAGAAGGAGGCAGAGATGAGAGGAGGGTGGGAGGGACTGCGCCAATGCTAAAATGGAGTGTGTGGGGGAGAGGGGATGTGTTACAGGAGGTGAGGCTGTGGTGTCTGGGGAGTCCGATCCAAGCAGAGGGCCAGGGGAGCCTGTCCCCGGTTCTGAGGACCAGCTGAGGGGCAGTGGGATTAGGATGGGGGAGCCAGGGGACAGAGGATACTGCCACAGAGAGAGGATATGTGGGGTGGGTGAGGGGCTTCCATCACCCCAAGATGGGAATCTGGGGGCCTGGAGCAGGAATAGGTCACCCCTCCCTGACCTTCCCAGCGTGTGAACTAAACATTCCAGGTCGTGGATCCAGGAGTTCCTCCCAGGACAGTGTCTGGACAGGATGCATGAAGGACTCGGGATGGATTCTGAATACTCAAGAGCTGCCGCCTGCTCCCTGGAGGAGCTGGGGGCCCTGCTGTCTGAATTACACGGAGCCAGCAGCCTTCTCAGAAAAGCTACCAGTGCAGAAAAACACCTCATCTCCACGGAATAGCGTGTGGCTGTGTTTCAGACAAAATAAAAACATCCAAAATCCGCCAGCTTGGCACCACTCTAGGCTACCGTCTCTGGAGCAGACCGGAGATGTGGTTGTGTTTTATAATGCCAGCTATAGTGCAAGCCCTGTAAAGTCTCAATCAAACTCAGTCTCCCAGGGGCATAAACATAGCCAATCCTGCTAAGACCACAAGGGTTCCAGGTGACAGCCCCTCAGGGTTGGAGATGGGGGTGGGGCTTCCTCCTCCGATGGCTAGGAATCCATGTAGCCCCTCAGGGAAGTCAGCTCTAGGATGACCTGCTTTTAGTCCTGGGGTCTCTTCTGGCAGCTGGGGCCATGGCCCTTCCTCCCTCTGCCTCATCAGCCTGGGAAGGAGGTGGCTGGAGCTAGGGCTGTCCAGGGGCCACAGCTCAGATAGGGAGGTTAGTTGATAACTGCTGTCACCTGCAGAGACCCTCCCCTTGTCCTAACTCAGGGACCCCAGCCACCTTAACCTCCCTCTAAGTCTCCAAGTCACTAACAGGACCCACGAGGCAGGGACAGACCCCAGGGTAACAAACTGTGCTTCCCAAATCCTGGATGATCTGGGGGAACCAGGATGACCTGGGAAAATGTGGGCCCTCCCTGGTAAAGGCTGAGTCGTACCTCATCAACCCACCGCCTGTCCTCCAGCTTCTATATGGATGGAAGCCTCCCTACTTCAGCCTCATGGGGGAGCTGTGCCCCCCAGCCCTGTGTCCCCTCTTTCCTCCTGTCAGCAGCAGGACTTGAAGTTGCAGTACAATCGAGCTCGTTTACAACGATGGAATATTTCACACACACACACACACACACACACACACACACAGGCACCTCCTACATAGATGTCACAAATGTTGGCATCTTGCTGGATGCCCTTTAGTTTCTTTGATTTTTCAGGAATGCAACGTGGGAGATGCAGCTAAAGCCCTGTGATGTGTCCTGCTCCGTCTCTGTCGTGACAAACATGCTTCCTCTGGATGACGCTCCCTTGATCAGCTTTCTTATTTTCCTCTTGGGAGCCTCCAGGAACCCAACGACTAGGGCAGATCCCATTAGTCAGCTGAGCTACTCAGCAATGTGGCGTTTCCTCTTGGAGACCTTCATTTAGAGGTTTCATGAGGACATTAAACCAGAAAAAGGCCCAAACCCATTGCTGCTGAGTTGACTCTAACTCCTAGCAATCCTAGAGGACAGAGCTGTCATCTTTACTGAGGTAGATTGTCGGTAGATTGTCATGTCTTTTGCCAGCGGAGTGGTTGGTAGGTTCAAACTGCCGACCTTTCAGTCAGCAATCAAATGCTTAACTGTAAGCTGCACCCCCAGGGTACCTTGTGAGGAGATTATACCAAAACCAAACCAAATCCACTGCCAGTAAGTCGCTTCCAACTCACAGGGACGCTACATAGAATTTCTGAGACTGAATCTTTACAGGGACAGAGAGCCTCATTTCCCTCCCGCAGAATGGCTGGTGGGTTTGAACTGCTGACACTGAGGTTAGCAGTCCAGTGCTTATCCAACAGCACCACACCTGGACTCCTGGAAGGATACCATTAAGTGCCATTCAGTTGGTTCTGACTCATAGCAACCCTGTATAGGATTTCTTAGGAACGGCTGGTGGGTGTGAACCTCCAACCTCATAGTTAGCAGTCCAGTGCTTATCCTACAGCGCCACTCCAGGCACTATTAAAAAAAAAAAAAAAAAAGACACTTCAGGAGAAATATGAAACACACAGAAGGTGACAAGGGGTAGTTATAGATAGATGGATTAAATCCTGACTCTCTCCCCAAAAAAAAGATCTGCTGAAGTCCTAACCCTGGAACTTGTGAACGTGACCTTGGGGGTCTTTGAAGATGTTATCAGCTAGCATTCTGGAGTAGGGGGTTCCTAAGCCAACCTGAGTGGCATCCTTATAAAAGAGGAGAAGAGACACAGAGGGCAGACAATGGAGTGACCTACAAGCCGAGGAGCTCTGGTAGTGTAGTGGTTACCAATCGGGCTGCTGACTGCAAGGTCAGCAGTTCGAAACTACCAGCTGTTCTGCGGGAGAAAGATGAGGCTTTCTGATCCCATAAGGATTTACAGCCTCGGGAACCCTGTAGAGGGTCGCTATGAGTAGGTTCCGACTCCACGGCACATAACCACAAACCAAGGAGCGCCAAGCCTGGCCAGCTGTCCCCAGAAGACTCGGAGCACAATCACCACGCCCTGATCTCAGAGCCTCGGCCGGCAGAACTGTGTTGTTTGTGGTCCTTTGTCTCAGCACTGCCAGGACCCTAGGGTGCTGCTAATACCACAGGACATAATATCTCGGCGGTTCTCGAGAGGGTCCCCGATAGCAGGAGACAACTCACTTGCAGGAGACAACTCACTTTTACAGGTGGAAAAGCCAAGACCCACGGTGCAAAGGAGATGGGCGCTGCTGTAGGCAGACAATGGAGTGCAGAAGTCAGCAGCGAGCAGGACTTTGCTGGGACACCCTCGGAGGTGGGGGGCTGTGGCACATTCAGCTCTCAGCCCCTCTCTAAATGCTCCCCACACTCCCTTCCCAAAAGCCCTTAGTGAGGGCAGGGATGTACATCAGGGGACCAGACGCCTCTCACCGACTTCGTCTTCTTCCTCGGGCTCATCTCCTCGGGGTAGGTTCTTCTCACCGGCTGGGTCCAGCTCCTCCTCCTGCAAGACAAGGGGAGGCCCAATTTCACTCAGGGGTTTGAGCACACAATGAAAACAAATCCATCGCTGAAGCCCACTCCCAGGAGAGGTGCGCGAAGGAGCATGGGAAGCAAGCAACCACCTCTGAGTGTGTGGGATGCCAGGACTCAGTGTGAGGGGGTGCATGACATCAAAGGAAACTTTGCCATGTCAATTCAATGCCACCTGGGCCAACACCTCGTTAAAGCACCTGAAAGGACCAGGGAGTCTCCCACCCCTTCATGGCTGTGGTGAGTGGAACAAAGGGCACAAGAAGACCAGAGAGGAGCTGACAGGACACTGGGGACCCTAGCCAGAGACTGCCCATCACAGAGACGCTGTGTTCACAGTAGCTGAGTCTATCTTGGCCTCCTCTAACTTCATTCTTGATTCCTCAACTATTCCAGTGACTGTTTTCCAAACACGGACTCCACCTCCTTCACCCTGTTCTCTCTCGTGCCTAGATGCCATAAACAGATGGCGGTAAGGAATGTTCTGGATGGCCTCAATGGAAGGAAGGCGTGACTGCAACTTCAGGAATGTCAGAGGGAAAAAGGGTCATGCTGGACCTTTTCTAGCTGTGTGGGGGTCGAAGGGCCTGGGCCATGCAGCCAAGGAATGGGGACTTACAAACCCAGTGGGCAAAGAGGAAAACCACTGCAAGCTTACGAGAAAGCCCAAGCACCAGACCCACTGGACAACTCATGGCAAACCCATGTGTTCCATAATAGAACTGAACTCTCCATGGGGTTATGGTGGAAACGGATTACCAGGTCCTTCTTCCATGGGGACGCCACTAGGTGGTTCAAACTGCCAACCTTTAGGTTAGTAGTTACGTGCAAACTGTTGACACCATTCAGAAACCTAGGCTTAAGACCTAAACAAAAAAAACAAACAAACCGAACTTACTGCAGTCAAGTTGACTCCAATTCATAGCGTCCCTGCATAGAGTGTCCAAGGCTGCAAATCATTATGGGAGCAGAAAGACTCCTCTTTCTCCCTTGCAGCAGCTGGTGGGTTTGAACTATTGACCTTGCGCTTAGCAGTCCAGTGTTTATCCCACAGCACCACATTGTCATGGTTATGATGAGCTGTGGAGTTGTTTCCAACTCATAGCAACCCTGTACAGGGTTTCCAAGGCTGTAAATCTTTCCGGGGGCAGGAAGCCTCATCTTTTCCCACCACAGCACCACAGAAGTACACAAATACGCATGAGCTGCCAAACTGTGGAGAAGATGGCCCATCAAACAGATCCAAATCAAGGCCTTGAACTGGATGGTGCCCAGGTACCACTACTGAACATTATAAGAGATTCTAAAAAAGAATCCTGATCAAAAGGGGGGGAAATGCAGAGCAGAATTTAAAATTCTCATGGAATCCAGACTTTCTGGAGCCACTGTGGCTAGATGAACCCCAGAAACTACTGCTCTGAGACCATGTCTTTTTATTAAAATATATACATATTTTTATCATTGTTAAGAATATACACAGAAGAGCATACATCCAGAAATTTTTACATGTGCAATTCAGTGATGTTAATTGAATAAAGTCACTGCCCCTAAGGTTCCTATCCGACCTTTACAGTTGCTTTTGTTAATTTGATTCCATAAAGATAGCTCTTAAAAGAACATAATGCTCAAAGCAAACATTTTCTACTAGTTAATGGTGCTGTGGGTTATGTGCTGGACTGCAAAGTTGGTTTGAACCACAAGGTCGGCAGTTCAAGCTCACCAGCTACTCCTTGGAAACCCTATACAAGGTCGCTATGAATCTGAGTCAACTCGGTGGCATTTAACAAAACTAAATGATTGGTTTTTAAGAAGACTTCAGGGGACATTTTTGGTATAAGATCTTTTTTTTTTTTTTTTTCCATTTGAACATTTGACTGTGATTTGGGTGAAGGTTTGAGCTAATCCGTAAACCTTAAGCTGAAAATATCCCTTCTTCAAACCAAAGAATCATTTGGCCTCACTAGTAAGGAATGTCTACTCTGAACACAGTGGTCTTTATTTACGGGATCAAACTGACAACAGCAATCTCAAAGATTAGAAAGGAGACTTAGGAGGCAGTTTGTTTATGTTCACAAGGGAGGAACAAGTCAGCAAAGGAAGGTGACGATGGATACGTAAGTCCAAGAATGTCAGCAACGTCAAGGAAGTGTCCATGTAGAAACCGCGCCACTGTGCGTATTCTCTCAACAATAACAAAGTAAGACAAATTATCAAAAACAACAAATCAAGCCCTTTAAAACTCCAATTCCAGGGGAATCTACCCAGTTGGGAAGCCCAGCAATGCCACGTGTCAGGCAGTCGCTGAAGCCCACTCCCAGGAGAGGTGCGCGAAGGAGCATGGGAAGCAAGCAACCACCTCTGAGTGACGGGGCAGCAGTGTGTGGGATGCCAGGACTCAGTGTGAGGGGGTGCATGACATCAAAGGAAACTTTGCCATGTCAATTCAATGCCACCTGGGCCAACACCTCGT
>NW_006408650.1:5885323-5887961 GCF_000296735.1 Chrysochloris asiatica | reverse complement strand
GACTCCACGGCACATAACAACAACAACAACATAGGTTGGAACCAACTCAATCACACATCAACAACATGAGTCAGAACGAACTTGACAGCACTTAACAACAAAAACAATGTACTTCATACATTGTCTGACAAAGGCCTTAAGAAACAGGGTGTGTTTGTTGTTGTTAAGTGCCATCAAGTCGGTTCTGACTCATAGAGACCCTGTATAGGGTTTCCAGGGAGCAGCTGGTGATTTTAAACTCCCGACCTTGCAGTTCAAACTGACCTTGTGGTCCAGTGCTTATCCTACAGTGTCACACCAGGACTCCTAAGGTGTATTGTTGTTAAGTGCTGTCGTGTCTGTTCAGGTTTCCAAAGAGCGGCTGGTGAATTTGAACCACTGACCTTGCGGTTCAAACCAACCTTGTAGTCTAGTGCATTATCCCACAGCACCACACCAGGACTCCAAAAAAGGTGTGGGAGGTATCCAAATTAATTACTCAGCCACATGGAAGAATGACGCTCTGGTGCATGCTACTTTGAAAACAGATCACCGTCATGAAAAGTCTGTGGAGTACAGTTCTACTCTGAAACACATGGCTTCACCATGAGTTGGAATGGATCAAAGGCAATTGGCTTGTTTGGGGGCGGTGGGGAGAACAGTGTTCCTTGAATGGGAAGGAGACAGAGTCTACTGTGTTTGAGGGAACGCAAAGATTAGCAACAACATAACAAAACCCTCAGCCTTCAGAGAACTGAAAGCCCTCTAAGCAAACGGGTACAATTCAGGGAGGGAAAGTCTACCTCTGGGGAGAGGCTGTGTGCCTATAGCTGCAGCACATCTGACACCTCAAGTGTGGCATTTCTCTGACTGTAGTCAGGAACCCATTGATGAGTCATGAAATCTATTCAGAAGTTGTTGCTCTTGTTTTTAAAAATGTATAGCCAAAACAAAACAAAACAAAACAAAACAAAACAAAAAATGCAGAGGGAATAGATGCAAACACTGTTGAAAGATGATGCATGGAGGGGATTATAATCACTGCAATGAAACAAAAAACAGCATGAGTGTGCAAAATTGATGTTCTCCCATGTAAACTATCCCTCAATTCACAACAAGAGCTTTAAAACAAAACAAAATGTATAGCCAATATCTTAGTGGGAACTGAGAGGGAAGGAGTCTTCATATCAAGTATTAATTCTATCCCCTCCATATACAGAGTAAATAGGAGTCGTCAACTTAGACATTGGCTACCTAAAATGAGGGGTGATAAAGGCACAAAGTGACTGGCTAACAAGTTTCCAAGAGGGAGTTTAGTTTTAGAGTGTGCGGGGGAAGTTACAGTCCCCACTGAATAGTTTTCATCTTTTCTAGACGGATCTAGTGAAAAGAGATGGGGACACGATTCTGATGAGTCAACAGTGAGTCACAACTGTAAGGTAGACGTTTTGTAACAAATATGGGAGAGTAGTTAATCTTACAGTTCAGAAACATTGGACCCTAGGCCCATCAAGGGTTATGAGCATGAGCAGAATGTGGAATCCTATCCAGAGAAGCAGCGATGCCAGATATGGAGACAGATATGAGGACATGGAGAGAGAGAGAGAGCAGCTGCGGACTCTAGACTCATGGAAAGAGAGGGACTGAGTGTTGGTGGCCAGGAGGCAGGCCACCAGAAATGTGCCCTTTGGTTGTTAAAATTATTATACATTTCTGAGTGTTTTTGTGCACATCCCCCTGAAAAATAAAAAATAAAAAAGAGGGAATAGAAGCAGATATTGTTGAATGATAATGTGTGTTGGAGATTGTAACCGTTACAATGAAACAATGGTATAAAACTGTACCATTATAAAACTGTAATTTAAAACTGTATAAAACCGTAATTTACATGTTCTCCCATGTAAATTATTACTCAGTTTACAATAAAAACTTTTTTTTTTTTTTAAAGGTGGGGCTTTCTGCTTTCCTAACTTCAGAAGTATAAATGCTACCCACTTGCAAAACACTTTAGAACAGTTCCTTGTTTACATTTAAAAGATGTTCATGGAAAAAATTAAATGAAAAATGTGGATGGCTTTCATGTGGTTATGAGGGGCAGTGAGGAGGAGAATGGGAAGTTATTACTTACTGGACACAGAGCTTCTGTCTGGAGTGATGGAAATGTTTTGGAAATGGACATGCTCAATGCAGGTAACACAATTGAACTGTACACTTAAGGACAGTTGAAGCAGCCAATTATTGTTTCAAATTGTACATGTAGAAATTGTGGCGATAACGTACGTTTTGTTTTGTGTATTTTCACAAATTAAATTAGCAAGTTAATCAAAAGATTTTTGCTTTAAGCAATAGAGATTTTTGGACTATTTGGTAGTGACCATTATGACAATTTCACCAGAACATAATTCAATTTGTATTCTTAAAAATCATGTGATCACCTGTCAGTTGGGATATTGGCTCTCTCGGTTCACTAGGCCTCATCTCCAATGACAAGGCCCTGGTGTGGTGCTGTAAGACAAGCACTGGACTGCAAGGTTGGTTTGAACCACAAGGTCAGCGGTTCAAACTCACCAGCCGCTCCTCAGAAACCCTGTACAGGGTCGCTAGGAGTCAGAAGCGACTTGACGGCACTAAACAACAACAACTTAAAGTGGCAAATTTT
>NW_006408650.1:5882022-5884939 GCF_000296735.1 Chrysochloris asiatica | reverse complement strand
TTAGTCCTGACTCATAGAAACCCTGTATAGGGTTTTCAAGAAGCGGCTGGTGAGTTTGAACTGCCGACCTTGAGGTTCAACCCAACCTAATGGTCAAGTGCTTATCCTACAGCACCACACCAGGATTCTCATTTAAATGTGTGTTGTTGTTAAGTGCCGTTGAGCCGGTTCCAACTTCTAGTGATCCCGGTATAGGGTTTCCAAGGAGTGGCTGTGCGTTTGAACCACCGACCTTGTGGTTCAAACTGACCTTGTGGTTCAAACTGACCTTATGGCCCAGTGCTTTATCCCATAGCGCCACACCAGGACTCCCATTTAAATGTATGTTGGTGGTGGTGGTGATGTTTCCTAGAGTCGGTTCTTACTCATGGAAAAGCAGAGGTGTTGACGGTAGCAATGGGCAGGCAGGTTCAGAAACAGTGTTGATTCAGCCAAAAACTGTCCCCATGGTGATGCTCCCTAGCTGCAGTCCAACACGCTCTCCCTCCAATAGGGCAGCTGTGTGTGTGACTGTGAAGGGAAGGAAATACAGAGGTACCACGTAGAAAATGCTAGCACTCCACAGTCTGAGGTTATGTCTGAAGGAGAACCATGATGAAGGATTTTACGCTCCCTTGGCTGGGGGCCACATAGAGTCAGGGACCAGGGAAAGCAGCAGTTACAAGCTTCGGTGGGGGGTAACTACTGAGATGGGAGGTAGAGCTGGCCTTCAGTTCAGTGTGTGTCCAAAGGACTGAAGCAGGACTGGTGTCAGCTGGCCGAAGGTTTCCTCAGGGGTCTGGAATCTGAGATCCTCCCAGAGTCGGCTTTCGCCTACAAGCGGTGGGCCTTGCAAAGCTCTTGCCTCGTGGAACTTCATGCAGGGGTCATCCAGGGGCAGCAGGACAGGTCCCCAACACCCATCCTGAGCAGCACAGATGGAGGTGACTCGAGTCATGAACACAATGAACCCTGCCACCAAGACAGCTGGTGGTGTTGCCCCGCTGGCCCCCTCAGCTAGGGCCTTGGGCTAGGGCTCCTTGCTTTACTGTGGTGGGGTGACTTTCTAACCCAGGCACTTCCTTCAGGTGAGTGGGAAGGCAGAAGAGATATAGCAAGGGATCAGTGTCTCTCCTCAAGGCCAGAGTGCAGGCCAGAGTCCCCAGGGGCCGGGAAAGGAGGACAGGGGGACAGGCAGGCAGCTGTTGGTTCAGGATGGACAGCATCATGTCTTGTGGGGCAGTGAGACTTCCGGGAGCAGTAGGCCAGCCTCACAGCCTTGGGCAGCACACTGCCATTTATGGTTGCTTCAGCTCCAGAGCGCTGGAGTTGGGGGCGGAGCAGAAAGACAACAAGAAGAAAGTAGGAGAGACAAAAAGAAAGAGATGCCAAGAGACAGGGCTGGGGGAAACAAGCAGGCAAGGAGACTGGTTTGGCTGTGGATCCTACAAGCAGGATCCTTCAGGACCCGGTGGCCAGCCACCAGAGCTGCTTCCTGCTGGGGCAAGCCCTAAGCGCTTGATAACGCTGAATGAGCAGCTCAGACGGGGACAGGAGGCCTGTGGACCGTGCTCCACACCCAGCTCTGTAGCACAGAGATAGCAGGAACTAAAACTAGGCCCCAACTGGTGTGACCATGGCAGGATCAACACTGGACTGTGAGCCACAAGGCCGGGAGTTCAAACCCACAGGCTGCTCCACTGAAACTATACAGGGTGGCTAAGAGTCGGATCCAATTCAATGGCACTTAACAGCAATTATGTTTCCCATTGAACCTTAATGGCACGGCAAGTTAAGCATTGAGCTGCTACCACAAGGTGGAAAGATCAAATCACACACACACCCCAGGCACTCTGAGGGAGAAAGATAAAGCTATCTGTTCCCATCAAGATTTACAGCCTTGGAAACCCGGAGGGACAGCTCTGCTCTTCAGGGTCTTTATGAAGCAGAACCAACGCAATGGCATTAGGTTTGATTTATTGGTTTGGTCCTCTGTAACCTGGGGGTGAGGGGACACCCTGTTGGTGTCCTCTCTCCCGCGCCTTCCTCCCCCAATTAGACAGCCTAGTTGTTCGTCTTTTCTGATGCTCAGAGGGGAGCAGTAGTCGGGTCATGTGGGGAGGATCTCGTCACAGGTCACCAATATCCCTCAGAACAATCAGCTCCTCCAGCAGCCAAACGACAGGCATTTCCCATGTGACAAAGAAGTCTTGTCCAGAACCTAATGACCTGTCTCGTCCCAAGCTGGCCTTCTGACACGCCACAGCATCTCTGTGGCTTCACCATTGGCCTGAAATAGTGTGTAAACCCCACTCCTTCCTTTCCTCCCCCTTGAAAGTCCCTTGGATTCTCCCAGAACACAGCCGTCACTGTGCCTGCAACTGCACCTCCCTCTAGTTCATCCTGCTTGGGAACATCTTCATACGAGACTTTGTGAGACTTTCTGTTCCAAAGCCCGTAACAACCTGCCTGTTGTCTGCCATGTTCAAGTCAGGAGGCCCTCTGCCGGCTCTTGAAGGTCTCCTATTGGGCTGGGCGAAGTCCAAGTCCTCAAGGGCTCTACCTCCAACTGCCAGGTACACATCCGGGGGGGGGGTGGCTGAGTGCACTTTTGGGTGGATCTGGCTGCACCTGGGTGGAGGATGTGCTAGAACCTAAGGAGCTCATTTGAGCCAAGGCCTCAGGTGTGGGATCCTGCCTTCGATGGCATGTTCTAGGCCCCCTCCTCAGTCCAAGTCCAAGTCACAGGGTCAGACTTGGAGGAGGGCCTTAAGAGGGATTCTAGCCAGTGCTTTATGCTCACCTCACAATGCTGAGCCCTGGAAGGACAATAGCACCAGGTTTCCTTTGGGCTCTTTAACCTCATGCAGCTATACTTTAGCCAGAATCCTGGTATGGTGTTGTAGGATCAACACTGGACTATGAACTGCAAGGTTGG
>NW_006408650.1:5880299-5881242 GCF_000296735.1 Chrysochloris asiatica | reverse complement strand
GTACACCACCTCCCAGGTGGGAGGGGAAAGGACTTTGCTTTAGTGGCTTCATGCTCCGTTTTTGACAAGCAGTAAATAAAGAATGCCAGGAAACAGCCGTCTGCATCACTACCCCCTCCAGGAGGAGGAAGAGTCCTAGTGGCACAGAATTTAAGTGCTGGGCTGTTAAATGAAAGGCCAGCAGTTCAAACCCATGGGAGAGAAGTGTGGCTGTCTGTGTCCCTAAAGATGACAGCCTTGGGTGCGCAGGTCCTATAGCGTCCAGTCAATTCAGTCAGAATTGATTGGACAATGAGCTACAGGAAGTCTCTGAACCAGATCAATAAATCCTGCTCAATGCATCTGTCCCTTAACGGTGATAAACTGGGTCTGGCTACTCCAGTGTGTCCCAGAAATGCTCTAGAGCCACTGGGGATTTGGCATTTCTCAGGAAGAATGTCCACCAGTGTCCTCAGTTGGTCTCACACCGCCCACGCTGTGGTCTGGGCTGACTGTCTGGGAACGAGAAAAGCTACAGAAAGAAAATGGTCTAAAAGTGAAGCACGCTCAAGGTTTTATTTCTAACTCTCCAGAAGGTACGCAAGTTTTTCCTCAAGACATTCCCTTTGAAAATGCACTACTTGAGAGTAGAAAATTCTAGTCGACAGCTAAAATTTTTTTTGCATGCCACTGAGATTATCTCTGTAAAACAGACCAATGTTTAGCTATTTGGCAAGTGCCTTTTCTTCCAACATTTGACTCTGAAAAATTCCAAACATATGAATAGTTGAAAGAGTCATACAATGACTTTCCATATATTCTTCACCTAGAATCACCAGTTATCAACATTTTGCATTTTTTCTCTCTACATCCACACTAGCAACAGACCCCTACACAATTTTTTTTTCCCCTGAAACGGTTTGAATTAGGGAATCTTACCTCTAAAGGCAAGGAGCTTTGGTAG
>NW_006408650.1:5875627-5880199 GCF_000296735.1 Chrysochloris asiatica | reverse complement strand
AAGGGGGCAATAAGTGGAGATAGGCCACCTCCCCTCCTAGAGAAGTTCTGCTTTTGCTCAGGGTTCTGAGTAAGATTTAAGAGGAAACATGTATCCAAAGGTTTTTAAAAACGGTTGAAAGCTTTCCACCCAGTGCAACACTTTGGTTGATAAAATCGTGGATGAATTAATTGATTACCATCCACTGGTTTTGAACACCTCTAGCACCAGGGAGGGGGTGGAGGGTCACCATCTTGCAGACTGCTCTGCTTCTTTCGGGACTTAACACTACCTCGGGGGCGGGGGGGCGAGTAGGCTTCAAACAAGGCCTGGTGTTCAAGGGACCAAGGCTTTGCTGATAAGAAGGTTCCCTCCTACCCCCTAGGGTGCCCCTATACCCTAGGAGCCGACAGCATTTTCTACTTCTTTATCTCCTTGTTACTATGGCTTATTCATTCAGCAAGTATTTACTGAGCACCCACTGTATACCGGGCCTGTTGCAGGAGCCGGGACATGGTGAGCAGAGCAGGCTGCTCTGATGAGGCAACAGTCTACTGCAGTAGACAAGACACAATGAAGCACCAAATGACCACAGAAAGGGCTGAGTGCCATGAAGAAGCCCTATGGGGTGACGCACTCAGAAGTGGGTATGTGCGTGCATGCGCCAGGGGGAGGGGTGGCTTCACATCTGCTAATATGGTCTAAGACCAGGAGACTTGAAAGGTGGCTTAGAGGATGACGTGTCAGGGAAGGGTCTACCAGGCAGAGGTGCAGCAGCGGCTACAAGCCTGGGGACTCTGAGCACCAAGGCAGCTGTAGCTGCAGTGAGGGGCCAGGGGAAAGAGGAGGACAGAGATGGGTAGGGTCCTGCTGGACTTGGAGGCGGCGGTCAGAGTTTGGATTTCTCCTGAGTAACTTCAAACTCCCAGAGGGCTTTAATTAGGTGGGCTATGAGACGTGACTTGTGCTTTATCAAGGTCTCAGTGGTTGCTGGGTGGAACAAGGGGTGAGGTGGGCGGAGTGGAAGCAGAGAAACCAGTGTGGAGATAAAGGAACATCCAACGAGCCCTGGACAGAGTGAATCCAGGTGGCAGCAGCCAGGTAGAGGGGATGTCTGGATTCAGATGCATTTGGGGACAGATGCTGATGGAAAGAGAGAAAGGAGCAAATCAGGACCACACCTGAGCTCTTGGTCCCAACAGCTGAGTGAGCAGAGCTGAGGACCAATGTTCTTGTTGTGGCTGGGTGCTGATTCTGACTCCCAGCGACACCATGTGGCAGGGAGAACTGCTCGAGCAGAGGCAGATGACCAGAGCTTTCTCCTACAGAGCAGCTGGGTGGATCTGAACCAACAACCTCTTGGTTGGCAGCTGAGTGCTTAACCACCATGCCACCAGGGCTCCTTCTGAGGAATACTGGGGTTGGGGAGTACTGGGCAGGGCAGGGTGGTCCATGGAGCTTAAGTGCTAGGATTAAACAGGGTGGCTTCTCTAGAGAACCAAGGGGGCAGCTGGCCCTATGAGCTGGAACCCAGGGAGAGGGCAGGGCTGGGTGTGTCCCCATTAGTTCGAGATGGAGGGATGGTGGCACTAGAATGTTCTGGAGACAGAAGGGGCAGTCTAGGTGCAGAAGTCTTCCAGTTGATATTATGGGCACTGGCTCTTCTAGCAAGAGCAATGAAGGAAGTACATGAGGTAAGATGCTGCGAGAGACAGAAGGAGAGAAATAGAGAGATAGAGAAAAAAAGTAGACACCGAGGACTTGAGTGTTTGTGTTGGAAGCAGTACCACATCCCAGGGCAATGGAGACCTCTTTGTTCAAATGTCCAAACCAAAGGACCCATCTTGGATGCTGTTCTGAGTAGATCTGTGTCCGTCCCCACCAAATACACTGAAGGTCTAACCACCGCACCAGTCAATGTGCTCTTGTTTGGGAAACTTAATTTCTGTTCTTTAAAGCCACGGTTTTGTCATATTTTTTGTCCTATTATGGTTGCCCTCTGAGATTTAAAACAAATGCCTACCTCATATTCCAATGAGGATACAATTCTCAAATGCTCTCTCTCAGATGATCTGAGCATACCTGAGTCAATCCTATCAGATGGACAGTTTGGAGCACTGTTCCCATAAAAAGGCTATGCAGAGCATCAAAAGCTTTGTCAAGCAGGCCACAGAACACCCTTAGGCAAAATCTGCACTCAGTTGTTCTTAGGTGCTGTTCAATAGCTTCCTACTCATAGCAACTGGATGCACAACAGAACAAAACACGGCCAGATGCTGGGCCATCCTCACAATTGTTACTGTGTTTGAGTCCATTACTGCTGCCACTGGGTCAATCCATCTTCCTGAGGATCTTCCTCTTCTTCACTGACCCCTCCACTTTACCAAGCAGGATGTCCTTCTCCAGGGACTAGTCCCTCCTGACAGCATGGTCAAAGTATGAGAGCTGAAGTCTTACCACTTTGAAAATGAAGAAGAGAATGAAATCTTCTCATTTTAACTTCTAAGGAACGTTCTGACTGTACCTCCGAGACAGGTGTGTTTGTTCCCCCTTATTAGGGAATATTAGGTTGAATTTTAGTGTCTACCTTTTGAAATAAGTAGATAAGGTTTAGGACAGGGAAGAAAATGATGACAAGATTGGATCTAAGAAAACTAGACAAAATGAGATGATTTTGTTGGGGAAAACACAACTCAAGAATTTTGACCACGACCATCTTTAAGAATAATAACAGACGATGATTTTTTTTCTCAAATCTCTTAAGGAAGCTTCAACCATAGGAAGTGACACCAGTGTTACACTTCATGAGGATCTCAAGGTAAGGATGGTTTGATCTTAGAGTTGTGTTTCCTGCTAATCCTCAGTAATATATATAATCTGTCTTGAGATTTACCTCGGACTTCAAGATTTGCCTCAGACTTTGAGATTTACCACAGATTTTGAGATTTACCTCAGACTTTGTGGTTTACCTCAAATGAAAATCTGGTCAGGAACAAAAGTATTAATCCCAAGGGTACAGAATTAGGTCACTGATGAGAATGTGCCCAGGGTCACATCACCCAGTAGTCGGTCTGGCCAGAGGGTTATAAATGTGTGTGAAGGTTCTTCAGGAAAATATTCAACACCAAACACACACAGATACACACAATAAGGCAGGAGTTGATGGCTGGAGACTCTTGGGTTGTTAGAGCTCTAAGAGGTCAGAGGTCATTTTCATTCAACTCCTGTATTTTGTGGATAAGGAAGCTGAAGCCCACAGGTTTAGTGACTTTCTCAAGTTACATGGTTTATTTGTTGTTACGTGCCGTGGAGTCAGTTCCGACTCATAGCAACCCTGCATAGGGCTTCCAAGGCTGTAAATCTTTACGGCAGCAGAAAGCCTCAGCTTTCTCCAGCGGAACAGCTGGGAGTTCCATAAGATTAGCAGCCTGATTCGTAACCACTACGTTACCAGAGCGCCTTATTTAGAGACAAACTTTTCTCTCTCAAATAATATGGCTATTCAGAGACAAGAAGGAGTGATGAACTACTTCTGAATCTTTAGTCACTGAAAACCTTATGAATAGCAGAGAAACACTGTCAGATATAGTGCCGGAAAATTAGCCCCTCAGGCTGGAAGGCACTCAAAATTCGACTAGGGAACAGCCACCTCTTCAATATAGAGTTGACCTTGATGATGTGAATGGAGAAAAGCCCGTGTGAGTAAAGCCCATGGGAGTAAAGTCTGTGGGACCCTCATTTGCTGATGGGGCACAACTCAAAAGGAAGAGAAACAGCTGTAAACATCCATTAATAATCGGAACATGGAATGTACAAGTATGAATCTAGGAAAACTGGAAATTGTCAAAAATGAAATGGAACATATAAACATTGCTATCTTAGGCATTAGTGAGCTGAAATGGACTGGTATTGGCCATTTTGAATCTGACAACCACATGGTTTACTGTGAAGAACAGCTCTGTGTTGGAATAAGTACAGCCAGAGTGCTCCTTGGATGGCCAAACTTCGTCTCTCATACTTCAGACTTATTGTCAGGAGGGACCTGTTGCTGGAGAAAGATATCATGTTTGGTAAAGTGGAGGGTCAGAGAGAAAATAGGAAGACCCCCCGCCCCCATCGAGATGGATTGGCAAAGTGGCAGCATCGATGGGCTCAAGCGTGGCAACAACTGTGAGGTTGGCTCAGGACTGCGCAGTGTTTCATTCTGTTGTGCATAGGGTCGCTATGAATCAGTACCAACTCGATGGCACCTAACAACAACATTCAGAGGCAAACTCTTTTAGATACAGGAGTTTCATGAACTCTAGCACCAGGTTTCCTTTGGGCTCTTTAACCTCATGCAGCTATACTTTAGCCAGAATCCTGGTATGGTGTTGTAGGATCAACACTGGACTATGAACTGCAAGGTTGGTGGTTCACACCCACCAGGTACTCCTCAGAAACCTTATACAGGGTTGCTGTGAGTCACAACTGACTTGATGGCTCTTCACAACAATAGTTCTTTAGCCTGTAGGTCCCAGAGGCCAGGAGAAGTAGCTGATGCTTTATCCCAGCTTGGAGCATGGTGGCTCTGTAGAATAAACACTGGACTGC
>NW_006408650.1:5847197-5873634 GCF_000296735.1 Chrysochloris asiatica | reverse complement strand
CTGAGATGCATTGACTGGGACTCTAACCCAGTTCTCCCATGTGGAAAGTGAGAATTCTACCATCCAGGCACCACAATAACCAGCAATCCCCCTCAGACACTTAGCACTGATACAATAAAGTTCTCTAATCACATCATCCATGTTAAACATATCAATCCCCCTTATAAATGTCCCTTATAGCTTCTTCCCCGCTCCCACACCAGAATCTGGTCAGAAAACCAGATCTTGCATCTGGTAGTCATGTCTCTTGATTTCAACTCTGAGGGACCCTACGTGACAGAGCAGAACTCTCCCATTGGATCGTCTTGGCTGAGATCTTTATTAAAGCAGATTCCAGGTCTCTCTCCTGTGGAGTAGCTAGTAGGTTTGAACTGTGAGCCTATTGGTTAGCAGCCTAGTGCTTAACCATTGTATCACCAGGGCTCCCTGTCTGAGCTAGTCCCAACTCAGAGTGACTGTCTCTCTATGTTCAACAACAAAACACTGCTCGCCTGGTCCTGTGCCGTCCCCACAATCGTTCCAATGTTTGAGCCCACTGTATCACCACTGTATCAGTCCATCTTGTTGAGGCTCCTCCTCTGTTTCCCTCTACTTTTTTTTTTTTAATGTTTTATTGTGAATTATATGATAGTTTACATGGGAGAACTTTAGTTTTACATTCATTCTATCATTGTTTCCCTCTACTTTATCCAGCATGATGTCATTCTCCAGGAAGAGTCCCCTCTTGATGACGCGTCCTTGTCTCTTAGTCTCCCTGCCTGTTTGGTGTTTCCTGACACTTAAGCTGCTTTGGGGGCCTGGTGTGGCACTGTCGGATAAGTACTAGACTGATAACCACAAGGCTGCTGGTTCAAACCCACCAGCCACTCCTCGGACCTGACTCGATGGCACTTAGCAACCAGTTGCCTCGCAGAATTCCTACTCTAACGCTAGTCGACAAGATGTCTGAGCTCTGGTACAGACTGGGAATCAGCAGGTGGATTTCACTCTAGAACTGTATGAATGATCCTTGACCTTCACCCACGACCACTGTGGGGAGCTACAGCCTTGTTGGACCCACACCTCCACTAGAATGAGATCACCCACACAAGACATGTGCTGTCCCTTGCCTTGACAGAGAGCCAGTCTTGTTCTTGACAGCATCCACCCACAATTCCTGTCCTCGCCCCCCACTGCCCACCCCAAGGGAGATGGCAAGAGGTGCTAGTCATATACATTTGCCCTCCAGACTCGCTGGAGGGGGCAGAGAGGAAAGGAAGATAGAGGGAAGGGAAGGGAGGGGGTACGGCCTCAGCCTGTGCCCATCTCCTCTGCCCTCCCTGGTGGTCTCTAGTCCTCACAGCTCTCCTTCTCAGCCCTTCACACCACTGAGCTCCCTGCCCCCTGTGGTGCCCAGCACGGGGGCTGAGGGGGCTGGATCCCAGGCAACAGCTGAAGGCTGCGTCCCTGGCCTGCAGCTCCTTCCCAATAATCAGCTTTGTGAGTCAGAGACACAGCTGTCCTGGACCCCAGGGCCTTGTGGAGGATGAGATTAGCAGAGAAGGGTTACTAGGAATGGAGGGGGAGGGGAGAGGTGAGTTAAGCGTCAGCTGCGTCTGGGGCAAGCTCAGCCCTCCCTCTCTCAAGCTACAGCCATCTAGTGAACATTCAGGAGGCGGCTGGCCCAGGCCTTGGATGCCTGAGTTATTTCTCCCAGGGGTCCTCCCATCTGCCCGCCCCCTGAGCTCAGGAGCCAGCGTTGTGCTAACGAAGCCTTGGGCAGTAGAATGAACAGAAGACAGCACCTAGCCCCACTCTTGGGAATGCCTAAGTATATTTTAAGACAACTTCTTCACAGCTGCTTTAATTAGGAGTCCTCGAGTGGTGTGAATGATGAATGAGCTCGGCTGCTGAGAGGTTGGAGGTTCAAGTCCATCTAGAGGTGCCTCGAAAGAAAGTCCTGGCAATCCATGTGGGAAAACTGCATTGAAAACCCTGCGGAGTCTGGTTCTGCTCTAAGCCACATGGGACCTTCATGAATCAACTTGACACAGCAGGTTTCTTTCCCCTTAGCTGATCCCAGCCCCTGGGGCGGTAGATGGGGCAATGGGGATCTCTGTGTCCCCCACAGACAGCACCTAACCTGGTCTCATGCACAGTAAGGACTTGAGAAGGTTTGCCAGCTCCAGTTGAGGGGGCTGAGGGCAAGAACTCCATGTTAGGAAACGGATTTCAATGTACAGGATGCTGAGTGGTCTTCAGGGAGAAGAGACTCAAGCCCCCAACTGCCCTCACCAGCAGCACGTATGGAGTGCGGGAACGTCCAGCTACGCACCAGGCCTGGGAAGGCCCTGCCCCTTTCAAAGCACCCAGTCACCTCCAGCGAATGTGTGTTCGCCCCAGTAGGGGCATGTTATCCTAGGACTCTCTCATGGTGTTTAAGTAGCATGAACCCATTACAGTAGATACCACATAGGCTGGGAGCTCGAAAACCAAAAAAGCCAAAATAAACCCACTGCCTCAAGTCAATTCCGACCCATGCCAACCCCGTGAATACAGAAGAGAACTGCTCGAAGGATTTCTTGACTCTAATCTTTACAGAAAGGCACTTTGGTAGCATAGTGGTTACGAATCGGGCTGCGAACCTCAGGGTCAGCAATTTGAAACTACCAGCTGTTCCGTGGGAGAAAGATGAGACTTTCTGCTCCTGTAAAGATTTACAGCCTCAGAAACCCTGCACAGGGTCGCTATGAGTCAGAACCGACTCCACGGCACGTAACAACAACAACAACAATCTTTATAGAAGCAGACTGCCACGCCTTTCTTACATGGCACTGGCGGCTGGGGTTTGAATGGCAAGAGCTCACAAATATTCTAGGAGATGTAGCCCAGAGGACCAAGTTTTGGTGGAACCCCACTAAACGCCATTTTGAACTTCAGAATCTGACAAATGTGTAAGCTATAGGGACGCGTAGAAGTCAGAAGACTGTCCCTACACCTCTGCTTCTTCAAAGCTGTGAGAGCAGGCAGGCATCTCAAATGTGGAAGAGAGGCCTGGAAAATCAGCATGTGCTGAAACCCAACCTGCCCCTGACACCAGGAGATGGGTGAACTGGAAGCAAGAACAGTAGGGTCCTGGTTCTGAATGAAGAGCCCAGACGTAGCCCCCTCTGCTGTACTGGCTAGCATCCACCTCTAATGACACAATTAGTCACCCACTTGTCAAGCCTGCTGGAGGGGGTCTGGCAGAAAGAAAGGCCTCCTCCCACTCTTGGCTTTTTTCCAATGCCCATTGTCCCCAGCAAAGGACACAGTGGACATTTTGAAGACACACTGACATAGTACCAAAGCATCATGCTCTCATGATTTTGAGCGTCTGACGACTTGCCTTCCAAAGCAAGGCACTGGATAGGGGCTCAGGACCAGTGACCATGGCCTAGCCTGGCCAAGGGTGCTGAATCCTGGCAACATGGGCTTCCCACCTGACAAGGTTTCCAATCTAAAGAGAGATCATTAAAAAAAAAAAAAAAAAAGTCCAGGCGAGCCAGTGAGATGCTTGGAGATCTCAAAGACTCGGATTGGATGTTCTGAATGAAGACCAGATTCAGTGGGGGTCAGAAGGGATCTAAGGGTAACCAGGGGTGGGAGGGCTAACTTGGGGCCCCCAGCGATGCTGGAGGTGGGGGCACATTGTACAGGCCAGATTTCCCTGCAATCCTGGCGGCATGGGTAGAAGTTCCCGAAGCTTGGAAGTGACAATAAGAACCATTGGGCCGTTTTGTGTGCGTCCCTACACCTGACTCTGGAACTTGGATTGAAAAGAAACAACAGCTCTTCCTATCTTCCTCTGCAAATACTGCTACTGCCACATCCAGACAATTCTCACTGCAGGCCTCAAGGGGTGACACACACCGGCTGACTCCAGGAAACTGGCTAGAGGGTGAGGGGTGGGCTGGTCGTTAGCCTGGGGTGATGTGCGGGTAAGGTGAGACCCGGAAAAGACACTCAAGAAAACAGAGCAGAACTCCAAAGGGCTCGTCCCGGCGACACTTTCGGGGCGGCTGGGACCACTGATGGAATCCCCACCCGCGTGTGTGTCCTACCTGCCTGGCTTCCATGGCCTCCTCCACCTCCGTCAGCGCCGCCGCGGGCTCCTCCAGTCCCTCCTCGGGCGCGGCCGCGGGCTCCGGGGCTCTGGGCTGCGGTGGTTGGGAAGCCTCGGCCGGGGGCTCCAGGGACACCGGAGGTGCGGGGGCGGCCCCACGTCGCACCAGCAGCCAAGCAAGTAGCAGCGCTAGCACAGTGACCAGCGCGGGCAGCGCCGACAGCAGCTCGACTGGCGCCTCCATCGCGCCCGCCTGCTGCCCGAGTGGCCGCCGGGGACCCGAGCTTGCCCGCCTGCCTTGCCCCGCCCCAGGGCGGAGCCCCTGCTCGCCCCGCCCCGGCCGCCACGGGCCCTGGGGAAACTGGGATTGAGGGGACGAGCGCCCTTATGCCCTGGGGAGGCTCAATAAGGGGCAGCCCGGGCGGTGGGCTGGGCTACCTGAGTTTGGCCGCCCTTACTTAGAAGCCACCTCTATCTTGAGCCTGAGCCAGAAGATGGTGTTTAGAAAATGATGAAGATGGAAATGCAATGCTAGTTTTGGAAGGTAAAGACATGTAAGCCCACGGAGGTTGTCGCGAATAAGGCAATGAGAACCAAGTGCGGAGGGGTTAGTACCGCTTCCATCCTGAGTCTGCCCAGGCGCTGGCTCGCTTCAGGCTCGCGATTCCAGCAGAAGCTTCCCAATATGTCGAAGCGTCCGGTGTCTGGGTCAACACTGTTTCTTCTGGTGTCCACTTTTCCTCTTCCCACTCTTCTGAACTCTATGGGGCGGGCGTGTGGCCGGGACAGGAAGTCTACTGTGTTTGTTTTTCCAGAATCTCCCAGCGCCCTGTTGTGAAGCAGTGTTGAGTTGATATAAACGCTTTGTAAGAAACCCTATTTTTTCTACGGGAGCCCACCCCGACTCTCTTAAGTAATTTCGACTAAACACTGGGCAGGTGCTGCCAAACGTTTGGCTGAATGTTGAAAAAAGCCAGTGTTCCAGTTTCTGCACTTGTTTTGTGTTGTTAAGTGCCGTCCGTTTCAGCTCATAGGGACTTGTATAGGGTTTCCGAGGAGCACCTGGTGGATTTGAACCGCCGACCTTGTGGTTCAAACCGACATTGCTGCCAACTGCTTATCCTACGTCACACCAGGACTTCTGGTTAAGCGTTTTTCAATGCTATCGAGTTTTGTGACTCACACGAGACCCTGTACAGAATATCCCAGACTGTACATCTGTGCAAGCGCAGAATGCCTCATGTTTCTCCCATAGTGCACTCAAATTGCCGACCCGGTGATAGACCGTCCAGTGCTTATCCTACAGAGCCACCACGCTCTCCAGCTTTTTCACTTAATACTTTTTAAATGCAGAATTCCAGTGTCCTGTGGTATCTACCGAGAAGCTAGTTTTGAACAATTCTTCCTAAATCGAAGATTCGAGCCAGGCTGCCTCCATGACAGACAGGTCCCAGACACTGAGATTATACATTTCCTTTACAGTGGGGTTGAGGCAAAGGTGGCTACCTCCGGGCTACCCAAGTGGCACTTGGCTACAGAGACTGTTAGCCAAAATGTTTTGCCCTGATTCTGCCTGTGCACATTGTTTCCCGGTGTTATTTTTAGTAGGACTTCTGAGTTGGAACTGACTCCAAGGCATTTACCAACAACTCTATATGGAGTCCTGGTGTGGCCCTGTGGAGTCAGTACTGCAGTGCTAACCACAAAGTTGGCAGTTCAAACCCACCAGTCGCTCACTGGAAACACTACCCAGGGTGGCTATGAGTCAGATGGGACTCAACGTACTTCCCAACTACTGTATATGGAAGCAGCCCTGGTGGCACAGTGGGTTAAGCACTGAGATAACTGCAAGGCCTACAGATGAATGAGACCATCGGCTCCTATAAAGACATCCAGTCTGGGGAACCCTAAGGCACAGTTCTACTATCCTACAAGGCTTCTGTGAGCGGGCAGTGGTTTCTTTATAGTCTATGGGAAGGCGCTCTGAAGTTGACCAAAAGGTTAGGGGTTCAAACGTAGCAGCTGCTCCCCGGGGGAAAGGTGAAGCACTTCCATAAAGAAGCCAACCTTGAAACCCTCTGGGGCACTTCTCCAACCCAAGCTGCTGTTGCTGTTACGTGTCCTCAAGTCCTTTCAGACTCATAGCAGGTCCCTGTACAGGGTTTCTGAGGAGCGGCTGGTGGCTTTGAATGTCCAGCTTTGCAGTCAGCAGTCCGCACCAGGACTCCATTAGAGTTGATATTAATCAGAATTGACTTCATGGTAATGAGTTTGTTTTTGTCGTCGTTGAGACATTTGAGATGAGTCCAAATGAAAAAAAAGAATAAAACAATGCAAAGAGTCCGTCTCCAAATCAATTTGCTTTATTTAAAACAATGAACAAGTTTCATCCAAGTCAGAGTTAAAAATACCAGTCAAATGGCAGGATCCACAGACATTCCGTGGCAGGCCCCAGTGTGGCTGGGAGCAGAACCAGAGCCAGCTCAGCATTCTGACACAGAACCCTAGTGCCCAGAGGGCAGCCACACTCATCATTTGCTCTGTTCCATCACCCTCAGGCCGCAAGCCCGCGCCACTTCTCCTCCAGGGAAGTCTAGTGGGCTGGAGACAACTCGTTTCGGAACTAACAAGACAGGCTGCACAGTTCATCTGGTTTTTCTGATGCCGTGTGACATCAATTTAACACCTCGACACAGGCCAGGGCAGGGGTGGAAGAGAAACCAGACTCCACAAGGATCCCATCAGCACGCACGACGATGACTTTGGAGCAGAAATGCTTCACACGAGTCAAAGAACCTACAAGTGCGTCCTTACACATCTATCTCTTAGCACTTTTCACAAAGTGGACTGCAAAACCCCCATTCCAGCCCCTGCCCCTAAATCCTATTGAGACTGAACATCTAATACGTTTCTAAAGCAAGCAGCTACCGTGGGGGAGCTCTGATAAACCTGCCCTTGGTCAGGACTTGCTAACTCAGGCCTGTGAACACAGCCCTACAATGCAAGCTCCAGAGGACCGGGGACCGGGCTCTTCACCACTGCCTCCCCAGCTCCTAGTACAGCGCCCAGCACCCAACTGCTACATGCATGAAGTGTTATTCAACAGACAGCACCAAGCATGAGGCAAGATGTGCTGCGAACACCCCAGCTCTCAGGGGCTCTCCCCTCAAAGAAAGGAGCACTGGGTGCTAACGAGAAGATTGGGGGTTTGAACCCATCTGCTGCTCTGCAGGAGAACTGCTTCCATAAAGATCCCGCCTCAGGAACCCCGGGGAGCACTCGGACTCTGTCCCACAGGGCCACTGAATTGGAACTGATGCAATGACAGCCACTGGTGGTTGTACCCCCCCTTCAAAAAGCACCACCTGAAATATCACACAAGTGCGATACCACCCAGAGGCACCTATGTGTGCAAAGAATCCTTCAGGTTGTAACACTGTAATAGCTGCCCTGGCTGGCCTGGATCTGCATTAGTGGCCCTCCCCTTGCTCGGCTTCTCCTCAGTCGGGCTCCCCTGCCCCTCTAGACCCAGCACTGTGAAGGTGAACCATCATCCGAGTAACCCCTACATAAGACTGCAGGTTTTACCCTTCACCAAACTGCTCTTCAGTGCCAGGCAGACATTTGGACAGCTGGGCCCTTGGTCCCTGACTTCTACTTCATCCAGGCCCTCTTGCCACCAGTCCACTCCTCTCCCACTTGGTTCCTGCCTCTTCCCTGCTTTGTGTCACTGTGTGCGTGGTTGGTCCACAGTAACAGGAAATGGGGCAGGGGTGAAACCATGGTCTAGTTTAGAACAAATGAAATGAGTTCCAAAGTTCTCTGGGACAAACACAATAGAAACACAAACAGTAACATGTGACCTGTGTTAATACAAACACATGGGGAGGGGGCTGCGAACCAGTCAGATGGGCTGGAACCCCTGATTCTGGGTGTTGTTTAACAGGGTC
This sequence comes from Chrysochloris asiatica, assembly GCF_000296735.1. NCBI lineage: Eukaryota > Metazoa > Chordata > Mammalia > Afrosoricida > Chrysochloridae > Chrysochloris > Chrysochloris asiatica. Next base: position 5,865,600 of record NW_006408650.1, on the reverse strand, counting down.
ACCTTAAGCATCCACAGAAGAAAAACTGGGTAGGCTCATCTTTCAAACTTCCATTCCCTCTCCAGCATCCCAGCTGTGGGCAAACATGTCCTACCACTCCCCCTGGTGGCCAACAGCCTCTTTTTTTTGGTTTGTTTAAACTGAAGTTTAAGGACCAGCTGATATGAAATTGTAAAGTTGGCATGAAGTTGAAGGGGAAATGAATACACGGGAAAACGAAAAACAAAAGAAAACAGCTTTTTGACAATGACAAGAAAAGGTCTTGAGAACAGAACACGAATCAGATATTAAGTATAGGCCAGCCTGGGTTCCAGCCCACTGCAATAGAGCCAAGACTGCAATGACCCATGTAGTTTTGGGCTTCTCAGGGCGTGTAATGGTGATGTGACGCTAGACTGCAGTCTATGAAGTGGGCGGCACCATGATGAAAAAGCCTGAAATACTGTGAGAATGACCAATCCATGACGGAAACACAAAGCCAGCCGGAGCTATTGGGAAGATGGTGCCAAGAAACTTGGTAGCAGCAGGGTTGCCACAGACCTTCCACTTGTACAAGACCCGATCTGCCAAGCACACAAACATGAGATGAGGTGTGTCTGTGCAGAACCTAGTCAGGGTTTACCTGGAGAGGAGGGCCTGGTGGGAGGAACAGCGCCATCTGGAGGCTGACGTGGGGCTGAGGACAGTGCATTTCTACCAACCCAGCCACCCAGCTCGGTGGGGAAGCCAGCCTCCTGAGCCAAGCTGTGTGGCTCAGGAAATGAGAGCGGATCTAACACTGGACAAGGAACCTGGATTCTCCTGGCCGCCCCCATCTCAGGGGCATTTTGAAACGAGCACACACACAATTCTGAAGCACCCACATTGACTCTCCACTCCTCTGGACACTGCATGGCCACCCTCCATCCCCACCCAGATGGGACTGAGCCACCCTTTCATTTTTATCTAAATCATTGAATTTAGGGATAGATTAAGGCAAGCTGGTGAATCAAGAGGGCAGAGATGGAAGCTACTGGTCAATCCCCAGGTGTTCACAGCAGTTATTTATGAATCCAAACAGACCACAAAGACCATAAGCCCCTAACACTCCCATCCTTTGAGCTTACTGCTGGCAGGTTACACGAGCGCCCACTTCATGTTTAAGTCAAGCGTAAAGCACACTGGCAAGCTGACAGCCATCTACTTCTGGCTGGTGTGGTGGTGAAGGCTGGGGCGGGGGGGACAGATTTGCTTGCGCCCCTGTGTACAATCGCCATTCTGTGAGAACTGTATTTAACTAACCCTCAATGTGCTACTGCCCACATACACCAAAACACAAAACAAAACCCCCCACCCGAGTAAAAATACCCCGAGACGTAGCAGCCTCTCTGATGACGGACAACAGATAGAAGCCGGTGATGAGAAGCAAGGGGGGCTTCTCCAGATGGGGACGCGTGGAGCAGTTCAAGTTCACGGCATATCTTGCACACAGTTGGTTGACACGAGGCACGGTCACTGGGGAAAGCTAGCACTCTTCCCCAACGTCCATTCGGTAACTTGGACAGTGGGGCCCTGCACCAGGACGGCTGTTCCCCTGCCTCACTGATGACCAGCAGGGAGACAGCACAGAACCCCCTTATCCACTGTCCTGCCAGCCTTGGGTGTGTCTTGCTTGGGTTTGATGCCTTTTTAACCTTCTTAGTGAGCAGTGAAACAGCATTTGACGGAAGAGAGGAGCTTGGACCAGAGAAGAGTTGTCCAAATTCAAAGACAAAAGAGAAGGTAGGAGCAGAAGAGGTGAAACCCAAGGTGGGGGGGCCGCCAGAGAGCGCACTGGAGCCACCTCAGGGAGTCTGTGCTTGCTCAGGGGTGAGCCCGGCTTCCACAAGTGTCCCTAATCCTGCCAAGGAAAAGTAGAAGCGTCTGTCATCAGCATGTAGACAACACAGGTGTGAGAGCTAGAAGGACATGGTTAAGAGCAGGCCCTTCCCCCACCCCCGAGCCCCACCATGCTGAAGTAATGGGGTAGGGCTTCCTGTAAACAGCGTTCTTACATGTTCATCATCTGCCAGAGCAGATCCACACACCAGAGGGGCTTCAAAAAAGTTCTTGGGAAACCGGAATTAAAAGATAATACAATTTCCCCACAAACTTTTTGAAGCCCCCCTGTATCTAATAAGACAATTTATAGAATAGGGGGAAAAAGCGTACAGTTCAAAGCAGATGAAGAGGCCCGAGAGAAACTGGAGTACAGCAGTGTGAGGACAAGGAGGCCCAACAGGGCAGAGCAACTTCCTTGAGTGAGATCCATGGATTTCACCATGAAATTGTCTCCAGAGAAAAGAGAGAAAAGACTGTGGGTCCTACCTGTTCCTAACTCACAGCGGGCGGGAATCCTACGCACACTAGTGCTTCACTCTTCCCAGCATCCCCTTCTAATGCTACAGACTCATACACTTAAACTAGCATGTCACAACACGGCCCTTGGCATTTCAGGAGGGCAGACACAGGCTAGACTGGGTCTCCGAATCTGTGGTAGCACACAGATGCCCTGAACCACTCGGCCGAGGACTCAGCAGCCGTGGCATGGCACCTCAGAAGGCCCTGGCCACTGTCATCTCCTGGACGTCTGCCCCCAGGGCCACATCAGGGAGAAAGAACAACAGCGGGAAGTTCTGGTGCTCTCAAAGGACGAGAAATTTCAAAGATCTAATAAAATGGGTTCCATTTTTATTAAATAACGTAATGGGTTTCCTTAGCACCGGTGCCACAGATCCCGGCCTTTACTTATAAAACGAGCCCCGTGAGTCTGGCCGAAGAGGGCAGGGCTACGGCTAGGAGGCTGAAGTGAATGGGTGTCCCTCTCCACGGGCGTGCTGAGTCCCAGGCTCCGCTAGGGCCGCCCTTGGGCTGCAGGCACCCGCAGGCTTTCTCCCGGGACCTCCCCTGGTCGGGCGCGGTCACCTGGAGGAGCTGCGCTCTTTGCTGACACAGTCGTCCTGGGAGGTGGTGTCCCCGTTCCCCATCATGCTGCACGTCCTCCGTTTCTTCCTGCGGTGCCCCATGCCATCGCCCTCGGACCCCGACTCACACTGGATGTGAGGGAGAGAGACAGAACATCAGATGGGCACAAGATGCTGCTTCATCCAACTGACTGACCTCTAACCCCAGGAGACAAGCATCGTGCCAAGCCGACATCTGTGGTGACTACACCTCCCCTGAGGATCCTGGCTCCTGGGGAGGCCCACTCACCGCTCAGGTGCCATTACTCATTGAAATCTGCAACCCTGTGGCACTGTGAGCTAAGTGCTGGGTTGCTAACCCCATGTCAGTGGTTCCAACCCACCAGCCACACAGAGGAAGAACGTCTGCTTCCATGAAGCAGTTCTGCATTGTCCAACAGGGTTGCTTGAGTTGGGGGCAACTCAACTGTAGTGTTTTTCTTAAAAGAAAACGAGCCCTGGTGTCACAGCAGTTAAAGCACTTGGCTGCAAACTCAAAAGGCAGCAGTTCAAACCCACCAGCTGCTCTGTGAGAGACTAATGCGGCAGTTGGCTTCTGTAACAACTCCAACCTTAGAAACCCCGTGGGGGCAGTTCTACTGTCCTGGAGACAGAGCTGCTGTGCACTGAATCCACGGGACAGCAATGGTTCTGGGTTTTGGTTTGGTGGTGCAACGGTCAAGGGTTCGGCTGAAGGTTGGTGGCAGAAACCCACCAACAGCTTTTGGGCAGAACAGACCTGGTGACCTGCTGTTAAAGGTTACAGCCTAGGAAGCCTGTAGGGTAACCAAGTCAGAACTGAGCAGATGGCCCCCAACAACAATTCCTGAATGGTTTCAGTCAGCATCCTGAAAATGCACCACGGTAACTGACGGCACCAGGAAGGAAGCGTAGCCCTTGGAACACTCTCGAAACGGAGCAGACTCGTCAGTGGACCGTCTCAGCCAGCACCGTTAGCTCTGATTAAGTCTGGGATCTGCGGGTCAGAATCCTGACACCAATCTTAGCTACTGTGTGCGCGTCAGCCATTTCCTTACTTCAAATCCCCAAATCCCCTTCTACCTCTTGAGGTTATTGATACAACTGACATACTGGGGGGAAGAGGGGCTTCAAAAAGTGAGTGAAAAATTCCGTTAGCTGTCAGTGCCTTTTCCCACATTCTGCTCCAAGCCCCCGCCTGGCATACACATGAATGGCAAGCAAGCTTTGGCCTGCAGCAGGAGTGGCAGTGGGTGAGACCCCCTTGGGTCTTTCCAGCCTTAGGGAGGAGAATTGTCCCGATGGCAGAGCCTGGAGTGAGTGGACCTCACCTCAGAGTCCGAGTCGGACGAGCTGGAGCTGGACGAGCTGGACGAATCGCTGGAACTGTCGGAGGCAATCCCCGTGGATTCCTGCAGGTCAACTGAATCCGCCAAGACCGCTAATTCGGGGTGCTCTTGCTTCAAGATCCTGAGAGGCAAGCAGGCTGTCCTCAGTGCTGTGACGCGCCACAGCCCCACGTGTGCAAGTGACATGCAGAGCCGAGGCACGCATCACTACAGACGCCTAGGAAGGTCAGGCCTTTGCCTTCAGAAGGGGTCCTGGAGAGCCGGGAGTGCGCACAGGCACAGGTGTGAACAGAGGCCACCTCTTCTGAGGGAGACAGCACCGCTCGCTACCGGCAACTCACTCCCCTGGCATAGGAGTTGGCACACAGGCCACGCGGGCCTCAGGGTGGCTTGAGGTCTTGGTCTCCCACCCCCCTTGAAAGAAACAAGTGCCCTGTGCTAGTTTTCTTAGATTAAAAACAAACAAACGTAAAAACCCTTTCCTTTCCACAACACAGCACCTAGTAACGGAGTCAGGTTTAGTGAAGTTCTATTGGGTAAGAGCAGAAGAAAGGAGGTTTGTCAGCAACACACGCTGTCAGAGAACAGAGACAGCGCCCGGCCCCCACTGGACACACAAAACTGAACGGGATTGTGAGGGGCAGCCCTCCCCTTCTGGAACCTAAGCTGGCACCCAGTCATCCATGGAGATGGACTGCTGCGTGGCAAGGCTGGCGGAGTGGCCCACGGGGCAGAGGGACCGGGCCTCTGATGCCCGAGAGTCCAGGGAGAACAGAAGCCACCACCCGTGCTGGCCCTCTCAGCAGGGAGGCTGAACCCTGAACAAGCTGGAACCCCTCTCTTACCCCGAGAGCTGGTCCCTCCAGGTCAGGGTTGGGACACATTGGCACGGGCTGGCTGGGGGTGGCTTGCACTGCCGCTGCCCGTGCGGTATCTGTTCTGTGGATAAACAGAGGAGCTAAGTCTCCAGGGAGGTCACCTCACTCACAAGAACGGAGGAAAAGAAGTTCAACGCTTCTGAGAGAGAAAAAGAAAGAGCCCAAACCAAACCCAAACCAAACCGCTTACATGGATAGTGTTCGCGCTGGGAAACACAAACAAACAAACCAAAAGGAAATAAACCATCCCAGTTATGACCACGGCGTGGCTGGCTCGGTTCACACATGCAGTTTCGACCAGCACCTAGAGGCTGGCAAACACCCTGACAACAAAGCCCTGACCCGGGGAGAGGGAGGCCCACGCTCCTCAACGAGAGCTTCTGTGGCCCCAGCTTTTCCCAGGCTCCTCTAGGATCAGTATGCATTCCTCCGGCAGTGGGCACCTGCCTCTGTTTACCTCTGGGGCAGAGATTGGAACAAAGCAAACCTAAGGGAAATTACAAAAAAAAAAAATAGCTGCTCACCTATACCATTTCCTTGATAACTTTGGCCTCCCTCTTACCGTCTTGTGCCACACCACAGGGAAGTTGGTGCTGCTGGCAAAATTCTGCGTGATAGCAATGGTGGTGTCGAGATTGAGGACGACATGCCACCAGCCTCCTGAAATCCAATGGAGGAAACAGTTACACAGGGTTTGGTTGGAGATACAATGATGACCTCCCTCAAGCTTCAGAAAATGCAGGTTCCTCTCCGTAACGGGGAGCATCAGACACAGGGTCTGGCGTGACAAGCACGTCTCCACTCCACAGACGGGCAAATGACATGGTTTTTATAAAGGACACTTTACTAGTGCACAGCCATGCCTGTCCCGTCACATGGGTCCTCTGGCTGCTTTCCTCCAGCATCGCCACAGAGGGTCTGGCTCGTGAGGCCGAACATATTCACTATTCAGCCCTTTAAACACAGGGCTTGCAGCTCGTTCTAGAAGGCGGAAGATGCATTTTAGACCCTCACTTTCATATACCTTCTGACTAAAAGCAAATGGTTTGTAGGTGTGGGATTGCAGGACTGCTGGAGGCATAGTAGTTACAGCATCAGCTGCCAACAGAAAGGGTGCCGGTTCAAACCCACAAGCCGCTGCACAGGACAACGACGGGGCGGGCTGTCTGCTTGCCTAAAGACTGACAGCTTTGGAAACCCTAAGGGGTGCCCTACTCTGTCCTATGGGATTGCTAGGGGTCAGAATAGGCCTGGCAGCAATGAGTAAGGTAAGCAGTTCAAACCCAGGCTACAGCTCCATGGGAGGAAGGTCTAGCCATCTGCTCCTGTAAAGATAACCTGACGGGGCAGCTCTACTCTGCCACACGGGGGCGCTATGAATTGGGAACAACTCGATGGAAACAAACAGAGGCCCTAAAATGGAATCCTGGTGGTCCAAGCAGTTAATTAGGGTCGCTGTTAACTGAAGGTCTGGAGGTTTGAGTCCATCCAGAGGCACTTCAGAAGAAAGGTCTGATCTACTTTTGGGAAAAAAAAACCAGCCACTGAAAACCCTAGAGAGTGCCACGGAGACAGGTAGTTGCCTTGAATTGAGATCGGCTGACTTCAACTCACCCAGTAACCATACTGTCGCAAGAGTGCAAGTTATAGAAACTGTGTTTACACAAAGACAATCTGGACTACAATCAGTAGGCCTTTTATACATATGAAGGTGCTCTGGTGGCGCTGTAGGATAAGCACTGGACTACTAACTGAAAGGCTGGCAGTTCACACCCACCAGTCGCTCCTTGGGAGACACATGAGGCTTTCTGCTCCCGAAGGATTTACAGCCTCAGAAACCCTACCCAGGGCCTCACGGAGTCAGCTGGTGGCTGTGGGTTTCGTTTTGGTTCTAGACACATAAAGCTCATTATCGCTTTCTATTTAAGGTACTGTCAATGTGGACAGCGGTCCACTAAGTCCTTGAGGGGACAGCCACACATGGGCACCAAGTCAGATCATTTGTAGTCAGCATGCAAGGAGATTTGTTTGCTTTTTGGACTCACTCTATAGCTCTGCTCCATAACGACAAATTACTGAAATCATAGCATGTACTTTCTTCCAGTTCAGGTATACCTGGTACAAAGACAGTCTCTCCTGGTTTCTGTAAGATTTCCAAGGGTTTGAATTCGGGCGGCCAGGTTGGAAGCTGTGTCCGGGGATGAATGATGTTAAACCAGGTAATAGCTTCATCTTGCTGGCTCCCTCCTTCTTCACGAGTCACCTTGATGAGTTCCCTGGGTGTGCTGGTAGGAAACAGACACCAGCGCTTGTGTCCCTGAACTAAGGCATTCCAGGCGCTGGTGCCCAGGGGGTCGATGTGGATTCCTGTTCCTGATCGTGGTGGGCCCATCACAAACCACCTGTTGGATGGGAACATTGAGACGTGAGGACGGATCATGGAAACAAATACACAAGGCGACACATACGCATTCCCTTTTTAGACACTAGTTTATCCCTTGTTGATAGATGCTTCTGATTAACATCCAAGTATCCTCAGAAGAGGCTCAGAGGGGGGAAACACCCGGCCTGCAGGCCGTAAAAGGTCCCGACAATCATTTGGGCTGGCCCTGCCAAGGCAGCCACAGTCCCAGCCATCTTGCTGTTGTTACATGCTGTTGAGTCGGTTCTGACTCACAGCAAACCTGTATAGGGTTTCCAAGCAGCAACTGGTGAGTTTGAACCAATGACCCTGCAGTTCAAACCAGCCTTGTAGTCAAGTGCTTATCCTACAGCGCTACACCAGGACTCCATTCATCACATTATTGTTAAGTGCCATTAAGTTGGTTCCGGTTTCCAAGGAGCAGCTGGTGAGCTTGAACCACTGACTTTGCAGTTCAAACTGACCTAGCTGTCCAATGCATTAACTCGCAGTGCCACGCCAGGACTCCATTGTTGTTGTTGTTGTTGTTAAGTGCCATAGAGTCGATTTCGACCCATACCAACCCTGTATAGGGTTTTCAAGGAGCAGCTGGTGAGCTTGAATCACCAATCTTGCAGTTCAAACGACTTTGCGGTCAAACACATTAGCCCACAGCACCACACCAGGACGCCCTCAGGACTCCATTGTTGTTGTTATGTGCCGTGGAGTTGGTTCCGACTCACAGCGACCCAGTACAGGGTTTCTGAGGCTGTAAATCTTTACAGGAGCAGAAAGCCTCATCTTTCTCCTGTGGAACAGCTGGTAGTTTTGAACTGCTGACCCTGAGGTTAGCAGCCCGATTCGTAACCACTTCGCTACCAGAGCTCCTTCAGGACTCCATTATATATGAGTTATGTTTGCCCAAATATAACAAGCTAACTTTTAAGTTGATAATTTTGTATGACCCGTGAATGATGTTACAAATTTTGGCAGAAAAAAGATTCCCCACCCCTGTTCTCATGAGCGGAACCACTGACCTTCCACTCTGGGAATTAGGTTGGTGGGTGATTATTACTGTTACCTGGTTTTCTTTTTACTAAACATCACTACCACCACCCAGCAGTAGGGGGAGCTGCTACCATCTCCCAGTCAGTTTTCACACCTACACCTCTGCCTGACTTTTGGCATCCTGGTGGTGTGCCTATTAAGGACTGGACTGCCAACCACAAGGTTGGCAGTTCAGACCCACCAGGCTGCTCCTTGGAAACTCTACCCTATGTTGTTGTTAAGTACTACCAAGTCGATTCCAATTCACAGCCTTTCCAAGGAGCAGCTGGTAGGTCTGAACCGCAGACCTTGTGGTTCACAATCCAGTGCTTATCCTATGGCGGGCACCACACAAGGAGTCACAGGAAACCCTAAACAGGGTCGCTGTTAGTTGGAACTGACTACACAGCACTTTTGAATCTAGGCTGTAAGGAGTGGGATGTGCCACTTGGAGCACAGGGACGGGGAGGTGAGGGCTGGTGTGTGGGGGTGTGCGGGTGGGGGACGCGGGGGGACACAAAGTGAGGTTGTTTCAGAGCTCTGACTCAACGTGGATCATAGGCTGCTACTAGAAGGAGACTTTAGCTCGAGGTCGTGGGTCCTCAGAGGAACCTACAGGCCTGCACTTGGAATCTGACAACTCTTTACAACTCTTTAGGCAAAGCAGGGTAGCTACCAGCACAGTGCTCAGGCCCGATTAGCAGCTGCTGAGATTAAGTAGAAGCCCCACAACCACATGACAAAAGCCTGACTTATTTGGTTCAATTAGATAATGGGCCGGGGCCAACATTTTTTCTAGAGATCACACGGAATTCTGGTACCCAGAAATGTTTTGTGAGTTGCCCAAGGACAATACCTTGACAGATAAAAGGCAGATCACACATGGCAGTGTTTGCTGTCAGCTTTCAATAATTAGAACATCCCTTAGGCACCAGTGGTTCCATTTTGCTTGAAAACCAAGAATCCTGCAGGGCTCAGGAAGTTGGGGCTCCCTGGCAGGAGGGCCCCTAAGCAAGTTCCATGTGGAGCCGAAACTGAACCACTCACTAATTTTGGGAGAAGATGAGCTGATTGAACTCACAAAGAAAAGAAATTGCAGGTTACCTATCAGAGATACTGCCATAGGTGCTTTACCTGTAAGGGGGCCTGCGTTTCTCCCCAGCATACTGGAACAGGTCATCGGTGAAAAACTTGGGCACTGTGTAGTCTTCCAAAAGTTTCCTTCTTTTGGGGTGCTCACCATAGCTGCTGTCAAAGATGTAAAGGGGGCTGTCGTCTCTGGTACTCTCCATGTACTCGATGTAGTATTTCATCTTCATCTTAACGGAGTAACCATCATTATCCTCGCCGCACTTGAACTTCTGATTCCTGTACTTCCTTTTGAGGCGTTCCAGAGTCCACTTCTCCTGGGCCGACCAGCCCTCTTGAGCGTTCAGCAGAACCACCGGCTTGTAAGGTCTTTCGTAGCGCTCTACAAATTCGTCCACCGACAGCTGCAAGGCGTCTGCTCTTTCCACGTTGTCCTGGGGGAATGTGAAAAGACTCGACCAGTTAATAAAAAAGTCGGGCAGCAAGATGAATAAGTCCCCCTGCGCCAATTAGCAATGACACACCTATTCAGCCAGACTCTTGGGGGAGGGAAGGCCCACGTGCGTGCGAGCACGCTGCCATCTACCGCCACGGGGCTTCGCGAGATCGTCCACCCACGAGGCCTTTGCCAGGTGGGGGCCCCGCCGCCCAAGGGGGGTGCGGGCTGACGGACATTCTTGCTAGGGGCGCCAAAGGCGGGAGGCTGTAGTCGCCCGGACAGGCGAGTGGCTGCGGCACGGGGTCCGGGCCTCGGGGATCCCCGGGAGATGTCCCCGCCCGGTCCCGCGTGCCCGGCCCGCTCACCGCTACGGCCGCCGGGTTCAGCGAGAAGCTCTCGTAATAGTTGTGCCGAGTCCAGTCCAGCGAGTCCTTCAGTTCCGGCCGCGCACTCCGCTTGGCCTCGCGGATCCGCTTCTTGCTCTTGTGGTTCATCCTGCGGGGTCACCAGATGGCTCCGCGACGACTTAGGACGCAGCTCGCTTCCAGCCACCAAGGTGCAACCCCACCCCCCCACTCCAGGACCGGGCGGAGGTGGCGGCCCCCAAATGCCCTTCGCGTTAGGCACGGCGCCTTTAAAGTCGCCTTCCAGAAAATTCACTTCCTAACCACCTCCCCAGCCTCGGGTTGGGCGCGTGGCGCCGTTTTCCCCGCCCCCTAGCCTCTCGCGGTCATCCATTGGCCTCCGCGCCTGCAGAACCGCCCTCAGCCACACCAGACTCCCGCCATATTGAGAAGGTCCAGTAGAGCGAGCAGCGGCACCGCACCCTCTTGCGCCGGCTTCCGGTTGCGTCATTTCCGTCCGGGCCTACTGGTTTAGCCTCATTTTTCTTGTGTCTCGGTTGGCTTGATTTGGGTTTGTATGCGCTAGGAGCCCGGGACGCCCACGTGGAGCTTTGCTTTTTCTCGCCGGGCTGTAGCGAGCAGGCGTTGACCGCGGAGGCCCACGTGGCGTCTGCATGGCGGCCCCACGCGGGCCCGCGGATTCTCGCACACGCAGCCTTGCAGCCCGGCGCCCTTCGCTACCCCCTGTCGTCCCGGGGGCTTCCGGCGTCGCGTCTCCTGGGGAGCGCGGCTTCCAAGGGCTTGTGATCAGGGCTCAGCGCTTTCGGTTCTCGGAGGAGCCCGACCCAGGATCCGAGGGGGCCGTGCTAGAGGTTCACGTCCCGCAGGTGCGTGCCGCCGGCCTGCGGTGCCTGTGCGTGCCCGACATGGGATAAAAGCGGTTCTAAGCAGAGATGTGGGTGGGGAGAGGACTCTAAGCTGCGTAAGCTGCTTTCATTAGGTTGGACCGGAGAACAAAAAGGTTTGAAACCTTTTTTTGCAGATTAACTGTCTTTTGAGGGGAAAATCTAGGGACTGCCTGGAGGAGGCGTCTCCCCACCGAGTATTTCCAGCCAGTAAAGTGGCATTCATGACATCTAATGCTTTCTTTGGTCTTGGAGAGCTTCCTAATTCAGTGTTCTCATCACTTTGGTGTAAGTTTCGAGACAGGCGTTCCAACACCCACTGTCAAGTTTCTAGGGTTGGCGCTCACTGCCGTCACAAAACAATAATAGTAACCTATGTACGTTGCACTTTTTACCTGGGAGGAAGCCATTTAGTGGTAACACTTAAACAAGGAGGTGGAATCCATTTGTTAGGCTCCAAACACCTTCAACTTGAAATACTTTTGGGTTACTTTCCAAATTGAAGGGTGAAGCTACTTCCTGTGAGAATACACGCGATTTCTCCTTACACCTACATCCGCGCACAGCTCGTGCTCTCACATCCGGTCAGAATCCTTCCCTGGCTCGTCATTGTGCGGCTGGGTGACATCCACTTGTGGATGGTTTTGCTCCCACTATTCCTACACTTAGAAGAGGGCCCGGCGTGGTTTTAGACGCTGATGTTTTTGGTTGAAGGGACTCCTAGGACAGTAGAACAAAGCCCTCCACCACTGGTACTCCTGCCTCTTCAGCTCCCCCGCCTACCACCCCCGCGTAGCTTCAGATGTTAAGACCTGCAGCTTCTCAGGTTCCTAATCGTGGAATCTGAGTGCCTCTTTTGTGCCTGACACTGTACTTACTAAATGGTTTGCAGTTTAGTTGATCTTCTTTCCAGTCATCCCCTGAGAGCATTTTGCCATTGAAGAAACAAGCACAGACAGTAACTTATTCAAAGTCACACAGCTAGTAAACAAGTCTGGAATTTGAACCCAGAAGGCTCCCTAGTGGTGTGAGCTTTGTTCTGTGACCCTCCTAACCACCAGACTTGTAAGATTCTACGCTTTTCCAAAGGCTTCTTACTTCCTAACTTCAGAATTCTTCACAGATCTCTCTCCCTATGGAGTAACTTCCTACAAGGTCTGGCCTCTTAGTCAGACCCTCAGTTGCTCAGCCATCTGCTCTTTATGTCTCCATGCAGTGAGGCCTTTCCCTGAGTAATATTCTTTGGAAGCTCCCTGAAATAGTACCGTGCTTCACACGGTTTGCCGAAGCTGTGCTCTTCTGGCAGTCGATCACCAGGCCTTTCTTCCAAGATGCTTCTGAGTGGACTTGAGCCACCAATCAGCAATTAAGAGTTTATTCTTACCTGTCACCCAGGAACTACTTACTCTCACATCACCCCGTTGGGTTGTAGCGTGTATCAGTAAATTACCATAACAAACTTGTGGGTCTCTTCACAGTAAGATATATGCTCCATGCAGAGACCTTGTCTTCCATAGCTACATGTTCCAGCACTGGAGAAAACGCTTGTTGAATGACCCTAAGGGGAAGTTTATCATATGAAAGGGAGTCCTGGTGTGGCACTGTGGGCTAGTGCACCGCACTGCAGTCAGTAGGTCTAGCTCACCAGCCACTCCTTGAAAACCCTATACAGCATCACTATGAGCCCGGCACTTAACATGTGGTTATGGTGAAGTGCCCTCAAGACGGTTCCAACTCATAGTGACCCTGTGTAGGGTTTCCATGGAGCCGCTAGTGTGTTTGAACTGCCAACCCTGTAAGTTATTAGCAGCAGCCCAGAGCTTATTTTGACGTAGTGCTGCGGGTTAATGCGCTGTACTGCAAAGTCGTTTTGAACCATAATGTTGGCAATTCATGCTCTCACCGACTGCAGGTTGCTATGGGTCAGAACAGACTCGAAGGTGCTTGCCACCACCAGGATTCCTATCATGTGGTATTGCTGTTAAATCTTTCTCTCTCCCTGTAGGTTGTGAACTGGAGAGCAGAGACTACCATTTTTCCCTCCTTTAAAATTTGTTTTGTTGAGGATGTTCAAAGCAAAACCACCAATTCACCTGTTTCTACATGCAGAATTTAGTGATGTTGATTACATTCAAGTTATGCTAGCATTCTCCTTTTTCGAATTGTTCCCTCCCCATTAACACAAAATCACTGCCCCTGCAAGGGTCCTAGCCAATCTTTACAGTTGCTTTCACTTTGATCCCCTATCCTTCCTAAAAGAGCACGGTGCTCAAAAGGCAAGTATTTTATGCTAGTTAAATGAAACTGTTGTTTGGTTTTAATAATATACTAGTTGAAGTTTTCAAAGTATCTCAGGGCAATAGTTTTAGGGATTCATGTAGTTTACATGTCTCCCGAAAGTCTGGACTCCATGACATTCTGGTCTGCATTTCCCCCTTTTGGATCGGGATTCTTCTATGGAATCTATGATTGCAATGTTCAGGCACCATCCAGCTCTGACCTCATGACTAAAAGGCAGTTGTTCATGGAGGTCATTAACCACGCCTTCTGTATCCTCTGATTCGAAACTTATTTTCCACTCTTGCTTCAGGTAGAGACCAACTGTCCTGCCTTGGCTCACCACTTGCAAGCTTTTCAGACCCAGGCACTACACAACAAACTATAAGGTAGAACAGTAGCAATGAACACAGTAGACCAATTAATTGGGATACGGGATTGTCTGAACTCACAAATGCTATATAAATATCCCAGTTTCCAGAAGGTATTTATGGTAAACAATGTTCTATCTCCGCAGGTCTTACATCTCCAATATGGAATGTACGTTTGGCCCTGCGCTGTGGTCTTGGCCCAGTACCTGTGGTTTCATAGGAGGTCTCTGCCAGGCAAAGCAGTATTAGAGGTAACAGTGGCCTTGTAAGTTTACAGAATCCTAGTTAATGGTCAGATTTGTGTATATAATGCTTGTCATTGGCTTTTGCTGAATGTTTTTACAATAAAAACCAGTCTAATAAATCAAGGGTTGGTTTAGGGCACACCTTGTAAGTTGTGAACTAAAAAAGGCTTCCTACATTTTGTGTTAAAGACATTCTAAGCTCCTTTCTCACCAGTCCACCTGACTCAGGACTGTAGAAGGCTGTTTTTTCAAGTGTGCCCAAGTAGTAAAAATTTGAGTGCCAGCACCTCCTTGGAAACGTAGTTTTAGAGTCAGAATCGACTCAAGGGCACTTAACATGTATTTCAATCAATATAATAGTGATTCATTTTTTATTCAGGAGCCTATAAAAAGGCTCTATTGCCAAGAATACTTCAACAGTAAAACCAAGTACTAATTCCAAATTTGCCAATTTCATATTGTAAGTTTTTATCCTAAGGGCCAAGTATTATGCTAATTTCAGGGCACTTGGTCTAAGGGTCTAGAGAAAAACCTAGTTTGTTTTCAAAGCTAACATGAAAAGGCCTCTTGAATCCAAGGCCCTGCTGAAGACGCTGGGCTTTACCCAGAGGTCCTTCCGTCTTTGATTACCCAGTACTACCAAATGAGTTGTTTGCAAACCAACCAACCTGCCCATCTTTTCTACATAAAAGCAATTTTTATTTCTGAAAACAGTAAACTGAAATGTTTGACAGCACACAAGTGTCCCCAAGCTTGCCTGTACATCCTTAATAGTTAAAAAACAGATCACTTGCAATAATGCATTTAGGCACAGAATCACAGACCCTAGCTGTTTAACTGCTAAGACTTCAAAGCCCAAGCTGTTTTCATTTAGTGGTGTGCAGGTATAGGGACTTCACAGACATGCCAACTTCAAGCACAAGACCTCTAACTTTTGCACTACTGTATCCCCACATACCTCTGAAAACCCAACTTCAATTCTTAGATTGGCGCTGGCGTGAGCCTTCCAGGAATTGTGGCTGCAAAATGTGGTGCTAAAGTGATACTGTCGGACAACTCAGAACTGCCACACTGCTTGGACATCTGTCAGCAAAGCTGCCAAATGAATAAGCTGCCACAAGTCTGTGTGGTAGGGCTAACATGGGGCCTCATCTCTCCAGATCTTCTGGCTCTACCACCACAAGACATCATTCTTGCATCAGATGTATTTTTTGAACCAGAAGGTAAGCAATTTGCGCTTTTCAAGCAAAAAATGTGGAAATGGTAATGTGAAGTGTTGTCTGAATTATCCTTTCTTGCTAGACTTTGAGAACATTTTAACTACGGTATACTTCCTGATGGAAAGGAATCCAAAGGTCCAGGTGTGGTCTACTTACCAGGTTAGAAGGTAAGCACTGTTTACTCTCAGTTCGTTTAGAACTGAACCCTTGCCATTTATACAGTACCCTAAAGAAAAACAGGAAAGGTGTGGTTTTTACAAGTTTATTTGTTTTAGTGCTGACTGGTCACTTGAAGCTCTGCTCTACAAATGGGACATGAAATGTATCTGCATTCCTTTGGAGTCTTTTGACGCAGACAAGGGAGATTTAGCCGAGTCTGCCCTTCCAGGAAGACACACTATTGAAATGCTCATCATCTCCTTTGCAAAGGACAGTCTGACTTACACCTGAAAGTGGTGTAGGAGTGGTGCGGTAACTATGTTAAGACCAATTAGTGTGGTCCAAACCTGCCACCCAGCAGGCCATTTGCAACTTCTCAAGGTTAGGGGTTTGAAGATGTTAAGTCTGCTGGCTTTCAATTAGTAGGGGAAAACTCATGACTCATGGATAACAGGACATGAATGTAAAAATAAAAGACCTATTTAAACAAACAAACAAACAAAAAAGGCTTGGATTGATTGTATTGTTCTTCAGTCATTAAAGAGGGTAGATCTTAAGGGTGGACATTTGGTATTATTACAGGCTGTTCACCCACCATTTCCACTTCTCTTTAACATAAGAAATCAGCTACTAAACATTTCACTTTCATACTACCAATACACTCAATGACATTCACAAGGTGAAAGTGTTCATCAAGTCATTCAACTGAGGGAATAAAAAAAATCCAAGACATGTTCTGAGAAAAGCTAACACCAAGGAAATGTTTTAATTAAACTACAGAAACAATGGTTATAGTACAGAATATTCATAAGCGAAAAGATACACCATGTTATAAGTACTTACAAAGTTACAAACCATTTGCTTCCTTAACATTTTTTTTTCCCCCGGTATTTTAAGTTCCATACATGAAGATGATTGGATTGACCATTTTGGGGGAGTGAGGGGGGAAAAAAATGTGTATTTATCATCGGCTAGATGTGCTCACTGTATGCTCCGTTATTTATATGCAAGGCCCGGGTGACTGGAAGTGCAGTTGTCAGGCATTTTAATAAACTGGACACAGCCATTTGTCTCTGCACGACAAGGCAGCTTTACACAGGAGCAACCAGGAGCCAACAGGAAACAGCCAAGCACTCTGCACTGCAACACGCCACCTTAACAGCTAACCAGCATTACTCAACTGCTACACAACTGCGCCTAGTGCACAAAAATACACAAGAGAAGAGATTAGAATTGTGTGTGGTAAACAATCCTTCCAAAATATCAAGTCTTTTCACTTGAAAAGTCTTTACACACATTTGGGTTCCGATTACCATTTAGGTCTGAAGGTAAATAGCATATACAAATTTACACCAGCTTTTGAAGGTTTTTGTTTGGTTTAATTTCTAAGGAATGAAGGCATTGTTGAGTCAATTTCTTGACAGCTTTAGGCTACTCAGCAAGTAATGGCTGCACAGGTTCCCTTACAAGTCAGGAGGCCACAAAATAGGTTACCAATCTGTTTAATTTCAAACAAAAAAAGTCAGCACTATATAAACAGAAATGAAATTTTACCTTAAATATCCAAGGCAATAATGAAATCTGAAGTCGTTCACCTCACTAAATTACAAGAAATTTGAAATAACAGCAACAAAATGGCACACAAAATGAAGCCTGCCACCTGAGGCCAAGCTTTAAAACAAGTAAAGAGTTAGACAAATGTTACAAAATAACCTTTTCAATAGCCAGTTGCTTGTTCCAACGACTCTTTTCTTGGATGGACTGAGTATGTGTGGTCCTTTCGCCCCAAGTCCTCCGTCTTTATGTTGCTTGAGATATCTAGGTTTGAAAAGAAACACGGTCAGCTTACCTGCCAGGACTGAAGGCTCCCCAAGTGCACGTGGCTTCAATATCAGGCATGTACTTCAGGCATTCTCTAAGGCTCTGGTGAAACAAGTACATTACAGGAAGGTTCCACCCAGCCAATTAGGAAAAATTCAAAGGCTACCAAGGCTACCAATCAGCATTTTACACGTCTGAATTTGTGTACTGTTGGCCAAATAATCAAGGGTTTTAAAAATACAAAGATAATGGGAAGAAAAAGGGTGGGGGAGGCTGTATTAAAAATAAAAGCGTAAAAAAAAAAAGCTTAACTAAATACCAGAAAAATTGGTTTTCTACTGGGAGGCAATTTAGTTCGCAAAGGACACCATTTGGCAATGAGTTCGTGTATGTATAGAGTAGCTTAGTGCTTCACTATCTGAGTGACTTAGGGCCCTTTCCAGTGCGGGAAGAAGGGAAAAAAAAAAAAAAAAAGGGACCAAACAATTGGAGTTAAAGACACACTATCCTTCTCCCCACCCAGCGCAATACCTGTGCAACTTTTGGTTTTGGGGGTAATTCCAAAAATTACGGGGTGAGGGAGCGCAGCAATTCCTTATGAAGTGCCACTCGGTTGTCACCTCCGCTAGAATAAGCAAGTCCCCGGTGCTCCGTGCGCGCGCTGACGGCTGGCCTTTGCTCCGCTAAGGATAGTGCCTCTTTAACGCGTAAGACAAACCTGCTCCAACACACGCCCACAGAACCGGTCCCTGGCGGCTCAGCCCACTCAGTTAAAATCTGCAATACTGGCCCACTCTTTTAGCAACCAGGAGACCGCAGCTTTAAGGGGGAAAATGCAGACGTTGGATCAAAACAGCAAGAGAAGTCACTAGCAGCCGTCGCCGCCGCCGCCGCCGCC
>NW_006408650.1:5820423-5847097 GCF_000296735.1 Chrysochloris asiatica | reverse complement strand
CCTCCCGCCGCCCCGCCGCCATTACCATTGTTCTAGGAGGACACGGCCCCTTCCTCTTCCGGGGACTTCGGGGGGCTCTTGGAGCGCGAGCGGGACTTCGACTCCCTCTTGGACACGGGCGGCGGGCTGCGGGAGCGGGAGCGAGACCGGGAGCGCGAGCGGGAACGCGACACCGACGACGACTTGGACTTGGACCTGCGCGCCGAGCGCGACTTGGACGTGGAGCGGGAGCGGGAGCGTGTGCGGGAGCGCGACTTGGAGCGGCTGTAGCGGGAGCGGCTGCGGCTGCGGGATCGGGACCGGGAGCGGCTTCGGGAGCGGCGGCGGCGCCGAGGACTGCGGGCGGAGAGGGAGGGAGGGAAGAAGGAAGGCGGCGTTAGGCCCGGCCCCGCCCGGCGCCGCCATGATGGCCCGGCCGGCCCGCCGCCATTTCCCCAGGCACCACCCCCTCCGGGACCCCGCGCTCACCTGCGGCTCCGCCGGCCGTAGCCGCCGCCGCCGTATCTTCGCGGAGGCGGCCCGCGGCGGCTGTGATGCGAGTCGGGCGGGCGGCCGTAGCGCGCCATCTGCACGCGCAGCTCGCGGCCGTCCAGTACGGCGCCGTCCATGGCGTCCATGGCGTCCTCGGCGTCACGCTTGTCATGGAAGCGCACGAAAGCGAAGCCCCGGGATTCCTTGGTATAGCGGTCCCGGGGGATGTACACGTCGCCGACGCGCCCGTACTTCTCGAAGACGCGCCGTAGCGTGTCGGGCGAGGTGCGGTAGGTCAGGTTGTCCACCTTCAGGGAGGTCATGCCCTCCACGTCGGGGGGCGGGCGGCCGTAACTCATGGCTTCGGAGGCTGGGCCCGCGGCCCGGGTCTGCGCGGCGGGAAGAAGCGCTCTGTGATATCCGCGCGCGTCGACGGAGGCGGCAGGGCCTCTTTACGGTCGCTCGGCTCGACGCCGCGCCTGGGCGAGAACAGTTGCTTTCCGCGTGGAGACGTTGGCGGGGGTAGAAGCTAGCAGCGCGAGACGGGCGGGCGAGAAGTGCTCCCGACGCCACCTGAGAGACAACTGGACGGGTGCGCCGCCAGCGCCCGTTTATATCGCGACTCACAAAATGGCGCCCGCGCCACCCGGAAATGAATCCTCTGATTGGCTCGTTCTGCCACGCCTCGTAACGTCGCCGCCCCGCGCCCGTCCTCCAGCCCGGCACGCCTGCGCGGAGTGCGACGCACGGGCCGAAAAGCGCGCAGTCACTGCTGGCGGGAGGTGGGAGCGGACTGTACTAGCGGTTGGAAAGCCCGCGAAACACTCTTTCCGCCTGCCAGGAGACTGCGGAAGCGCTCGTGCAGGAGGAAGAGGCGGTGCTGCCTTCCTCGCTCCGCCTTCTTTTTTATGCCAATATCCGAGGTCCACGCAGCTTTTCTACTTGGTCCTTAGCCACGCCTCTGTCAGGTTTTACACGCACGCACTCACAAACACACCCCGTTTGCTTCCTTGTGTTCTCGGTTTCCTCAGAATCCGCGACGGCCACCCCCCCCACCCCTCCCTGCAGCCGGACTCCTCATTTCTGGCATCCCCATTCTAACCACTTGCTGGGCCCTGGAGCTTGACTCCGCTCCCCTTTTCAGACGGCGCCAACGCTGTCACAACGCGTCCATTCGGCCCACGCGGCCAGGGACTACATTTCCCAGCAGGCCGAAAGGCCGGCGCCGCGGTGGTTGTCAGGTGACTGGGTCGCCTGACCCGCGTGACTCAGAGTCCAGCGAGCGGGGCGGTGTCGGCCGCAGCGAGCTCGCCTTTGGCCCCTTAATCCCCTCGTGGGCCCCTCAGTCTGGAACAGCGACATTCTTGGCGCTTCTCCGGGTGTGGGCTCTTCCTTCTCGGATCTCATCCTAGGAATGTCCTAACTCTGCCCGGGGACAACTTCACCTGGAACCCGTGGTTCTGATCCAAGAACGGGCAGTTGACAGTTTGGCTGCCTTGCTCCGGGTTCTGCCTGCTCGTCTCGTCATCTCCTTTTCCCCCTCAGGATTGTCACTGGGTTCGCCCCAAGGAGAACTGACTGCCCGAGGTTGCTGACTTCTTGCAGAGCCAGCCAAAATGTCCCCGGAATCTAAAAAGCTTTTCAACATCATTGTTTTAGGAGTTGCTTTTATGTTTATGTTCACCGCCTTTCAAACTTGTGGAAATGTGGCGGTGAGTTGGAATCTGTCCTTGCTTTGAAGTGCCTGTCATCGTGCATTCCAGAAATGAGAATGAGCGTTAATTATATGTAACAGGGCGTTCAAGCTGCCCCCTTTGTTTCCCCAAATCTATTTATTCTTCCTTGTTTTGTAATTGTTAGCTTGGATTTAATTTCTTCTCCATGAATGAGTGTTAAACCTGACCGTTTGTTTTTCTGATTTGATTTGGGGTTCGGATGTTCGCCTAGTTCTTTTCTTTCTTGTCTGCATTAAGCGCTACACCAGGACTTTTGGATGTTTGTGGAAATAAAACCCAAGACACAGTTGGAGCTGTCTGTCCCACTTCTCTCTCCTCCTTTTCTTTGCTCCTAGTCAGCTTTCAGCTTGCTTAATTAAGCCTCGGTAGTGATTGCCCCTTTGTTGTGAATTTTCATGTCATTCTCTGCCTCTGCGTGCTTGGTAGCAGACTTTTCAACAGGAAACGAGATTGCATAAAAGTTGCCGTTGACTCCTTGTATTTTTCAAACAGCAAACTGTGATCAGGAGTTTAAACAGCACGGATTTCCAAGGCAGCGCATACACCAGGTACTGTACCTTATAATGGCTGTAACTTCACGTTTAACAGTAGTTAAAGTTTAAGTCCCATCAAAGTCACCAGCAATAAAATAAACTTTAGTGATGGTTACTTATATCCCAGGATCTAGACTCCTTGTGGTGGGGCTAGGGGCGGGGCTGGAGGGGCAAACATAATAGAGAAAAGGTTATGAGCTATAGGCTTCAGGTAGAATTAGACATTGGGTTTGACATCCTGGCTTCTGATCTTAGGTTCCTTCTAAGAGTTCAGTCACCCTGTTCACATAATGGTATGAAGCCCTTGGCACAGTGTCTGACATTTCATAAGCACTCAAGGGTTGTCATGATTACTGTAAAGGATGTTTTATGTGATTCGGAGCCCTTTAGGCTTCCTGTTGCTGTAATTTCATAACGATTAATACACTGTCATCAGAAGCCTTGTGATTGTGTCTAGTGCTTAGTTCCAGATTTACAGATGTTGAAAGTGAAGCACAAAAGCCTTCACAAGGTTCCACACACTAGGGTAAATAGAGGTGGGAAGGGAACCTAGTACATACAAGGGGGCTTCCAAAAGTGCGTGGAAAAATTCCATCATCTTTTCATGCCATTTTCCACGCACTTTTTGACGCTCCCTCGTATCTAGCACAAACGAGTTCTTTGATTTTCTTCTAGTTACATACTGGATTGCAGCAACTCTTCACACCTCTGACTTGGTTCACTTCACGACAAACTATCCTGAGCCGGCCTTTGTGTGTGATATTTGAGAACAAACCCCAAACCTGTTGCCTATCTAGTTGCTTCTGACTCACAGAGAACTCAGTGTACAGGAGTTCTGCCCCACGGGGTTTCCAAAGCTGTCATCTCTACGAAGGGAGCATGGTGGCTCTATAGGATACGTGTTGGACTATTAGCCGCAGGGTTGGTGGCTTGATCCCACCAGTCGCTCCACAGGAGAAAGATGAGGCTTTCTGCTCCTGCAATGATTTACAGCCTCAGAAACCCTATATGAGGTCTTTCTGAGTTGGAATTGACTTGATGGCACATAACAACAGCAATGATCTTAACAGAAACTGCCTGCCAAATCTTCCTCCCAAGGAGCGGTTGCTGGGTTTGAACTACTGACCTTTTGGTTAGCAACCCAGCACTTAACCACTGGGCTACCAGGGCTCCTAATGTAGAGTAAGGAGGTGGGATGATGCTCTTTGTTGTAAATGACTGTAATATACCACAACGTTTTGTAGTACCTTGCTTTTATGTGTACTTTAAAGAAATTTTGATAATAGGAGAGTCATAAAAGCTAAAGGAAGAATTTATGGTGGATTTAAAAATAATAAACCCCAAACATCCCACTGCTATAGATCCATTTCTGACTCAGAGCCACCCTGTAGGGTTTCCAAGGCTATAAATCGTTGCAGACACAGACTGTCAAATCTGTCTCCCAAGGAGCAGTTGGTGGATTTGAACTGTTGACCTTTCAGGTAGCAGCTGAGCATTTAACCCTACAGAGCTGCCATGAATCCTTTTATATATAATAAACCAAAAATAAATAAAACTCACTGGTGCAAAGACAATATTCTCCCATGTAAACGATTCACAATAAAAACTTAAAAAAAAAACCCACTGCTGTTGAGTTGATTATGACTCATGGTAACCCTGTGTAGGGTTTCTGAGAGGCCAGCCTCAGGTGTCACCTGCAGGGCTGCTGGTGGATTTGAACTGCTGACCTTGCAGTTAGCAGTCCTCCTCTAATAGTGTCTAGTAACTCAGGACCCTTGAAATGATTTTGTTCTTACTTTGCTATAAGATCTGCGTACTAGGACTGGATCTGTAGTTGATTAACAGTATAAGTGAGACCGTGAGGTTGAGTTAATGAGAATTCTGACTTAACCAAATTATAACTTGGTGCTTGATATTTATAGTAGAGAAATTTCATCTGCTTGCCAGGAGTTGTAGGCTGTTTGTAGAGCACATTGGCGGACAGCGGGCTCTGGAGTCAGATTGCCAGGCTTGGAGACCAGCCACCACCAGTGAGTCACCAGCTAGACCTTTGGAAAATTATTATTTTCTGTAAAATAATAACTACAGTACCTTCTTCAGAGAGTTGTTAGGGTTGAAAGAGAAAATACATGTAACGTACTCAGCATACCCCTGGCCATGGAGTAGCTTCCAGCTCCAGGGACCCTGTAGAACAGAGGTGTTTGCAAGGCTTTGGTCTTTACAGAGGCAGACTGGCACATCTTTCTCCCACGGAGCAGCTGACTAGTGGCCCATCTTCTGGTTAGCAGCTGTTAGGTGCTGTCGGGTCGATTCCGAATCATAACAACCCTGTGTACAAAAGAACGAAACGCTGTCCGACCCTGCACTGACCTCACTACCTTTATTACACTTGAGTCCGTTGCTGCCGCCATCTCATGCTGACCCTCCACTCTACCAACCACGTCAATATATCTGAAGTTAGCTATGATTACAACGTCCTGGGGTGGCACTGTGGGTTAATGCGCCAGACTGCAAAGCCGTTTGAACTGCAAGGTCGGCGGTTCAAGCTCACCAGCTGCTCCTCAGAAACCCTATACAGGGTCGCTATGGGTCAGAATCGACTCGGCAGCACTTAACAACAACAACAATAAGTGTGTTACTGGAGTCCTGGTGTGGTCCTATAGGATAAGCTCTCGACCACAAGGTCTGTTTAAACCACAAGGTTAACAATTCAAACCCACCAGCCGTTCTTCGGAAACCCTATACAGGGTCACTATGAGTCAGAACCGACTTAACAGCACATAACAACAACAAAGTACATTACTGGAATCCTGCTATGGTGCTATAGTATAAACACTGGATCGCGGATTTGGTTTGAACTGAAGGGTCAACAGTTCAAACTCACCAGCTGCACCTCAGAAACCCTATACAGGGTCTCTATGAATCAGAACCGACTCAATGACACTTAACAACAACAACAGTGTGTTACTAAGGACTCCTGGTAGTGTGGTGGTTATGCATTGGGCTGCTAACCTCAAGATCAGTAGTTTGGATCCACCAGCTGCTCAGCAAGAGAAAAATGAGGCTTTCTCTCCTGGTAAAGATTTCTAGCCTTGGAAACCCTCTACAGGGTCACTATGAGTGAGAAATGACTCCCCGGTGCTGAGCAGCAGTAACAGTGCATTCATTACTGGAGTCCTGGTGTGGTGCTGTAGGAGAAGCACTATACTACTATCTGTGAGGTTGGCAGTTTAAATCCACCAGCCGCTCTTTGGAAGCCCTATACAGGGTCACCCTGAGTCAACACTTAGCAACAACACAGTGCGTTTCTAATTATTCAGGCAAACTGATTCCAAGGAACTCTGTGTGTGTTTTGGATGAGAGTTTACAGAGCAAGTCCTTTTTCCTTCCAATAATTTGGACCTGTTTTGTTTTGTGACATTTACTACAATCCCCCCAATGTAATGATGCTCTTCCTTCTCTCCTCCTGGGTCCCCCAAACAGGAATCTGCCCCTCTTTCCCTTTGGTCTCACGGTTGCTGTTCATTTTATTGACTTCTCTGTTGTTTTCCTGAAAGGTGACCCCCAGGGGTGGGCTCAGATCCAGGTTTGAAGGGTGACTAAGGGCCATCTTCTCAGGGTATCTCCAGTCTCTGTCAGATCTATAAACCTGGTCTCTTTCTATGATTCTGGATTTTGGTCCACATTTTTCTTTTCTCCCAGTTTGCCCAGGACCTTGTGTGGTCCAGATCAGAACAGTTGGTAGTAGCAGTTAGGGTTAGGCACCATCGAGTTCTTCGGGTCTCAGGAAGGCGGAGGCTGAGGTTCACATGGTCCACTTGTCCTTTAGATGAATTGTTTCATTGAATCTGACTTTCTTCACTCTTCTTTTCCTCCTCAAAGGAAGAGGCCAAGAGTTGCCTCTAGCTGCTCACTAGCTCATAGTGTCCCAGGCTGCCCACCGCAGTGAGCTCTAGAGTGTTGTCTGTGTGAACCCCATTTCTTCAGTTGACTTGTCCCCCAGACTGTGGCCTTTAGTTCCAAGCCTAGAGACTCATTCCCTCAAGGTGCTTGTTTTCCATGACTTGGTCCTCTGTTTGCTCTACTAAATTGATGAATATATGCCACACATAGAAACACGTATGTAGCAGCTAACCACTGCCGGGCCCACGTATGGTGATGGGTTTAGTCACGTTCGCCTGCCCATACCTGTTCAGCTTGCACATCTGCTGAGTGTCCACTCGTAGGTTCCTATGTTGTTTGTGATATTGCAGGGTTGTGTCTGGATTTACATGTATACCTTGTATACCCCTCGCCTAATGTTATCGTACTGATCTCCCCCTTACCGGCCACGGCCTCTTCCTTCATCCAGGGGTCTTCAGTATTAAGTTCCGGAGACCCGGTAGCGTAGTGGGATACAAGTTGGGCTGCTAACCACAAAGTCAGCAAGGGGAAACTATCAACCCAGCTGCAGGAGAAAGAGAGGCTTTCTGCTCCCGTTAAGATTTACAGCCTCAGAAACCTGATAAAGGGTTGACAGGCGTCAGAACCTGCTCCATGCTCCATGGCACACTACCATCACCACCACCACCACCAGTATTAAGTACAAGTGAAAAGTTTAATATGGTATTAAGCTTAATAATGCGTTAATCAATTCTGACTAAAATTGTGAATGTTTATGAAAAAAAATCGAAGTAAATTTTTGAGGCAGAGCCCCCAAAGTCTTTAATCTTCCTTTTGTGTGTTATGTGCACAGCATGGCGATTATTTACGGAGTATTCTCTGCCTCAAACTTGATTACACCATCTGTGGTTGCCATTGTGGGCCCTCAGCTCTCTATGTTTGCAAGTGGTCTGTTTTACAGGTAAGTTGTAGCATCTGATGTCGCTCATCTATTGATTGACAGTACCTTCTCATTCATTCTAGCACATGTACGCTGCAACGGGCTTCCGTTCTCTTGTAAGTTGAATACCTTGTTTAAAAGTGATTACTAACAATGTTGTTGTTATTAAGTACCGTGGAGTCGGTTCCGACTCATAGTGACCCTGCACAGGGTTTCCGAGGCTGTAAATCTTTATGGGAGCAGAATGCCTCAACTTTCTCCTGCAGAACAGCTGGTAGTTTTGAACTGCTGAGCTTGAGGTTAGCAGCACAATTCGTAACCACTACGCTACCAGAGCTCCTTGATTACTAACAATAATGTATAAAAAAAACAAAACAAAACTCAAATTTGTCGTAAGTCGGGGGCTGTCTTTTTAATAGGAGTCCTAGTATGGCGCTGCGGGATAAACACTGGATTGCTAACCTCAAGGTCAGCATTTGAAACCCACCACTCACTCCTCAGAAACCTTAGACAGAGTCACTATGAGTTGGAACCAACTCAACGGTTCTTAACAGCACACACCTATTAATGAGAACTTGATGGCTTGAACTGACCGGACTGTGGGTATATGACTCTTTTCTTCAGAGAAGTCTTAATTGTTCAGGAATCCCATGTGAGAGAATGTGTGAATGTTTGCTTTTGCTTAACTGGCATTGAAAATACCAAACCAAGCCAAATGCATTGCCATTGAATCACCTATGACTTAGAGTAACCCTGTACAGGGTTTCTGAGGCCGTAAATCTCTACAAGGGCAGAAAGCCTCATCTTTTTCCCAAAGAGCCACTGGGGGATTTAAACTGCTTACTCTGAGGTTCACAGTCTAGTGCTTATCCTGCAGTGCCACCAGGACTCCACGGTCTTGAAACTAGCACCCAAAATCGATTTCTAAGAGAATTGAAAAGAGCTTTCAAGGAGATAATGCGAATTTGGACGGGTCATGTCCTGCCTAGAATCCAGTGAAATCATGACCCTTTTCTTTGGGGCTCTAGAGCTCCATGCAGCCTTACCGTGCACTAAGCTCTTGGTAAAGGTCAGCACACACCATCCGTCAGCTTGTGCTTTCACACGTATGAAATCAGAGATTATGGACTGAGTGGCTTGCGTTTGTCCCTTTCCTCAAATCCAGAGAGGTGTTTTCCAGGCTCCCTTAGAAGGTGTGAGCCCTCCTCCTAGTGAAGTCCTAGCAGGCATGCTTGGCATCCGATTGCAGATACTGTTTGACCATAATCCATTGACCTGTTATATTTTAGCGTGTACATTGCCGTTTTTATCCAGCCTTTCCCGTGGTCCTTCTACACGGCCTCCGTTTTCATTGGAATTGCAGCTGCTGGTAGGCATTTGTATTTCTGTCTCCTTACTCTGCTGGTGGTGGTGTCCCTGGGGGGGAGGGGGAGGGGACAGGGAGGGCTGACTAAGGGTATCGTTTATGGGTTGGGTACGCCAGGCCTAGCCAGCAATCTCCCGATGGTGATCAACTTGTGATTTGAATCCTAGTCCTCTGGACGGCACAAGGAAACTGCCTGACAATCAATTCAGATGAGCACACTATTGGGAGGAACAGCGGCATTTTCTGGGCTCTCTTACAGTCCAGGTAATCCTCCTTTGGTAGCTAAATGTATTATTTTTGTTACCACCTTTCTTTTAGATCGTCATTTTGCTAAAATTCAAATTCTCCACAGTATGTGACTTACGTTCCTTGCTGCATATTGTTGTTGAATGCTGTTGAGTCGGTTCAGACTCACAGCGACCCTGTATAGAGTTTCTAAGGAGTGGCTGGTGGGTTTGAACCACCAACCTTGCAGTTACCTACAGCCACACCAGGACCCTGCTGCATTTAGTAAAGATTCAGAGTTTTCTGGAATTGCTTAAAATGCATAAGGACCGCTGGTGCTTGGCTGTTAACCAGAAGGTCATCAGTTTGAACCCTCCAGCCCGCTCCCTGGGAGGAAAGATGTAGGAGTCTGCTTCTGTCCATCAAGATCCCAGCTTTGGAAACCCTGTGGGGCAGTTCTCCTGTGCCACAAGGGATCGCTGAAAGTCAGAGTGGACTTGACTTAAATTGGCATGACCCCTGCCACACCCTGGTGAGATCCACTGGCATGTTGTGTGTTCCACAAATGAGAAAACGGGCTTAAACCATAAGTCACATCTCTGATTGAAACTGTCATTGTCTCAGTTTCAAAGCCTATCCCTTCCCCGTGCGCTGCACTGCCTGATGAAACACAAAAAAGCTCATGGCCTCCAACTCACAGCTACGTTACAGGACAGTGTAGATCTGCCCTGCTGGGTTAGGCCATCGTGTACATGGGAGCCAACCACCGCCACTTTCTCCTGCGGAGTGGTGGGTTCAAACCACCAACCTTTTAGTTAGCAGCTGAGTGCTTAAGTGGTGTGCCATCAGGGCTCCTTGGCTACCTGGTAGCAATTGATGAACTGTCTCTATCAGCACTGAAGACCTACAGCACACCATAGACTTCCAAATTGCAAAGCAACCCCTGACCTGGATATCAGCTCGTTGGACCCCTTCACGGGTCGTCCCTAAAACGTTGGCATTTACAGGGCTTCACAAAGGCCGCACCTCTGCTCTCAGGGCAGATAGAGCAGATGGTTTCTTCCTGAGTTCATTAACTAAAGCATCCAATTGGATGCAGACAGCGAAATCATTTTGTTGGTTGGTTAGTTTTTTCCACCAAGGTTGTTTAAAATTTAGGATTCTTATTTATTTATTTATTTTTAATTTTGGATTTTGAAAGTAGTAGAAACTTGTTCCTAGGAGCTATTGCCAGAGTTTCCGATAAATCACATGCTTCAAAGTGAGTCACACCTCTGGAGATCAGATTACAGTCAGGTGGATCAGGACCCACATCCCATCTGAGTGGGTTACATTTCTCAGAAATTTCTGAGAAAGAGCCGCATGGATACTTTTCAGCGACCTAGGGTCGGTAGACACTTTTAAAAGGATGTAGGCGGGCCATTTCGCACTTTCTCTGTTTAACAGATTTTGAAAATTGTTTGAAGCCCCATCGATCTTAAAAACAATTTCCTGATGCCCTCTCCTCCCTTTTTTCTTTCCCTCCCAGCTTGTTCTTTGGAAATCTCTTCATATATTTTGCGTGGCAAGGGAAAACTCACATATCAGGTTTGTTTGTATTCCCTTTACTTAGTTACATTTAAAACAAAAAAAAATAATAAAATAATTCCGTAAATACTCATTATTTCTCTGTTCAAACATCGTTCCAATGAGCCTTGGTATCTGAAGGACTCTCAGCGTTACTGCTTAGTCACCTCTTTCCCTGGATTAAGGGGGTTAAACTTGGGGGCCGTTTATGTCTGTGCTTCAAGTAACAACTCAAGAAATGGAGACAGTTAACGCTCTGACCCGTGTGTTAGCCAATTGTCAGGAGACCTTGAAACTCTCTTCAGATGTACCTGTGCTCATCTTGGATTTAAAAAGAATGTGATCGGGGTCTCATGCTGCTCTTCTCTCTGTTTACGGGTCCCCGGTGTTACTCTACCAGGAGGATACAAGTGGAGGGCTCACGTTACCTCCTTGTCCTAAAGTAGAAATCTGACGAGGTAGAGTTGTGGTGGCGACCAGCCACTTCTGAACATAACTCTGATTCTGGAATTGTACATGCGAGCGATGCTATCTACTTTCTTCTCTTTTGTCCCCCCAGAGAGTGACCGAAGAACAGTGTTTATTGCCCTGACAGTGATTAGCCTTGTGGGGACAGTTCTTTTCTTTCTCATTAGGAAACCAGATTCTGAAAACATCCTAGGAGAAGAGGAATCTTCTGATGACCAGGACCCGGAAGTCAATGAGTAAGGAGTTGGGAACCATTCCTTCTATCTTAAATCTCGTTCTGGTCCAGAGATAACCAGCCTTTTAGCCCTAAGTGATCATCAGATATTCTCTGTAGGTAGCCTCAGTAGACCAAAGGGCAAGGCTGTGAAGCAGAGGGGACAAGGGAGAAGAGAAAGGATGTATTAAGGGAGATGTGGGCCTAACCTTTCCCTGGTAACTTTGGGTTGAGGATCCCTCAGCTTTACTGCGGGCAGCTTGTGTGGCCCTGTATGGGTCCAGAAATCCTCTTAATTTCTGGAGGCCTCCCTTAGCTGGTCCTGTTGAGCAGGCACCCAGCCCCATGTGTTTTTACAAGCAGGGACACAGGCTCACAAGGTTAAATTGTGAACAGTCTCTGCTCTGACTTAAAGGTGCTGCAGTGGGCTAAGTGTCAGGTTGTTAACCACAAGGCTGGCGGTTCAAACCCACTAGTTGCTCCGCGGAAGAAAGGTGGGGCCACCTGCTCTCATAAAGACGTTCCATTTCAGAATCCCTAATAGAACAGTTTGACTGTCTCATAGGGTGGCTGTGAGTCAGAACCGATGTCTGTGGGTTTATAAGGGTTGGTCTACAGCACACGTTTTTGGGGAACACAATTCATTCCCTAACAGGGGCTTAATTTTGTGGCAGGAGGATGGGCAATAAACATACAGGAGAAGATCAAAGTAAATGCTAGAGAAACAGAAAGCAGGCAACATTGAAGACCGTTGCCAAGACCAGGGTTCAAGCGTAGTGAGAAAAAAGCTCCAGGACAGCAGGCAGGAGGAGACCATAAGAGTTTGGATCAGAAAACAATCAGTAAGGTCTGGTTTTTAGCAGAATTCTCCTCACTGCTTATAAAAAGGGAAAATTCAGAAAGGCCCCACCCAGGCCTGTTACCATCGGCTCAGGTCTGCTGTTTTCTAGCGTTGCTCTGAGTCCTAAGCACTCCGATCAGATTAAATTAGAGCCGCCAGGCACTCTGAGCCCTGGAGTGGTGCTATAGGGTAAGCACTGGACTGATAACCATGAGATTGGCAGTTCAAACCCACCTGCCGCTCTTGGAAACCCTATACAGGGTCGCTATGAGTCGGAACCGACTCAACGGCATCACAACAACAAGGAGCATTTAAAATAGTTCAGTGAGACAGAGACCCTGGGGCGGGGGGCTGGGGGGACTTGGGGGTAGGCACTGAGGGCCATTGGAAGTATTTGACAGACCATGGAGCAGACAGACCTTTTGCAAACTTCAAGGAAAATGTGGTCATATTTCTGTTCTCTTTTCAGTTTTGAAGGGAAAAAATACCAATGTTTCCTTTTTTTTTTTTATAAATCAGGTCTGCCCAGAACAATATGACAAAGGCAGTGGATGCATTTAGTAAGTAATCTTTTCAGGGACGGCTGTCTTTCCCCCTTTCCCTGGTAACTTTGGGTTGAGGATTCCTCCAATATTTTCATCTGTGCAGGTAGGCCGTTCGGAACTATGCTAGCCTTTTCAGTCAAGAGCTCTGTAATGGGACACACTGCCCACTGAAATGACTGTGTGAGGGAGACAGCTGGGAGTTGGGGTTCTCTCAGGAGCTGGGGGTTTGCTGGGAGAAAGGAAGGGCAGTGGGAGACTGTTAGCTCTCAGCATCGAAAGAGAGCTAGTAGCGAGGCTCCAGAGTTGATCCCTAGCCAAGGACACACTGCTGGGCTCGTCCCATGTTTCACTTCAGTTCATTCTCCCCATCCCATGCCTGGCTTGTAACATACACCCCTTAGGATCCCTAAGGAGCCCTGGTGGCACAGTGGGTTTCATGTGGGCTGCTAACCACTGAGTCAGTGGTTCAAACCCACCTGCCGCTCCTCAGGAGATAGATGAGGCCACCTGCTCTCATAAAGATGGACAAGTTCAGAAACCCGAGGAGCAGGTCTACCCTGTCCCAGAGGGTCATGATGAGAGAGAATCCATCCGACGGCAGTGGGTTAGGCTTTGGTATTGTTCCCATTTCACAGATGAGAAAAGCTGAGGCTTAGAGACAGCAAATGTGTGACCCAAGGTTAACCAGCTCGTAAGGGGTTTGAGCCCCTGCTGTCTGACAGACAGAGCAAGCCATTTTCATCAGGACTAGCTGGAGGCTTCTTCAGAAACAGGCGCCATGTGGCCACTTCTTGCTTTGTTTCCCCAGGAGAGAGCCTCTGACAGAGGCAGTTACTCTCCAGCAGGAAGCAGCTTTGCGGGGGGGTGGGGGGTGGTGGGGGGCACATTCTTGTGTAACTCCCTTTAGGTCACTGGACTCCTTCATGGCTAATGACTAAGCCTGCAGGTTGGCTTTGGTGGGAGTGTTGGTTCTTGACCTAATTAGCTGGGACCCAGGACAGTTGACACAAAGCATGGTCACTTTTGGCCCAGGGGTTCCTGTAAAATTTCAGGAAGTAAATTCATTAAGATTGCAACTCAATTCAACAGAGGAAAAGCTAACATTAGGATGATTATAGTGAGAAACAGGAGTCCTGGTGTGGTGCTGCAAGATCAGCACTGGAATACTAACCACAAAGTCGCCAGTTCAAACCCACCAACTACTCCTTGGAAACCCTACCAGAGCATTGTTATGAGCCACTACTGACTTGATGAAACTTAACAACAACTAAGAAACAAATAGGCAGAATTCAAGTTCCTAGTCTCAGATGCCCAAGGAAGTGGTGGCCAGTACTAGATCATTACGAAGCTGCCCCATGACTCTTGAGTCCAGTCTGGAAGCTGTCCCATGATAATGCCTCTGGGGTTTGGCACTTCGCCAGATGCTGACTCCCTACAATAGCCTAACCATTAGTGATCTCACTGAATTTGTGTTTTTTTTTTTTTTTTTTTTTAATTTATAATAGCTAGAGATTACATTGAAGAAAATGGAACACTAGGATACATTTCAATACTTGACAGGTTTTCTTTCTGGAGCCTACACTTTGAGCATGTTAAGAGGCCTCGTCAGCTGCTGCCCCAAAGTATTGGTTTACTGGCCTTCTTGAACAAAGGGTTTTCTGGTTGAAGGAATAGTTTCGAATATTTGTTTCCTGAGTTCAGATCTAATCTAGTACTCCTCTGTTTTTACAGAAAAGTCTCTGAAGTTATGTGTCACCAAAGAGATGCTCCTTCTTAGCGTGACCACTGCTTACACAGGTAGGTCCTCCCATGGTTCTCTTGCTGCCTGGCAACAGTAAGAGCTTCAGACATCCACCGTGTAGTTACTGCTCACTGGCTGAGGCCCAGTCGGGCGCTGCTTTTGGTCACCTCAGTTGGGGTCTGTGTGGCTACTGACAAAGTGTGACTGAGACTGGAACTGCCAGTGTCTTGCCCATGTCTGCCGCAAGGCTGGGCCTGTCTCCCTTGTTGTCACAGAGATCCCTCCAGGTGACCCCTTCCTCCAGAGAGGAAGGCCGGCCTTCCTGCATTCTGATATGTAGGCCTGGAACTGGCCCAGCAAGTCTGTGCTGCCATCTGCATTGTTCAAAGCAAGACCCAGGGCCTGCCCACATTCGGTGGGGGAGGGTTCTATGTCCAGGCACAAGAACTGGAAGGGGTCGTCCACTGGGACCATCTTTGGAGACTCTGTTGTTGTTGTTGTTGTTAGGTGCTGTTGAGCTAGAGCTTGGTCCTGCTGCGGTCACTGTCAGTCCATCGCGCTGAGGCTCTTCTACCATAGTTACTTAGTGATTATGGGACAACACGGAGCATACAGAAAACTCCCTGTGACTGCCTCCCTGTAGCTTTCAATGGATGAAGATCATTTCCGACATTTCACGGAGTGACCACATGATCACGCGGTGTGCTGATAGGTGATCAATCTTAGGATGGAGGAGTCCTGGTGTGGCACTGCGGGTTAATGAGCTGCACTGCAAGGTCGGTTTGAACTACAAGGTTGACGGTTCAAGCTCACCAGCTGCTCCTCAGAAACTCTATACAGGGTCACTATGAGTCAGAATTGACTCATAGGGTACAAAATCTGTTCAGGCTAAATAGAGTAGACATTAACCAAACTAGTAGCTAGTGTTGTTGTAGTTGTTGTTAAGTGCCATCAAGTTGGTGCCAACTCATAGCAACCCTGTCACTATGGAGTGGCTTCCAAGGAGAGTGGCTGGTGAGTTTGAACCGCCAACCTTGTGGCTCAAGCTGACCTTGTGGTCCAGAGCTTTATCCCACAGTGCCAGTCAGCTACAGCTCATGGTGACCCCATGTGCAATCGTAGCAGAACTGTGCCCCACGGGGATTTCAGTGGCTGGTTTCTTTATTGGCAGTAGATTACCAGGCCATTCGTCTGAGACCCCTCTGAGGGGACCGAACCTCCATCCTTTTGGTTAGCAGCCAAGTGCTTAACTGTTTACACCACCAGAGAGTCCAGAGTAAACACTGTTGTTGGTGCGGTGGTCTGGATTCTGACCCTTCAAGACTCCGTGCGACTGGGTGGAACTGCCCCCTGAGGCTTTCTAACTGTAATCTTTCTGGGAGTCAGGGTACCAGCTCTTTCTCCTTGGAGCTGCTGGGTGGGTTTGAACTGCCAACTTCAGTTAGCAGAGTGTGTTACCGTGGCGCCATCAGGACACCTTAGAATACACACTAAACACCTTAAATTTTACAGCTACGGCTCTGTCACATGAAGGAGACAAGGAACTCTTCTGATTTACTGCTCTTTAGATGTTTGGAATTTTCTGAGGACAAAGGGATTCAGGAAGTGTTACTGTGTGTTAGGTGTCCTGGTGTGGTGCTGCAAGATAAAGCACTGGACTGCTAACCGCAGGGTCTGCGGTTCAAACCCACAGCCACTCCTTGGAAACTCCATACAGGGTTGCTGTGAGTCGGAATAGACTCGACACACTTCACAACAAAATTGGGTGGCGTGCACTGCTGTTTTGGGCATGCATTCCCATTCCTGGGAAAGCTAATAGGGTCACAGGCGTGTTGGAGTCCACTCGCCATCTTGTGAATTACATCCTCTGCCCATCTCAGTCCCTGCCAGTGCCCACAGGTCACCGTTTTAGACACAGAGATGCCTTTGCACATCTGGTTTGTATATTTTTGCTTCAAATATGCAACAGCTGCCACATTGTGGTGAACTCCTCCATTCCATCAGTCACGCAGCCTCAGGTCGTGCTGTGCTTATGGAACATCGGGTCAGGCCACGTGCCTTGTGTTTTCTGTGAGAGTGGGGAAGGGCCCACTCACATTCCACTGTCTCCTAAAGGTCTGGAATTGACGTTCTTCTCTGGCGTCTACGGAACGTGCATCGGCGCTGTCAATGACTTTGGGACAGAAGAGAAGAGCCTCATTGGACTCTCGGGCATCTTCATCGGCATTGGAGAGATTCTAGGTTGGTTACAAAAAAAAGTCTGCATTACAGAGAAAGTCAGTTTGTTAAGATTACATTTGAACCCTGAAGTGCACGGCCTTTCTCTCTCCCTGCCCTTCTCCTTTTCCATGTTTATTTTCTCCCCAGCTAGTAGGTCTTTGTTTTGTTTTTCTGTGATCACAGTTGTAACATATGTATGATACATATGAATGTGACATAAGCACTGGCTTGCTAATCGCAAGGCCGGCAGCTCAAACCCACCAGCCGTTGCAAGAAAACCCTATACAGCAGAGTTGCTATGAGTCAGAACTGACTCAACCTGTGGAGGTTATAGGGATTAGGATTTACAACACATATTTGTGGGGACACAACTCAGTCCACATTGTTTTGTTGTGAAGAGCTGTTGAGGCAGTTCTGACTCATAGTGACTCTGTGTCGGGTTTCTGAGGTTGTAAGTAAGTCTTTATGGGAGCATACAGTCTCCACTTTCTCCCAGGGAGTGGCTGGTAGGTTTGAACTGCCGACCCTGCTGTCAACAGCCCAGTGCTTA
This sequence comes from Chrysochloris asiatica, assembly GCF_000296735.1. Classification (NCBI taxonomy): domain Eukaryota; kingdom Metazoa; phylum Chordata; class Mammalia; order Afrosoricida; family Chrysochloridae; genus Chrysochloris; species Chrysochloris asiatica. Next base: position 5,829,799 of record NW_006408650.1, on the reverse strand, counting down.
TCATCCCACAGAGCTACCAGGGCTCCTTTGATAAGGATTATAGTAAAAACATGGCAAATTGATTCAGATCGACTCAGGGGGCTCTTTTGTGTAGGACCTGATAAGTTGCTCCCACTTTTTTATTCTATTCTCTGATAAAGATCAAAGGGTAAAAGGTGACACTTTTGGGTGGTACAGTAATTCACAGGGAAGAACTACAGGAGCATCAATGAATGGGAATGACACTGATTTGGCTGCCTCTCTTTTGTCCTACAAGTTGACATTTGAGACTTCTCGTGTGGCACTGCAGGTTAATGAGCTGGACCACAAGGTCAGTTTTAACCACAAGGTCGGTGGTTCAAGCTCACCAGCCACTCCTCGGAAACCCTATGTAGGGTCACTGTGAGTTGGAAGCAACTCAATAGCACACAACCACAACAGTTGTCCTTTGGTCTGCATTGTCTGCAAGTGCTGAGGTGTTGGGTTCCTTGGAGGCCTGATCACTGGAGAATATTTATCCCTTGGCTTCTTGTTCATAACATCCTGCTGTCCTCACTTTGTAGGTGGAAGCCTCTTTGGCCTACTGAGCAAGAACAATCGCTTTGGCAGAAACCCGGTTGTGCTATTGGGCATCCTGGTGCACTTTGTAGCCTTTTACTTAATATTTCTCAACATGCCTGGGGACGCCCCCATTGCTCCCATCGAAGGAACGGATAGCAGCGCTTACATCAATCCCAGGTACAGCGGTGGCTGTTTCTCGGGTCATCCAAGGGAGGGTGGCAAGATTTTAGCTGGAGCCGCTGACCCTCTGTGGACAGTCTGTTCTTTCCTGAGCTCATCTGTCAAGTGTTAGTGTGATCAGGATGTGTTTAAATAAGAATCCAGGAGAATCTCAAGTTAGTTTTGGGATGCTAGCCTCCCCCTTCCCCAAATATTGCTCTCCATTTAACAAGTCTTTTTTTTTAGGGGCACCTAGGATCTGATTTGGATCTTATAGCTCTGCTGCTTGAGCAGTGCAATACTGAGGAATATTAGGGGCTGGAGGAAGAACAGACAGGAACAAGGAAGAATTTGCCAGCTGGGCAGATGGTCAAGCCCTTTCAGCTGTTTACATAGACTTTGCTGAGATTGTCTCAGTGTCCTTAGCTCACAGATTAGTTCTTGACGAAGCCATTTATGTCTAGATGCACAAATCCAAGGGGCGCCCAGGCCCCCAGCAACAGCAGTTGTTTCTCGAATACTTAGTAGACCAGTTTTCTAGAATGTAGACGTGAGTGAGTTTGTGGGTCAGTTCTTTTTTGGGTACATTCCAATATGTGTTCTTGTTGAAGTGTGGAAAACTCAAAAGTAAAATGCCCATGTGGGTGGGGTACCTTTCTTTTTTAGTTCCTACATTTGAAAGAACTTTAGTAAATATTGGTGATACTCAGCACTATGTTCATCTGTGTCTTGTTTTGTTTTTTAGCAAAGAAGTTGCCATCCTTTGTAGTTTCCTGTTGGGGCTCGGAGACAGCTGCTTCAATACCCAACTGCTGAGCATCCTAGGCTTCCTGTATTCTGAAGACAGTGCACCAGCGTTCGCAGTCTTCAAATTTGTCCAGGTATCCCCTTCTCAGACTGTGTGTACTTAGTTATTTTACCTTTTTGTTGTGAATCGGTGATGGATTACTGGGCAGATCAGTTTCCCTTTCAACAATTCCACACATTTTGTGTCATCTCATTGATTACAATGCCCTCACTCATCCCACTTCCTCCTGTGTTTCCTGTTTCCATTCCTTCTCCTTTCCTAATCTTTCTGAACTCTGCCCTTGGGTAATTGCTGCCCTTACCATCTCAAATGGCTGATGATTCTAAGGAGTTTCTACCTCCCTAGCGTTGTTGTTCCCCTTATAGAACTGTCTGTTATTTGGCTGAAAAGTAAGCCACGGGGTGAATTCCATTCCAGACCTGAAAAGGGAACTAAGTGCCATAGTCTTGGGGCTTCTGCCCAACCACTTAGCCTGCTCTTCTCCGTTACTAAGTAGGTGCCCGTGTGTGTCAGAGTAGAGCTGTGCCCACAGGGTTCTCAGTGGATGATTTTTCATAAGTAGATTCCACTCATGGTGCCCCATGTGTGTCAGAGTAGAAGGGCTCCACAGGGTTCTCAGTGGATGATTTTTCATAAGTAGATTCCACTCATGGTGCCCCGTGTGTGTCAGAGTAGAACTGTGCCCACAGGGTTCTCAGTGGATGATTTTTCATAAGTAGATCCCACTCATGGTGCCCCGTGTGTGTCAGGAGAACTGCGTTTCATTCGGTTTTCAGGCTGATTTTTCTGAAATAGATCAGCAGACCTTTCATCTGAGCTACCTCTAGATGGACTGAAACCTCCCAACTTTTGGGTTAGCAGCCTAGCATAGGAACTGGTTTCCTCAGCCAGTCACCATATTATGGTTAATGCAGTCTGAACATCCTTTAAAAGGCTGTTTGATGAGAATTAAGAAAGCAATGAGTAGTGTGATTTCTTTCCCCCGCTTATTTGGATAAGAGCTTTCACATTCTGGTCTCTACGGCTTCAATTAGACATGGCCTCCCTTAGGTACCGGAGTTCCACTTATTCGTAATATGTTGTTGTTCGTTGCTGTCGAGTCGGCTCTGACTCCTGTCCACCTTGTAGGGTTTCCGAGGAGCATCAGGTGGGTTTGATCCCTGATCTTGCTGTTAGCAGTCCAGGCTTATCCTGCAACACCACCCCAGGACTCCTGTTCGTGGTCTCACTGTGTGCGCACCTTGTTTCACTACAGGCATCCCACACTACAAACCAGGTCTGTTTCGGACTCTGCCGGTAGGCCAGTCGAAGCAGGTGCATCCAGTTCTTAGCTTTACGGGTCCAGGAGGGTGCTCTGGTGGTGCTCTGGGTGAGGCATTGGGCCGTTTACTGCAAGGTTGGCGGTTCTAACCCACCAGCTGTCCCCTCGGAGAAAGATGAGGCTGGCTGCTTCAGTAAAGACTTAGCGTCTCAGAAACACCGTGGAGCAGTTCTCCTCCGGCCCAGGGTCACTGTGAGCAGAATCTTCTACGTCCCGGGAGTGGGAAGAGGTATCTACGAGGGAGCTGCCTGTGTGTGCTCTGACCTTCACACCACACTGCTTTCAGTAGCAAAGATTGTCACATCACCAGCTGTCAGTGGTGGTTGCTGGGGTTGGTGACTAGTACAGTCCTATCTAAGGAGCTCTGGTGGCGTAGTGGTTACGAGTTTGGCTGCGAACCTCAAGATCAGCAGTTGGAAACTCCCAGCTCCTCCATGGGAGAAAGCTGAGGTTTTCTGCTCCCGCAGGGTCGCTCCAAGTCAGAATCCACTCCATAGCATACCACCATAGTCCTATCTCGGGACAGGGACGGTGCTGCCTGGAGCAGTCGAGCGCTGGGTCGGACAGTGGTAGGGCCCCCGACTCAGCCATGAAGCTGCTCCGTTCAGTGACCTGTCCTCACTTTGTGACCTGTCTATCTTGTTTGTTCGTAGTCCATCTGTGCAGCCGTGGCATTCTTCTACAGCAACTATCTTCTCCTCCCCTGGCAACTCCTGGTCATGGTGATATTTGGGTTTTTCGGAACGATCTCTTTCTTCTCTGTGGAATGGCAAGCTGCCGCCTTCGTAGCCCGGAGCTCTGACTACCGAAGCATTTGACCAGGGAGCCAGTGAGAGGCGAGCTTCTTCCGAACTCGAGTTAATGGTGGAATGCTGGCGGGGAGAGGCCACCAATCAATCATTCCCCCTCCATGTCGGGTGATGTTCAAGGTGGAAATCAAAGAGTTAAGACTGTTAAGGCAGCCAGTGTCTGGATTCGAGTTTACAGACAGTAGATATTTAAGGGAAATCTGATCTGTCGATTATAATTGTTCAATGATGTTTTTCGATTCAACTTTCTCCTGTTACTTGCAGTCAGTGTTTTCTTCTCCCTCCTGTTCTCATTGAAAGGTCCTTCTTCAATTTAAAATAGATCCTTGCTGGGTACTGAGTGTGGGGGTGCTTTACTATATTGTAATAGTGAGCATGTGCCACCCCACATGTGTGTCTGCAAAGGACATTGAGATATGAATAATGAGGAGCTGAAATGGACTTCTTAACTTTGAAAAGATTTGCACTCTTTTCCTCTCTAAACGTTTTGATTCAATGAGTGTTTTTACCTTGCAGTTCATAGCACGGAGTGATCATTTAAGTACAGAGAGTCCCTGACTTACGACAGTGTTCCAATCCGACGACTCCATCATAAATCAGTTCTAGCATGAAGTCGAATACTTCATTGTTTTAGTTTCCATAATTATTGCCTTTAGCGTACGGATCTGTGTGAGCCCGGTGTGTATTTGGCCTCGGGGTTGTCATGGGAACGATAACATCATCCGATTATGCCCTATAGCGCTGTATGCTGTACATGTTTCTAGCCAGAAGATGTATCCACACCACCAAAAAAAAAAAAAATGGACAGACGTTAAGTGCAGCTTGTTGTAAACTCAAGTATGTCGTAAGCCAGGGACTACCGGTAGTACTAAATGATGTAAAAATTGTTTTCAGTCTTAGAAACATGACTCTCTTAAGTGAAGAAAAGCATATCTAAAAATCGAAACACATTTATTAGAGAGGATTTTTGCTAGTCGTTTTCCTGCAAGATGCACATTTCTACCCTTGGTGAAATCCGCGGCAACTGGCTAACTCCCTTACATACCTCTGATCGCAGACGCCGCTCTGAGTAGGTGTCAGGCTCGGAGTGCAAATATTTGCAGAGATGCTTAAATGGAAATGTTAACCTTCTTTTCTGAGAGCGCAATTAACATTTTGTTGTTGTTGGAATCCATTTACGTGCCATGAAGGTCAGTAGCTTTTAGTGTCCTCACATGGTTTTGCAGCCATCCCCACGATGTAATTCCAAAACATTTTCATCCCCCACAAAAGCGACCCTGTACCCATTAGTAGGCACTCCCATTCTCCCTTCCTGCTGGCCTGGCATCCACTCACCTGCTTTCTATCTCTAGGGATTAGCCTAGTCGGGAACTTCATAGAAATGTGAGCACTCACTTTTCACTGTGACGTTTGACTGTACAAATCAAGAGTTCTGTGGCCAAGTCAGTTCAGCCAGGAAGTCAGATAACTTTTATTTTATTCTTTTAAAGCCTGCTTAGAAATTTTAGAGTTGGCTTACAAACCTGAAGCAGTACTATAGCTCCTTGCCACCTGGGCGCCTCCACAGGGAGCTCACAGCATGGCGGCCCACTTCATCGGGTAGAAAGTCAGAGAGAAAATGCAGTCTTTGTCTGTTGGTTGGTTTTTTTAAATGTTTTTTTGTGAATTATGTGATAGTTTACATGGGAGAACATTAGTTTTACGTTCATTCTATCGTATATCGTCTCATTGCCACGGTTACAATCCCCTCCATGCAATCCTTTCCCCGACCCCTCAGGTCTTCAGCACACAGCCCCTCTCCCTCTCTGGATCTAAAGTCTCCAGCTGCTCCATCGCTCCACGTCATCATCTCTGCCTCCATTTCAGGCATCACTGCTTCTCTGGGTAGGGTCCCGCTCTCTGCTCTTCTCCCTTGATGGTCCCAGGGCCCTCCGCTCCTAGACTGAAAAGTTAATCACTCCCCTCCTTGATATAAAATGTCTACCTTTACATTTCCAACCCTCACAAACTGTCTGTTGGTTTTTAACAGTTGTGTTTGGAGATTTCATTGTGTTCTTTCAGAAACCAATCGATCAAACAGTTAAAAAAACAAAACAGGGAGATTGGCAATACGCTCTACCAATTCTTTTTTTCTTCTTATGTAATTGAGACTGAGTGGTCTTTCAAGACTGAATCTTGGAAGTAACCTGCCACATTCTGTTCACTAGATGTGGCCTACACTCAGTGGGAAGGGTATGATGGCCAGGAGACAGGGAACATTGGAGGCCACTATACAAGGCTGCCCACCACACCTGAGTTTCAGCTGTGTCCAAGCCGCCAAGCCGCTCATTCTCCCAGCCTCCTTCCTGTTTGCACAGCTGTCCTGGCAGATAGGGCTGATGGCGTCTCTGTGAAGGACACTTTCTATTTTAGCCCAAGGACGCCCCCGCAGCGCATCCCAGCTGTCAATGTCAGCAGGGAAAGAGAATCCAAGGACCGGCCCCCTGTTGGACACCACCTCCCACCACCACTGGACCCCACATAGTCATTTGCTGGGCTACCCGCTTCAAGGCTTGAATACTCTCGTTTTGTTTTGGGGGGGGCGGAAATTTATGTTTTCACTCCATTTTTGTTTGTATACATAGTGTCAACCTTGGTAGGTTCGTTCAGTAACTGGATAAACATTATTTTAAATTCTTTTAAATTATCAGCATTGGTTAAAACTAAGAGGTGACAATGAAGTAACAGTTGAAAATGAGATGTGACCATGAAATAAAGAGTTTAATTTTTATGCTTGTCTTTATACTTTGTCAGATCATTTTATCGCTGCACCTCTAGATACTTAAAAGCTATAGCTTGATCTCTTGTGTGTATGTGTGTGTTTAAGTATGGACACATTGCTTTTATTACAAGTTTCATATTGTATGGGGGTGGGGGGCTTCAAAAAGTTTATAGAAATAGGAAATTGGAAGAGTGGAAATTATACATGTTTTTGAAGGCCCCTCATAGGTAGTAAACTTTGGTTTGTTTTTAAGGGCCATCAAGTGAGTTCTGACTCATAGCGACCATAGGGTTTCCAAGGAGTGGCTGTTGAGTTTGAACTTCTGACCTTGGTTCAAAGCAAACTTGTGATCCAGGGCTTATCCTACAGTGCCACAGCAGGACTCCAAACTTTGGCTTAGTCCTGGAGGAAACTTTCTTTATTGAGTCTCAGCTGTTTCTTGCTGCATCTGAAGTCTCTCTTCCCCCATTTTACCTGCTCCCTGAACTTGAAAACCTTTCAGCCTGAACTTGGGCTTCACACGGAGGGTTTCTGTCCTCAGGAAATCGTGGTGGGCCTGTTGTTGGTGGACTTACAGACAATAGATCCTCTGGTCAAAATACAGATAAGTTGCCAACTGATAGTTTAAAAACATTGATGATTTTGAGTCATGGTGTTTTTGTTCTGCTGTGATCGGATCACTATGTGTTGGTACAGACTAGATGGCACCTAACAACAACAATGAGGTGATTGAAAATACTATGACTTCAGTCAGGCTTACCTTATACTCCTCCAGCTGACATCTTTCCTCTTTAAATCTTTAAAGAGCTCTTGTGCAGCAGATTTGCCTAGTACAATGTTGTCTTTTTTTTTCTTTTTTAATTCAAAGTCTTATTTATTTTTGAAACAAAATTTATTGTGAATTGAATGTAGGTTTATAGAGCAGGTCATCAGTTTTCCATTCAACCAATCACACACTTGGTTTCATCTCAATGATTGCAATCCCCTCCCTGCAACAACAGTTAGCCACTTCCTCCCTGTGTTTCCTGGTTCCATTGCACCCTCCTTCCCTCCCTTCTCAACTGTGTTCTTAGGAAAATGTTGCCCTTTTGATCTTCAGTGGTTGACCATTTCATGGTGTGCATACCTCACTAGTGTTACTGCTCCCACTATACACCTATCTGGAGCTCTGGGAGCGTAGTGGTTATGAATCGGGCTGCTAATCTCACGGTCAGCAGTTTGAAACTACCAACTGTTCCACGGGAGAAAGATGAGGCTTTGTGCTCCCATAAAGATTTACAGGCTCAGAAGCCCTATGCAGGGTCGCTATGAGTCAGAACCGACTCCACGGCACTTAACAACAATAACAACATACACCTGTCTACTGCTTGGCTGAAAGTTGGGTCACAAGAGTGAGTTCATTCCAGACCTAAAGAGTTGTTGAGGGCCATAGTGTCTGGTTCCTCCCATCTCATTCTGACTAGTAAGCCCGGTCTTTTTTTTACATATTTAATTTTGAGTTTTGTTCCACATTTTCTCCTACTCTATCTGGGACCTTCTCATGGGATCAGCTGATAGTGGTAACTGGGCACCATCTAGTTCTTCCGGCTTCAGAGTTGTGGTGTTCCATTGGCTCATTGTTTTAGTTGATTTCAAGCATCTTCAATTTTTACGACTATTCTTTCTTCAGCACATGGAGAGATCAATAGTTGCCCCTTACATGGCCACTCATGAGCGTTTAAGATTCCAGTCATTACTCACCACAGTTGGATGTAGAACATAGTGTCTGTGGATTTGGTCCTGAGCCACTAGGCCCAGCAACTCATTGCCTTAAGATGTGTGATAACATCTAAGACATCATTTTGCCCCTTGTAGTCACCACTTTCATAGGTGTCATTTGTTTTCTTTCTCTTTTTTTTCAACTTTTTATTGTGAATTTAGTGAAGGTTTACGGAGCGTATCACCACTTTGATCTTCAATAAACCATACGTTTTACTTCACTCTGTGGCTGCAAAATGCTGAGAGCTTTCTTCCCTTTTGGTTTTCTAACTCCAGGTCTTTGCACATTTTATTATTCTAGTTAACTTGGTCTTCTTGAGCTGTCCTTGGAACTTTTCTATTCTACTCTTTTATTTCATTTCTTCCAGTTGCTATAAGTTTTCTATGCTCAAGAGCAAATTTCAGAGTCTCTTCTGACATCCATTTTGGTCTTTTCTTTCTTTCTTGTCTCTTTAATGACCTTTTGCTTTTTTCACATAGGATGTTCTTGATGTCATCCCATAACTCTTACGGTTTCTGGTCATTAGTGTCTAATGCATCAAATCTGTTTTTGAGACAGTCTCTGAATTCAGGTGGAATACATTCAGAGTCATATTTTGACTCTCATGGACTTGTTTTCATTTCCCTCAGTTTCAGTGTGAACTTGCATATGAGCAATTGATACTCTCTGTTCCACAGTCTGCCCGACCTTGTTTTGGCTGATGATGTGTCTCATCTCACAGATGAAGCCAAATTGATTCTTCTGTATTCCATCTGGTGCTGCCCACGTGTATAGTTGCTTTTTATGTTATTTGAAAAAAAAGGATTTGCAATGAATTCGTTGGTTTTAGAAAAGTCTTATTATACAATCTCTAGCTTTTTTTTTTTTTTTTTATCACCATGGCCATGTTTTCCAACTGCAGATTCTTTATTTCCAACTTTTGCATTCCAATTACCAGCGATTATCAATACATTTTGATTTCATGTTTGACCAATTTCAGACTGAAGTAGATATCATTCTTCAATTTCATCATCACTGGCTTTGTTGTTGTCAGGTGCCATCGAGTCGGAACCAACTCAATTTTTTTCTTTTCTTTTTTTTTCCCCGTGCACAGCAGAACGAAACAATGTCCAATCCTGGGCCAACCTCACTACCGCTGCCACACTTGATCCATCAATAATGCCACCTAGCCAATCCATCTCATTAGGGGTCTTCCTCTTTTTCTCTGACCCTCCACCTT
>NW_006408650.1:5796083-5818138 GCF_000296735.1 Chrysochloris asiatica | reverse complement strand
CAATACATCTTGATTGCATGCTTGATCAATTTCAGATTGAAGAAGTTGGCAGAATTCTTCTATTTCATCCTCACTGGCTTTAGTGGTTGGTGCATAAATTTGAATAATATTAATTGGGCTACCCTGTAGGTGCATTGATATTATCCTATCACAGACAGCGTTGTACCTCATGACTGATCTGGATATGTTCTTTTTGACATATACAACACCATTCCTCTTCAATTTGTCATTTCCGGCATAGTAAATCATGTGGTCATCAGATTCAAAATGGCCAATACCAGTCCATTTCAGCTCACTAATGCCTAAGAGATCCATGTTTGTGCATTCCATTTCATTTTTGACAACTTTCAATTTTCTCAGATTCTTATTTCATACATCCCATGTTCTGATTTTCAATGGATGTTTACAGCTGTTTCTCTTTATTTTGAGTTGTGCCCCATCAGCAAATGAAGGTCCCACGGGCTTTACTCCATTCATGTCATGACGGCCAACTCTACTTTGAGGAGGCAGCTCTTCCCCAGTCGCATTTTGATGCCTTCCAACCTGAGGGGCTCATTTTCCGGCAATGTTTCTGTTATTCATAAGGTTTTCAGTGACTAAGTATTCGGAAGTAGTTTGTCACTCCTTCTTCCTAGTCTGTCTTCATCTGGAAGCTCATCTGAAATACGTCCACCATGGGTGACCCTGCTGGTATTTAAAATACCAGTGGCATAGCTTTCAGAATCACAGCAACTCACAAGCCACCACAGTATGACAAACTGACAGCCGGGTGGTGGTAGGAAACTCTATATAGGGTCAGTATGAGTCAGAACAACTTGATGGCACTTACCAACAATATCAGTCTTCATGGGTTCCATTTCATTTTTGACAACTTCCAATTTCCCTAGATTCATACTTCATACATTGCATGTTCTGATTATTAAAGGATTTTGCAGCTGTTTCCTCTGATTTTGAATTGAGCCCCATCAGCAAATGAAGGTCCTGAAAACTTGGTTCCATTCATATCACTTCTACTTTGAGGAGGCAGTTCTTCCTCAGTTATATTCTCAGAGTCTTCCAACCTGAGGGGCTCATCTTCTAGCACTATGAGACAATGTTCCGCTACTGTTGGTAAAGTCCTTGGTGGCTAACCATTCAGAAGTGGTTTGCCTTTCCTTTTTCCTCATCTGTCTTAGTCTGAAAGCTCTGCTGAAACTTGCCCACCATGGGAGACCCTGGTATTTAGGATACTGGTCCCAGAGTTTCCAGCATCCCAATAACATCAAAGTCACCATAGTATGACCAGCAGAAAAGTAGTGAATAATGTTCCATAGTGGCCCTCAAACTTGACATTATTTCAACTCTGCTGGCAATAATTGCAACTCTTTGGAGTCCTGGTATGGTACTGCAGAATAAGCACTGGGCCGCAGGGTTGGTGGTTCAAACTCACTAGCCACTCCTCGGAAACCATATAGAGGATCACAATGATTCAGAACCAACTTAACAGCATTAACAATAACAAGAGGCAAAATTGTCTCAGTGTGCTGTGAGTCCTTCTCTGGCGGATCTGTCTATGTTGGAGTCTGCTGTTACATGTGGACGGTTGAATGTTTTGACCATGGGTGGTTCTGTTCTAATTCGGGTCATTTAGAGAAAGGCTGGTTGAAGATCTAGAAAATCCTAACCCAAACTTAGTTCCCGGGTGCTATAACAGAAGTACCACAAGTCAGTGGCTGTAACAACCAGAAATGGATTCTCTCTCAGTTTAGGAGGCAAGAAGTTCAAATTCAGAGCACCAGCTACTTGAGGAGGGCATTGCTCTGTGGGATCTGGGGGAAGTTCCTGGTCTCCTGTCAGCATCTGTGGGCCCAGCATTCCTTGGAGATCTCCATGTGTCTTGGCATCAGTCTTCCCCGGGACATAGGCACTTCACAGCGCAGGGACCCCAGTGTGAAGGAGGCACTCAGTCTCTTCTTGCTTGGTAGTAGGCCCCACTCTCAGCTCACTTCTCTGTCCTCGGATCTCTTGTAACATAATAGGTATTGCAGACCACACCCCTGGGAAACTCCCTGACATCAGAGGATTAATGGATTAAGGCGATTGGATTGGAGCCCCTCCCTTAATTATTTTACTGGTTTCATCCCATTAACTGCCAAGACCGAGTTATATACTTTGTGCCCAGCTGACACATATTGGGGGGGGGGGGAAGAGCACAATTCAATCCATGAAGGGCTCACACGGGCATTTGATCTGGACTTGCTCCACATTCATAGCCCTCTTTTCTCTCTGTTTTAAAACGTTGTCAGGTAGTTCCAATTTTTCAATCTGTTTTGTTTACATTCTAAGCCTGTTTTAATTTTTTTTTTTAATTGGCTTAGTTCTCTTTATATTTTAAAAGGAGCTTCTGGGATAATTGTCACACGTGTCTTGATGATTCATATCAAAGACACGAAGGGAGCGGATTGAGGAAGAAACACATATTTTCCGGGACTGTTTTCTGTAGTCTTGAGCCTCCAGGCTCGGGTGAAGGGATCTGCCCAGTCCAGAGGAGAAGGGAGGGGCCTGGGGGCGGGATCTGCCCCCAGGTCCTTTCCAACCCCTCCCCCTGCTGCATTGTCTGTGCTCAGATGCTGGGAAATGGATTGTTTGGTGCCTGGAGCTTGCTTTAGCCGGAAGGCGGACGCCTTGGCGCCAGTCCACACTTGGACTCGTGCATCGGCCGGCCCACCCTTTTGCAGGGCGGAGGTGCATTGTTTTTGGGAAACAGTTTATTCTCTTTCTGGAGAGGCCAGATCTTCTTTCTCTCGCATCTGCATCCACGTCACCTTGGACGCCAGTGAAAGGTGAAAAACAGTGGCCCAATTCAGACCATGATTATTTGTATTTCCATTACCCAATAGGCTCTTGGGCCACCGCAAGGCACATCCTCCCTGCCCTCCATGCCTAACTTCCCTTTGTTCCCAGGCCTCACTAACATACGCTGTTATTGGGTAGCGCCCTCACAATGATTACAACTCACAGCGACACCAGGTGACAGACTGGAAGTACACCAGAAGGTTTCCTAGGCTGTCATCAATAGGAGCAGATCTCTAGATCTTTCTCCCATGGAAGCCTCTGGAGGGTTTGAACCACGAGTGGACCTTTGGGCTAGCAACTGAGCGCTCACTCATTGTGCCACCAGGCGCCCTGGATAGTATATATTAGGCACTTGTCTAAGCCTATAGGAGTTCTGGTGTGATACTGTGGGTTAAAGCACTGGAGGTCGGTTTGAATCGGGGAGCTCAAACTTGACAGCCGCACCTTAGAAATCCTATACAGGGTTACTAAGAGCTGGAACCAACTCGATGGCACTTAACAGCTACAGCAAGTCTAAGGTCTCATCTTGTCTGATTTCGGAAGCTAAGCAGGGTTGGGCCTGATTAATATTTGGATGGGAGAGACTACCTGGGAATACTGAGTAGACTTCTGGTGTAGTGCTATAGGATAAGCACCGGACTGCGAACCACAAGGTTGGCAGTTTAAAACCACCAGCTGCTCCTCGGAAATCCTGTAATGAGTTGGAATTGACTCAACGGTACTTAACAACATCCTAAGGAGCCCTAGTGATGTGGTGGGGTACTTGTTAGCCTGTAACCTCAAGGTCAGCAGTTCGAGTCCATCCTGCTTCCAGGAGAAAGATGAAACTTTCGCCTCCCATAAGATTTGTAGTCTCAGAAACTCCTACGGTGTCTGTGAGTTGGAACTAACTCTTTGGCACACTACCACCACATTCTAAGGCGTCCAGATGGCACTGTGAGTTAAGCATTGGGCTGCTAAGGACAAGTTTGGTGTTTTAAGCCTACCAGCCGCTCCCCGGGAGAAAGATGAGGCTCCCATAAAACATTTACAGCCTTGGAAACCCAGGGAGCCGTTCTCGGCCCTTCCCACAGGATCACTGAGTTAGAATGGCTTATTCAGGATGTTGTGTTGTTATGGTTGTGCCCGATATCACGTCCCCCACGAAATACTCTCTCTCGCATATGCAAACAGCAGAAGCCTTTATTGATCTCAAAAACACAGCATGCTGTGGGTCAACCATCCAAGCAGATGGAGACCCCAAAAGCAGGCACGCAGGCCTTTTTATAGGCAGTCGGGGGAGGGGTGAGGTGGGGGAGTATCCTTCAAGTTGATTGGCTCTTATCTAGGGGAGGCTGCTGACTTGAGAGGTTTTGTCGGGGTGGATTCTAATGGTTACTGGGGGTTAGGGTGGATTTGGGTATGGGGAAGGAATTTCTTTAGGGAAGGGAGACTGACTCTTAAAAGGGAGTTTTTTTGGTTGGGGTCTTTTTGGGTCTTTAGGTTATGTGCCATGGAGTCGGTTGCAACTCATAGCGACCCTGTACAGGGTTTCAGAGGCTGTAAATCTTTATGGGAGCAGAAAGCCTCATCTTTCTCCCATGGAACAGCTGGTAGTTTTGAACTGCTAACTTGCATTTCACAGCCCAGTTCGTAACCACTACATTATTCAGAATAAGTGGGCTTATCCTGAGCAGCTAACAAGTCATTACCCTATAAGGATGTTGTTGTTGTTGTTAAGTGCCCTCAAGTTGGTTCCAACCCTTAGCCACCCTGTAGAGAGGGTTTCTGAGGAGCAGCTGGTGAGCGTGAACCACCAACCTTGCAGTTCAAACTGCTTTGCAGTCTGTTGCATTAATCCACAGCACCACACCAGGACTCTATTGTTGTTATTAGCTGGCACTAAGTGGGCCTCTGACCCATGGCCCCTATGCCCACCAGAATGCAGTGCTCCCCGTGATTGGGTGAAGGGGTTCATACATCTCTTCCTAGCCTGGCAGCTCTGCTGACACCCATTGAGCACCTCAGCACACCCAAGCCTCCACTGATGACAGACAAGGTGGCGGCTGCACATGAGAAGCGCTGGCTGGGAATCAAACCCGGATCTCCCACAGGAGCTGAGCGCCACCACAGCTTCACCTATAAGGTCAGGATCGTTAGCATACCCTTTGTTGTTGTTGTTGTTCAGTGCTGTTGAGACTCATGGTGACTCAGTATAGGGTTTCTGAAGAGTGACTAGTGAGGTTGAACCCCTAACCTTGTGGTTCAAACCTATCCTGCAGTCTTGTGCTTATTCTAGTCCCTTTTTTTTTTTTTTTTTTAATGATTTATTGTGAATTATGTGACAGTTTACATGGGAGAACATTAGTTTTACATTCATTCTATCTATATCGTCTCATTGCCATGGTTACAATCCCCTCCATGCAATCCTTCCCCCGTACCCCCTAAGCGTTCAGCACACAGTTGCTCTCCCTCTCTGGATCTAAAGTCTCCAGCTGCTCCATCGCTCCAGGTCATCATCTCTGGCTACATTACAGGCCTCACTGCTTCTCTGGGTAGGGTCCCGCTCTCTGCTCTTCTCCCTTGATGGTCCTAGGGACCTCCGCTCCTAGACTGGAAAGTTAATCACTCCCCTCCTTACTATAAAACGTCTACCTTTACATTTCCAACCCTCACAATCAGTCCTGATAACAATTATTCACTATTGTATCACAAGAGACCCGTCTGTATTTCATTGCTTCAGCCCCGCCTAGTCAGACTGAATACTACTCACTGGAGATTCTACCTTCCTCCAGGCCCTCTGGATCTAGGTTTCCTAGTTCCTTTTTAAAGGTGAAGAAACCAAGGCTCAGAGAAGTCAAATGACACACCGATGAAGGCAGAGCTGGTAGACAATGGAGCTGGATTCAAGAACCTGTACACAGTCCCCTCTCCTCGCCTGGAGATGGTGTGACTCTGACTTATTTCCAAGGCAATGAGGTAAACAGGTTAATGGACCCAAAAGGCATCCAAAGGAGTTAGCACTAGGCTGCTAACTGAAAGGTTGGTGGATCAAACCCACCAGCTGCTCCACAGGAGAAAGATGAGACTGCTTTGTTCAATGTTACTAAAGTGCCACTGAGGACTGACACATAGAGACCCTGGAGAGTTTCTGAGGAGCAGCTGATGGGTTTGAACCACCCACCTGGTGTAGATAAAGCACTGGCCTGCTAACCACAAGGTCAGTGGTTCAGACCCACCAGCAGCTCCTCAGAAACCCTGTACAGGGTCGCTGAGTCAGAACTGATTTGATTGCACTTAACAATTCCTGTTGTTCGTAGTCCATTGCTTATCCTACAGCGTCACCTCAGGACTCTTTCTGAGCCCCCAGGCTTTTTATCATCACTCTGTTTGACTCTGGAACATGGTCTTTTCTTAGAACAAGTTTGTTTTATCTTTCTGTCATCTTGGAGTCTGTTTGGGGGCCTCCTGGGACCAGGACGTCTAAATCGACAGATATGTGTGTTCGTAGGCCATTTTTGCTACCCCTAAACAGCCTCCAGAATCAGAGGGCACACACAACTCTTCTTAAAATAGAAAAACTTAAAATCATGCCCAAGAGGAAACGGAATTCAATTTACGTCAGAAATAGGCTTGTATGTACACCACACAGTGACCCCTGGTGGCAAACTCATAAAATCACAGGAATTTAGAAAAGTAATTTGCTCCCTTGGGAACAGTGGCTTTCAAATGGTGCATAGCAAATTCCGAAGGGTCCTTCCTGCGGACCCTGGACACAGAATCTGTGATGCTATGTCCCTCAAGAATTTCAACGTATAGAAAAATAAATAATAGGTTTATTGCACAGTTTTGTCTCTGCATTGTTTATTTTGTTGTTGTTTTTTTAAATGTTGTGAATTATGTGATAGTTTACATGGGAGAACATTAGTTTTACATTCATCCTATCATATGTTGTTTCATTGCCATGGTTGCAATTCCCTCCATGCATCATCAACCAACCAAAGGGTATATCCTACAAGCCTGCTCCCCCTGCCCCCCGGTCATCAGCACACAGCCCCTCTCCCTCTCTGGGTCTAAAGTCCCCAGCTGCTCCATCTCTCCACGTCATCGTCTCTGCCTCCATCTCAGGCATCACTGCTTCTCTGGGTAGGGTCCCGCTCTCTGCTCTTCTCCCTTGATGGTCCTAGGGACCTCTGCTCCTAGACTGCAAAGTTTATCACTCCCCTCCTTGCTACAAAACGTCTACCTTTACATTTTCAACCCTCACAATCAATCCTGATAAAAATTATTCACTATTGTATCGCAAGAGACCTATCTGCATTTCCTTTCATCAGCCCTGCCTAGACAGACTGGATACTACTCAGTGGAGATTCTACCTTCCTCCAGGCCCTCTGGATCTAGGTTCCCTCTTGAAAGTTTGTAAGCCAATCACTTGCTCCCTTTGTAGCCCTCCCATTTTGGGTATCTTTGCATTGTTTTTATCTGGTGAATACTTTCCACTCCAGCCTGTGCGCCTTTGCTTATATTGTCGTTGCCTTTGGAATGATCTGTCTTTCCCCTTTCATCTATTTAAATCCTACTCATCTTTCAGGATCAGCACTGGACTTCAAACTACAAGGTCAGCAGTTCAAATCCGCCAGCTGCTCCTAGGAAACGCTCAATGGGACTCCACTCCACAGCACTTAACAACACCACAACATCTTTCAGGGTACCAGCCTTCCCCAACCATACCAGATCCCCAACTTTAGAGCACTTCCTGTCTCCGCCAGGTCTTGTTCAGTCTTTCTTTCCTTTCGCAGTTAATCACAAGATTCCTTCTTGGGAGACAGAACCATGTATTGGTACATACTCGTGACTTCTGCCGTGGACAGATCCTCAAGGTGGTCCCAGGAAATAGTTGGCACTTCATTCACTGTTGTTTTATGATGGTTTTGAAACTATGGAAACTGTAGATCTAAACTGCCAGCCCTGAAGTCTTTGGGTAGAGCAAATGGTGGATGCACTCATGTCTCACCGAAAGGTTGCAGGTTCAAGTCCTCCCGATGTGTCTCAAAAGAAAGGCCTGGCAATTTATTTCTGAAATATCAGTCATTGAAAGTCTATGGGACACAGTTCTACTCTGACACACACAGTGTCACCGGAAGTTGGAGTTTGCTCCGCAGCAACTGATTGGGTAGTCCTGATGACAGGTTGTGGAAAGAAACTTAGAGATTTTACATTTGAGGGTCCTCTTCCAGAATGTAAGCTCTTTCTAGTGTAACCCTGAGGAACACAGGGGCTCCATGCAGTAAGCACTGGACTGCGAACCACAAGGTCAGTGGATTGAACCCTCCAGTTGTTCCGTGGGAGAACAGTGAGGCTTCCTGCTCCTACAAAGTTTTACAGTCTCAGAAGCCCCTTTACAAGGTCGTTAGGAGTCTGAAGTGACTCAACATTACTTAACAAGGGTTACATTGGAGTCTTGGTGTGGCACTATAGGATAAGCACTGGAATGCTAATCATAAGGTTCAAACTCACCAGCCTCTCCTTGGAAACCCCTATACATGGTCGCTATGAGCCAGAACTGACTTAACGACACTTAATAACAACAGGGTAACGTATTCAAGGACTGTTGTCCCACATTGACTTGTGTAGCACTGCGAGTTAATGCACTGGACTGCAAGGTTGGTTTGAGCTGCAAGGTCAGCGGTTCCAACTCACCAGCTGCTCCTTGGAAACCCTATACAGGGTCACTATGAGTTGGAACCGACTTGAAGGCACTTAATAACAACCACTACACCACAGGTATACATGCGCAGCCATTCAGACAATTCTGCCTGGTGGGACATTGTTGTTAGGTGCCATCAAGTCAGTACCAATCAGTATGGATAGCGACTGTATGCATACCAACAAAACACTGCCCAGTCCTGCGTCAACCTCACAATTGGTGCTACATTGAGCCCATTGCTGCTGCCACTGTGCCAGTTCATCTCATTGGGGGTCTTCCTCTTCTTCTCTGACCTTCCACTTTACCTAGCATGATGTCTTTCTCCAGGAACTGGTCCCTCCTGATAATATATCCAAAGTATGAGAGATGAAGTCTGAGCATCCTGGCTTCCGAGGAGCATTCTGGCTGTATTTCTTCCAACACAGATTTGTTTGTCCTTCTGGCAGTCCATGGGACTTTCAATATTCTCCTCCAACACCATAACTCAAATGTATCCATTCTTCTACGGTCTTCTTTATTCATTGTCCAACTTTCACATGCATATGAGATGATTGAAAATACCATGGCTTGAGTCTGGCTCATTTTAGTTCTCAAACTGACATTTTTGCTCTTCAACACTTTAAAGAGGTCTTGTGCAACAGATTTGCCTAATGCAATACGTCCTTTGATTTCTTGACTGCTGCTTCCATGAGTATAGATGATTGATCCAAGCAAAATGAAGCCTTTGACAACTTCAATCTTTTCTCCATTTATATGACTGTATATTGGTCCAGTGGTGAGGATTTTTATTTTCTTTACATTGAGGTGCAACCCATACTGAAGGTTATGGTGTTTGGTCTTCGTCAGTATTTCAAGTCTTCTTCACTTTCAGCAGCGAGGTTGTACCATCTACATATCGCAGGTTGTAATGAGTCTTCCTCTAATTCTGATGCCACATTCTTCTTCATAGAACCCAGCTTCTTGAATTATTTGCTCAGCATACAGATTGAATAAGTATGGTGAAGGAATACAACCCTGTCTGTCGCACACCTTTCCTCATTTTAAACCCCTCAATGGTTTCCTTGTTCTCTTCAAACAGCTATCTCTTGATTTATGTACAGGTTCCTCATGAGCACAATTAAATGTACTGAAATACTCATTCTCAGTGTTATCGAGCTTGTCATGAGCCACTCAATCAAAATCTTTAGTATAGTCAATAAAGCACAGGTAAACATCTTTCTGGCTTTATGAGTGCTTTTAGCCAAAATCGACCTGAAGTCAGCAATGACATCCCTGGTTCGACGCCCTTGTCTGAATCTGACTTGAACATCTGGAAGTTCTCTGTCCATGAACTATTGCAATTGTTTTTGAATTATCTTTAGCAAAATTTTACTTGCATGTAGCATTAATGATAATGATATTGTCTGATGAGTTCTGCATTCCAACTCATAGTGAACTGGATAGGGTTTTTGAGGAGCAGCTGGTGGGTTTGAACTGCTGAACTTGGGGTTCAAACCGACTTTGCGGTCCAGTGCAGTGTCTCACAGTGCCACACCAGGACTCCTTTAGGACATGAAGAAAGGCTGCTTTGGAGTCACAGGTGTTGCTCCTTCAGTTTTATCTAATCGTTAGGGTCGATGTGTAGGTGTTTGTGATTTCCTTGTGACACGAGCCGTGGAAACTACCTGGAAAATTAAGCTTGTTTTGTTGTTAAGTGCTGTGCAATCGGTTCCGACTCATAGTGACAGGATTTCTGAGGCTGTAAAATCTTTACAGGAGCAGAAAGCCTCATCTTTCTCTTGCGGAACGGCTGGTAGTTTCCAACAGCTGGTAGTTTCGAACTGCTGACCGTGAGGTTCGCAACCCGATTCGTAACCACTATGCTATCAGAGCTACTTAGGAAAATGATGCTACTCTTCCACCATGTACAATCCTGTGTATATAAGTAGCTACGATGCTGTATTCTGATCCCAGACTGCATTGCTGCAGAATCCTCGCTGGTGCTGCTTGTAATCACACTTGTCTTTTTTCTCTCACTTGGTGAATTTGGCTTCGCTTTTCTAGGGTTTTTTTGTTGTTGTTAGGTGCCATCAAGTCAGTACTGATTTTTAACGACCCTATGCACAACAGAAGGAAACACTGCCTGGTCCTGGGCCAACCTCACAGTCAGTGCTGGCACTGTGCTGATCCATCTTGTTGGGGGGTCTTCCTCTTTTCCTCCGGCCCTCCACTTTACCAGCTCCGGGGCACAAACCCTTATTAAGGGTAACACTGGTTCCTAGAGATAACACAGTCAGCGCACACCTTGTCGTAAACCACGCCGACAGCTAACGAAATCTTCAAAATCACCAGAATCTTCTGCTGGGAAACAAAACTCCAGTCTTTCTTGTGACCCAAACAGATGCATTCTCTTACATGTACCTCTCCTCTCTTGTCTCTCTTGTCTTCCCCTGCTGTTCTAGGCATCTCTGTAGCCTCACATTTTCCTGTTTTCTCTTGTCACAAAATAGCCGGCTTGAAGGATATTCTCAGAGTCAAAAACTGCTCAGTTCGCCTTTTTCAAGGAGGTAGAAAGGCATCAGGCTGGCATGGCTGCCCCGTAAGAAATTGTTTCTTCTGGCACAGATAAGAAGTCAGATCCTTCCTGTTGCCCACCTCTGAAATGATCCCCAGTTAGACAGCTTCTCCTGGTGCCACAGCCGCTCAGGGATGGCCAGGCCATTCATCTGTGGGTAATAGCAGCAACAACCCGCTGCCAGTTGGCTATTAATCTTTTGTAAGAAAGAAAATGACGCACGCACGTAGTAACCTGTTTGAGAAAGCCACTCCGTGGTCAGTTAGAATTTGTTTTCTGGCTGTAGAACAATGAAGAATGTCCTAGCCCTCGGCACAGTTTTACGTCTGCTACAGAACTGATGGGCTGCAGTGTGTTTCTGTGTTTCAGAGCAGAAGGTATACTCAGGGTTTCCTGTATTTACCCTCTAAACATACAGGATGAGAGAGTGGTTTAATCTGCGATGGCCAATAAGGCTTGTGACTTTCAATTTCAAAGTAAGCAGGGGTATCACTGGGGTCCTGGTGTGGCACGGTAGGATCAGCACTGGACTGTAAACCACAAGGTTAGAAGTTCAAACCTACCAGCTGCTCCTTGGAAACCCAATATAGTAAGATCACTGAGTCAGAACCAACTCAACGGCACTTAACAACAACAGGGATAAATGAAGGTCCTTGGATGGAGATTGGTAACTTAAAGGTTGGTGGTTCATACCCACCCAGGGTACCATGAAAGAAAAGGCCTGACCCTCTGCTTCTACAACCAAGAACACCCTAGGGACCAGCTCTACTTTGTTACACTTGGGACCACGATGAGTCAGAGTCAGTTGAATGGCAACTAGCAATAACTAGAATGTGTAAATTAACAAACAAGGCTATAAATTGAATATATCACTTGTGAGGAATGTGCTTCTCAGAACTAGGAGCCATAGGAGGGAAACCACAAGGGCAGCATTTCCCCCAAAAACAGAGCTCAGAAGGGGCCGGAAAAGAAGGGAGGAGGGAAATGAGGGAGCCAGGAAGGAAGTGAGGAGAGAGCTGTTACTTTGAAGGAATTGGAATGAATGTTGCAAAACAGAATGTGTATCAACTGTTGAATGAAAACGAATTTGCTCTGTAAACTTTCCCCAAACCACAATTTAACAACAACAAATGAATAAATAACTGATTGTTTCATTATTAATGAGAGTTAACCTTCACAGGTAAGAGTGGTAAGCTGTTCACTGATGGTACATGGAAGGGATTGTCAGCCTTATGTTGAAGCCAAGTATTTGATCTATTGAATGTAAAACTGATTGATCCTCTGTTCTGAAACCTTCACTAATTTCACAATAAAAAGTTAAAAAAAAAGGAGAAAAAAAAAAAAAACCACCAAAAACTGTGTAGATAGAGTTATACTTGCATCTAGACACACTTGGAGTCCTGGTGTGGCGCTGTGGGTTAATGCACAAGACTGCCAAGCCTTGTGAACTTCAAGGTTTGTGGTTCAAGCACACCAGCTGCTCTTCAGAAACCCTATACAGGGTTGCTATGAGTCGGAACCGACTCAACAGCACTTAACAACAACAACAACATAGACATACTTATCTATACAGAGAAATATACATGTTTAACTTGTCTTCTTTATGTACATAAACATGTATTACTATTTAAAAAAAAAAAAAAAATACGAGAAAGTTAACAAAAACCAGAAAGGATAATTGGACAATTTGGGTGAAGTGAACAAATTCCTAGAAGGACAAACTATTAAAACTGATCCAAGAAGAATTATGAATTCTAAACAGTCACATAGTTTAGACACAAGTAAAGACAAGATGAATCTGCACTGAAGTGTCTCCCCATGGAGAACACCCTTATCTCAGGTGGCTTTTGTTGTTGTTGTTGTTAAGTGCTGTGGAGTCTGACCCATGACCCATAGCCACCCTATAGAGGGCTTCAGAGGGTTTTAAAAATCTTTGTGTAAGCAGAAGTTCTCACCGTTCTCCTGTAGAGCAGCAGCTGATAACTCTTAGCAAAATTGTAAAGAAGCGATGGTTATGTGCCGTGGAGTCGGTTCCGACTCATACCAACCCTGTATAGGTGCCTGTGTTTTTCAAGTTTCTTCAAAAACAATGGAAGAAGGGGAAACTTTGCAACTCATCCATGAAGCCAGGGTGACCGATCACCAAGCCAGAAATGTTACTGTTTTTAAGGACCCTCGAGTTGGTTCCGACTCATAGCAACCCTGTGGAGGGTTTCTGAGGAGCAGCTGGTGAGTTTGAACCGCTGACCTTGCAGTTCAAACCGACCTTGCGGTCCAGCGTATTACCCTGCAGTACCACACCAGGACTCCAAGCCAAACTAGCCCCTAAAGTAACTATAGAGAAACATCCCTTGTGAGCTGAGGGGCCAAAATATGAGCAAACTGAATCTAGCAACAGTTAAAGAAAAAAAAAAAAAAAGCACAAGGCGTCCCTGACTGGCTAAGCAGCTAAGCACATGACTACTGATGGAAAGATTATACCACAGAAGATGGACCTGCTGACCTCATTCCAGAAGTACACAGCCTTGAGAACTAGGGAAGCACAGTTCTACTCTGACACACATGGGTTGCCATGAGCTGGAAGCAACTTAACAGCAACTGATTTGGTTTGCTTTGCGTAAACCTTGGCTAAAGGAGCTCTGGTAGCATAGTGGTTACGAATCGGGCTGCGAACCTCAAGGTCAGCAGTTTGAAACTACCAGCTGTTCTGTAGGAGAAAGATGAGGCTTTCTGCTCCCGTAAAGATTTATAGCCTCGGAAACCCTGTACAGGTTCGCTATGAGTCAGAACCGACTCCTCGGCACACAACAACAACAACAAAGTGAGATCTACCCCAGACCTAGAAGGTTAGTTTACCATCTAAGTGTCAACTAGAGTGATAGCTATTAATAAAACAAAGGATGCAAAGCACATGGCCAGCTCACTAGATGCAGAAAAAGGTCTTGACATGCATTCATGACTAAAAAGAAATCATGAAAAAGAAGTATTTCTCAAGAAATTAGGACTAGGAGAGAACCCCTCCAGCTGAATAGTGGCATTTATGAGAACCCCACAGCTAACATCAGACCTAACAGTAAAAGACTGAATCCTCTTTTCCCCCAAATTAGGAACATGGCAAAATATACAATTTCTGTCACTTTCACAGTAAGACAAAAGAAAAACACACTACACAACACACAACAAAGAAACCAAAAAAGCATCTAGACAGGAAATGAAGTAAGATGGTTTGGAGACGACACGATCAGTATAGATTTACATGGTGGTGCCTGTGTGCCGTTGAGTTGATTCTGACTCAGAGCGACTCAGTGTTTTAAATCTTTACAGGAGCAGAAAGCCTCATCTTTCTCCTGTGGAGCGACTGGTAGATTTGAATGGTTGACCTCAGGGTTAGCAGCCCAGCTCATAATCCACTACACTATCAGGGTTCCTTATATATTTGTTGTTGTTGTTAAGTGCCGTTGAGCCATAACAACCCTGTATAGGGTCTCCAAAGAGTGGCTGGTGAGTTTGAACCGCCAACCTTGTGCTTCAAACCAACCTTGCTATCCAGTGCTTATCCTACAACGCCAATCCCAAGTATGTGCACACACAACGCTACAAGGTCTTACCAATGAACTCAGCAAGGTCAGAGGATGCAAAGCCAATGAAAGAAAGCAATGGTATTTCTATATAGCGGCACTGAGTAATCTGAGAAGGATTACAAGAATACAATTTTATTCACAATAACATCCAAAAAATAAAACAATCTGTAGCAATAAATTTCACAAAGAACAATTCTTGCACACTGAAAACAGTTCTGCTGAGAGAAATTAAAGGAGGTCAAAATAAACGGGGAGGCCAATGCATCAGACTGCAAAATCATTTGAACTGTAAGGTCAGTGGTTCAAGCTCACCAACTGCTCCTTGGAAACCCTATACAAGGTCACTATGGGTCGGAATCAACTCGACAGCACTTCACAACAACAACAACATCTAGGTTCATGTACCCAAATGTCCACCATAGCATTGTTCCTCAGAGGTCAATAGTTCGAAAAACCCTATACAGTGTCGCTCTGGGTCAGAACCAACTCAATGGCACACAACCAACTACACAGGCTAAAGGAGCTCTGATAGCATTGTTGTTGTTAAGTGCCATCGAGTCGGGTCCGACCCATAGCGACCCTGTACAGGGTTTCCGAGGGTGTAAATCTTTACGGGAGTAGAAAGCCTCATCTTTCTCCCGCGGAGCGGCTGGTAGTTTCGAACCGCTGACCCTAAGGTTCGCAGCCCGATTCGTAACCACTACGCTACCAGAGCTCCATAGTGGTTACGAATTGGGCTGCTAACCTCAGGGTCAGCAGTTCGAAACTACCAGCTGCTCCGTGGGAGAAAGATGAAGCTTTCTGCTGCTGTAAAGATTTACAGCCTCGGAAACCCTGTACAGGGTTGCTATGAGTTGGAACCGACTCCACGGTACATAACCACCACCACACAGCCTAAGGTTAGAATAGACATTAAATAACTCAGTACACCAAACCGACACCCAAAGCTTCCATTCTGACTCTTAGTTCCTATAGGACAGAGTAGAATTTCCGAGGCTCTGGGAGCAAACTACCTCACTTCTGATGGCAGAGCAGCTGGTGGGTTCGAACCAACGACTTTTGGTTAGCAGCCCATCACTTAACCCACCGTACCACCAGGCACCCTCCTAGCCATAAACTCATTACCATTAAGTTCATTCCTACTCATAGGACCCTGTGTAGGATTTCAGAGACTGTAAATCACTCTCTCTATGGAACAGCTGGTGGATTCCAACAGCTGACCTTGCGGTTAGCAGCTGCTTAGCAATCAAAAGTGATGATGAATTGATACTTAGGACAACATGGTTGAACTTCAAAGGGAGCCCGACACAAAGGACTATATACAGTATGACCCAGTTTATAGGAGATAGCTAGAGAAGGCAAATTTAAAGAGACAGCAACAGATTAGGGTAGGGATTGCCTCGGAGTGGGAAGAAACCCACTAACCCACTGCCATCAAGTTGACTAAGACTCAGAGCCACACTATATAGGGTTTCTGAGACTATAAATCTTTATGGGAGTAAATAGCCTCATCTTTCTCCAGAGGAGCAGCTGGTGTGTTTGAACCACCAATCTTGCGGTTAGTAGTCCAATGTCTAACTCACAGTGCCACCAGGTCTCCTTCTGGAGGTGGGAGTGGGGGTTAACTCAAAAGAACACAAGGGAATCTTTGCTGTTGTTAAGTGCCGTTGAGTTGGTTCTGACCCACAGCGACCCCTGTATAGGGTTTCCGAAGAGCGATTGGTGAGCTTGAACTGCCGACCTTGTGGTTCAAACCAACTTTGCAGTCGAGCGCATTAACACACAGTGCCACACCAGGACTAAGGAAACTTTTAGGGGGGTTGAAATATTCTAAAAGTAGATTGTGGGGATGGCTGCACAGCCCTACACATCTGTAAAAGGGTCATCGAATTGCACACTTACAGTGAGTGAATGGTATAGAAATATTTTTTAAGGAAGGTATTAAATACTCTGGAGAATGTCTGGTAGATTGCTCTCCTCAAGGACTTGTCTGTCCTTTGTGTTAGAATTGTTGGGAAATGGAATTCAGGGATCAGAGATCTATTCTACCAAACAGTGGGGAGTGGATGAAAATTGTATCTTGTACTGATGGTGTTCATGCTGGGCCATTAAGTATTATCTGTGAATGCAGATGTGACTTGTTTTCAAGAGATTGGCCTCTACAGCCCTTACTTATTTCTTCACACTTGTGGAGCCATTCTGAACCCCAGTCTGTAACCATGCATCCGTCCAGATTCAAATCAGTCCAGAGTCACCTGAATCTTGTCAGCTCTGACTCTTTCTTATGTTGTTATTTATGATACAGGTAGACTGAAATCTCCTTTTACTAGTTTCCATTCTGATGACCTTTTATTATCAGTATCTTTATAAATCCACTCTTTGTCTTTGGGGGTTGGAATACAAGGGACTATTATCATAAAACATACAGATACATTTTAATACACACATTTTGTTGTTGTTGTTAAGTGCCGTCGAGTCGGCGTGGACTGATCGCCACCCTGTATAGGTAAAAAGACACAAATCCTAAAAATCTACTCTGATGATGAAGAATTGGACGTCATTGGCATTTTTGTCAGTTGTGGCAACAGCTTCACTTGTGGAAGGTTCTGGATCTCCTGGATCACCCTGGAAATGGGGCTGGCGTTTCGAATCAGAAAATTCCTGAGGGTTTTGTTTGCATGCTTCTTTCCTTAGTTTCCTTATGTGTTTCGAAGTAACAGCTGACGGCTTCCTGAAGCTGCCTCTCCACATTAGCAAAGCGACCAGCGTTTAGGTCCATGTTTTCAATTGTTAACTGTTAAGTACCGTCGAATCGGTTCCAACCCATAGGGACCCTGTCCAGGGTTTCCGAGGCTGTAAATCTTTACAGGAGCAGAAAGCCTCATCTTTCTCCCACGGAACTGCTGGTAGTTTTGAACTGCTGACCTTGTGGTTCACAGCCCACTTCATAACCACTATGCTACCAGAGCTCCTTTCAAGCAACGTAGTCTCCGATTTAGTTTAGAAAACAAAATCGATATGACAGTGCTTTGAACCACCGACCTCAAAGTGAGTAGTTCAGTACTTAAGACCATTGTTCCAACTCATAGCTACCCTGCCAGGTTTTTAAAATCTTTGTGGGACCATCAAGGGAGAAGAGCACGAGTGGAATGCAGGACCTTATCCAGAGAAGCAGTGACACCAGAGATGGAGGCAGAGATGGGGACAGGGAGAAAGGGATCAGCTGAAGACTCTAGACTCATGGAAAGAGAAGGACTAAAAGTTGGCGGCCAGAAGGCAGACTTGAAGAATGTGCCCTTTGGTGGTGTAAATTATTATATATGCCTGAGTGTTTAAAAAAAAAAGATCTAAAATTGATAGAAATACTGTTATCTAATGGTACATGGAGGGGATTATAATCGTTGTAATGAAACAAGATGAGTGGAAAACTGATGATCTGCCCTGTAAACTTTCACTCATATCACAATAAAACTTTTTAAAAAAGAAAAAAAAAAAATCTTTGTGGGAGCAGAAAGCCTCATCTTTATCCTGTGAAGTAGCTGGTGGGCTCGAACCTCTGACCTTGTGGTTAGCAGTCTAGTACTTATTCAACAGAGCCACTGCACTCCTTGCTTAATGCTGTTGTTCAGTGCTGTCGAGTCGGTTCAGACTCATAGCGTTTCCAAGGAGCAGCTGGTGAGTTTGAATTGCCAACATTGTTGAAGGTTCAAACCACTCTTGCCATCCAGTACTTTATCCCATAGCGCCATACCAGGACCCCATACCAGGACTTGCTTAATGATAAGATGTACAAAAACAACAACAAAATGGATGATTGTAAGTGTGTTGTTATTGTTTGGTGCCATCAAGTCAGTACTGACTCATAGCGACCCTATGTACAACAGAACGAAACACTACCCGGTCTTGGACCAGACTCACAATTGTTGCCGTACTTGAGCCCATTGATGCTGCCAATCCATCTCGCTGGGGGTCTTCCTCTTTTTCTCTGACCCTCCCTCCACCTTACTTTGGTAAGGTAGAAGGATACATGATATCCTTCTTCAGTGACTGGACCCTCCTGACAATATGTCCCAAATATGAGAGATGAAGTTTGGCCATCTTGGCCTCCAAGGAGCACTCTGGTTGCACTTTTTCCAACACAGATCTGTTGGTTCTTTTGGCAGCCCATGGCACTTTCAATATTCTCCTCCAACACCATAACTCAAAAGCATCAATTCTTCTACGGTCTTCCTTATTCATTGTAAGTGTTGTTGTTGTTAAGTGCCGTCAAGTCAGTTCTGACACATAGCGATCCTGTATAGGGTTTCTGAGAAGCAGCTGGTGAGCTTGAACTGCCAACCTTGCAGTTCAAACGGTTTTGCAGTCTGGTGCATTAACCCACAGCGCCACACCAGGACTCCACTGTTAGTGTTGTTGTTAGGTGCCATCGAGTCGATACTGACCGATAGTGAATGAAACACTGCCCGATCCTGGGCCAACCTCACTATTGTTGTCACACATAATTCAAATAGGTCCCAAGTCTGGGTCTACCTGTACAGTGGCATTAAAGCACTGCTTCTATTTACAGTGTGAAGTCCTGGTGGTCTGCTGTAGGGTAAGCACTGGACTGCTAACCACAGTGTCACATTTTCCCCTGGTCCCTCTTGTTCTGGGGGGGGAGGGTGTCTAAAGAATTAGTCCCACCAAGTCGCTGCTTCTCAGTCACACACGAACGATAAGCATTCACTTAGACCCCCAATGAGATGGATTGGCCAAGTGGCAGCATCGATGGACTCAAGCGTGGCAACAGTAGTGAGGTTGGCCCAGGATCGGGTAATGTTTCATTCTGCTGTGTATAAGGTCGCTATGGGTCGGTACTGACTCGATGGCACCTAACAACAACAACAGAGTCTCTTGATTGCAAAAGTATGCTTCGGCGAGGAAAGCGGGTCTTTTTCTGCGAGTGGAGCAGTAGGAAGCAGAGATTAGATTAATTAGGTCAAAGGGAAAGTCCACTTCAAAGAGAGAGCGGGTCTGTCTCCATGAGAGAAGACTTTTGGGGTTGGGATGAACTGGCTTATAAAGGTTTGGGGTCTCTTCCTCAAAGGGTGGGCGAATACATATTAATTAGGAGGAGTGGTATGTTGAACAGTCATGGTTTTTTTACTAAAGGGCACAGGCTTCTTGGAAATGGGGTGCCTTCCTCAGTTGTCAGCTTTAGGTGC
The DNA here is from genome assembly GCF_000296735.1 of Chrysochloris asiatica. Taxonomy (NCBI): domain Eukaryota; kingdom Metazoa; phylum Chordata; class Mammalia; order Afrosoricida; family Chrysochloridae; genus Chrysochloris; species Chrysochloris asiatica. The sequence goes on along the minus strand of NW_006408650.1, from coordinate 5,798,278 downwards.
TATCTGCATGGGTCATCTGCCTGTGGCCAGCTGCTTCTATTAGGGTTTCAGGTTCTGATATCCCTATCTCTGTCTCCAAGCTCTTCTTCTCAATGTGATCCTTCTTGTTGGACTAGAGATGTCCTCCCCCCTTTCAGGGGAAGAGAGGCCCAGGGCTCCAGGGGTCCTAACTTGTCCCTGACAACAGGGTCAATGGTTCAAATCCACAAACCGCTCCTTTGAGTCAGCACTTAACAGCAACAGAGATGCCTCAGAAGCCAGACCTGGTGATCTGTTTCTGGAAGGTTACAGCCTTAGGGAGTAGTTTCACTCTGCACACATGGGGTAATCAACTCCAGGGCAGCAAAAAAACACTGCAGTATTTCTATGGATGTGATCCTACAGGGAAATAGGGCTTCTTTGTTATGTGAATGGAGCCGTGTCAGGTGGGCCTATAAACCACTTGTAGACAAAGGTAGCTCTGGTAGTGGTTACGAATTGGGCTGCAAACTGCAAGGTCAGCAGTTCGAAACTACCAGCTGTTCCGCGGGAGAAAGATGAGGCGTTCTATTCCCATAAAGATTTACAGGGTCGCTATGAGTCAGAACCGACTCCACGGCACATAACAACAACAATAACAACAGACAAAGGTAGGCACATACTGAGGAAAACAGGTATTGTACCTTGTGAGGGTTACCATGAACCAAAGTTACTAGCAAGGTTAAGGTTGGTGTGTAAATGTGAATAATAGTCATATTAACTGATCTTCCTTGTTGTGGTTGTTAAGTGCCATCGAGTTGGTCTCGCCTCATAGCGACCCTGTATAGGGTTTCCTAGGAGCAACTGGTGAGCTTGAACCGCCGACCTTGCGGATCAAGCCAACTTGGCTATCCATCGTATTAACCCATAGCGCCACTCCAGAACTCTCTGTAGGGGTCTAAATATTATTATCCCATCACTGACCACATTATACTTCGGGATTAATTTTGAAATGTTCTTTTTGATGATGGCTATGACACCATTCCTCTTCAATTGGTTATTCCTGGCATAGTAGATAATTTGTTGTTGTTGTTGTTAAGTGCCATTGAGTTGGTTCCAACTCACAGCGACCCTGTATAGTACTTCTGAGGAGTGGCTGGTGAGCTTGAACTATCAACCTTGTGGTTCAAACTGACCTAGTGGTCAAGTATTTTTCCTAGAGCACCACCCCAGGACTCTGGTATTAGATTGTTAGTACGCACTACCACGGCCCCCATTAGAGATTATATGCCCTGATCAGTGAAACTGCAGCTAGAACTCAGGCCAGCTCAGGAGGTGTTACATTTGGACTGGGTCCCCAGAGTCCTAAATTGGTCAGTCCCTGAGGCTGTTTCCGTTACTTTTGAGTAAAAATACACCTTTTCCTAAGGAGTTCTGGTAGCGTAGTGGTTACAAGGGTTAGATACCGGGGCAGAACTGTTCTCCAGGGCTCCTACAGGCGTAATCTTTAGGGAAGTTGCGGGCATCTTTCTTCTGTAGGGCAGGTAGAGGGTCTAACTGCTGACCTTGCTGTTAGCTGTGAAACACTTAACCATTATGCCACCAGGTTTCCTTAGAATGATTCATTGTTGTTGTTAAGTGCCATTGAGTCGATTCCGATCCACAGTGTTTCCAAGGAGCAGCTGGTGAGCTTGAACCATTGACCCTGCAGTTCAAATGACTTTGCAGTCTGAAGCATTAGCCCACAGCGCCACACCAGGAGTAAATTGTTTGAATTTCTCAAGTGCTTACAAAATTATTTTGTTTTTATTAAATGACATGGAGTCGGGTCCAACTCATAGTGACCCTGTACAGAGTTTCCAAGGCTGTAAACCTTTTCAGAGGCAGAAGGCCTCATCTTTCTCCTGCTGAGCAGGTGGTAGATTTTAACTGCTGACCTTGCAGTTAGCGGCCCAACACATAACCCACTACACTTCCAGGGCTACCTGAAATCACAGAATAGGGATTCAATATTTTGTTGTTGTTGTTAAATGCCGTCAAGTTGATTCCGACCCATAGTGGCCCTGTATAGGGTTTCTGAGGAGTGGCTGGTGAACTTGAATGCCGACCTTGCAGATCAACAAACTTTGCAGTCTAGCGCATAAGGAGGGTGTATTGTTGTAAGGAAGGAGCTCTGGTAGCATAGTGGTTACGAATCGGGCTGTGAACCTCAGGGTCAGCAGTTCGAAACTACCAGC
>NW_006408650.1:5785697-5795373 GCF_000296735.1 Chrysochloris asiatica | reverse complement strand
GTAACCACTACGCATCTGCAAAAGCTCTTTCCAAACCAGGTCACGTTCACAAGTTCACAGGGCCACGGATGCCAATAGGCCTTTTTGGAGTCAGAATTCAACCAGTCACAGGAGGTACATGGGCCAGCAGGGCCCAGCTTTTGCCGACTCAGCCTCTTGCATCTCCTTCTCCCAAGTGAGGCTCTTCTTTGCAGATCCTTCACTGCTGGCCTCTCTGTGTTATTAGAAACCGTGAGGGATCCGCAGCAAAACCAATTTAAACCCAGCTGAGCCTGAGAGCATAACAGTTACGCCAGAGAAGGGGGAAATGACAGCTTGCTGAAGAAAGGTCTCATTGCACTTTTACCAGCGGCGCCGTGAGCAAAGAGATGAAAAGTGACCGTGGGCACTGAAGAGAATTTCATTTCATGCAAAGATAAATGAGATTAGAACTACTTTGAGGCAGGAAATTGCTGCCAATTGGCAGCACTGGGTAAATACCCCACTGCCGGTGTTGCTGCTAACAAACTGTCAAGTCCCTGGTGGTGCAGATGGGCAGCCACTCACAGAAAGTTTGGACGTTCAAGTCTCCCCAGGGTGTCACCTTTCCATGGAATTGGTATAAACATGGATCTCTTCTAATCCCTTGACCAGGTAGCTGTCTTCCAAATTTCTTGGCACAGATGAGGGAGCCATTGACTTACTGCTGGATCAATTTGCCAAAACATTTCAATTTTTTGTTCTGTCTATTCCTGGAACCTTGTTTTTTGCCAATGCCTTCAGTGTAGCTTGGACTTCTTCCTTCAGTTCCGTCGGTTCTTGACCACATGCTACCTCCTGAAAGGGTTGAACCGTTGACCAATACTTTTTGGTACAGTGACTCTGTGTATTCCTTTCATCTTACTTATTTTAACATTGTATTATTTTATTCAGATGAAAATATTCAGAATGAGCAAATGTAGAGAGACAAAAGCTTATTCATGGTTATGAGGGACTTGTGAGGTTATGAGGGGCCTAGAATTTCTCTTTACACAAGATTTTACTTATTCTTTTTAATGTTTTATTGTGAATTATGTGATAGTTTACATGGGAGAACATTAGTTTTACATTCATCCTATTGTATATCATTTCATTGCCATGGTTTCAATCCCCTCCATGCATCATCAGCTCCCCCCACCCCCAACGGTCATCAGCACACAGCCCCTCTCCCTCTCTGGGTCTAGAGTCCCCAGCTACTCCATCTCTCCACGTCATCGTCTCTGCTGCCATCTCTGGCGTCACTGCTTCTCTGGGTAGGGTCCTGCTTTCCGCTCTTCTCCCTTCATGGTCCCAGGGACCTCCGCTCCTAGACTGCAAAGTTAATCACTCCCCCTCCTTGCTACAAAACGTCTACCTTTACATTTCCAACCCTCACAATCAGTCCTGATACCTTTCATCTTATTTTAATGCTTTCTGCATCATTCAATATTTTGCCCCTTTGTTGTGTTAAGTACTGTCCAGTGGGTTCCAACTCAGAGTGACCCTGTATAGTGTTTCCGAGGCTGTAAATCTCTGTGAGAACAGGAAGCCTCACTGTTCTTCCATGAGCGACTGGTGGTCTTTCTTGAGGTTTGCAGTTCACTGTTTATCTTACACAGTCACTGTGCCCATAAAATCCTTCAATAGTTCATCCCAAGACTTGAATTTTTTCTTCAGTTCTTTCAGCTTGAGAAATGCTGAGTGTGTTCTTCCCTTTTGGTTTTCTAATTCCAGGTCTCTGTGCACATTTCTTTATAAACTTTACTTTTGTCTTCTTGAAATTTTCTGTTCAGCTCTTGGAACTTCCTGTTTTCTTCGAGTTGCTTTAGCTTCCCTCCATTCAAGAATAAGTTTCAGAGTCTCTTCTGACATCCACTTTGGTCTTTTCCTTCTTTAATGTTTTTTTTTTTTTTTTAATGACCTTCTGCTCCCTTCACATATGATGTTCTTGATATCATCCCACAACCCTTCTGGTTTCGGCCATTAGTGTCTAATGCATCAAATCTGTTCTTGAGATGATCTCTAAATTCATGTGGGCTATGGTTAAGGTTCATATTTTGGGTCTTGTGACTTGTTTTAATTTTCTTAAGTTTCAGCCTGAACTTGCATATGAGCAATTGATGGTCTGTTCCACCGTTGGCCCCTGACCTTGTTTTGACTGAAGATATTGAGCGTCTTCATTGACTCTTCTCACAGATGTAGTTAATTTGATTCCTGTGTTTTGCATATAGTAAGTGCCACATATTGTTGAAAAGATGTTTGAAATGAAGAAGTTGTTGGTTTTATAAAATCCTATCATGCGATCCCAACCATGATTTCTATCACCAAGGCCTTCTCTTCCAACTACTGTTTTGTATTTATTTAAGTTTTTCTTGAAATCGACTTGATTTCCTCTTCATTTGCAAGTTCTGTAACTACACTGTTGTCAAGTGTCATTGAGTCCGTCTTGACTCATAGTGATCCTGTATAGGGTTTCCAAGAGTGACTGATGGTTTTGAACCACCGACCTTGGGGTTAGCAGTCCATTGCTTATCCTACAGCACCACACCAGGAATCCTTATAGGTGGCATCTATAAGAATCAGCTGGAGGTCTTGTTAAAATGCTGTGAAGTGCCATTGAGTCGAGTCAGTTCCGACTAATAGCAACCCAGTATAGGATTTCCGAGGAGCGGTTGGTAAGTTTGAACCACCAACCTTGCGGTTCAAACGGACCTTTCAGTCCAGTGCTTATCTTACAGTGCCACACCAGGACTACATTGTTAAAATGTAGATCTTGTCAAATGTGTGCATAAAGGTCCTGGATAGGGGTTTGGGAGGAAAATATGGAACAAAACTCAAAATTATAAAAAAAGACAAGCTTAACTGGTCAGAAAGAGAAGGGAGGAATCGGAGACTATGGCCTTGGACCCCCATTCAGTTCTGGAACTCGAGCTCATTCTCCCAGCTCAATTTTCAGTCAAGCAGTAGATAGGTAGATAGGATAGACAACAACGCTAGGAAGGCGTGCTCAAGTGAATAGTCATCCAATCAAGATCAAAAGGGCAGCATTTACCTAAGGTCAAAGTTCAGAAGGGTGGGGAAAGGAGGGAAGGATCACGGAGGAGGAAGTGCGTGAAGAGGTTTGTTGTTCTTGTTGTTAAGTCGGTTCTGACCCATAGCGACCCTGTACGGGGTTTCCGAAGCTGTAAATCTTTATGGAAGCAGAAAGCCTCATCTTTCTCCCACATTCCTGCTGGTAGTTTTGAACTGCTGACCGTGATGTTAGCAGCTCAACTGGTCACCAGTACGCTTGCTACCAGAGTTCCTTATGGTGAGGATTACAATAATTTAAAGGAAAGAAGCTGTATAGTTTGCTGAATGTAAAACTGATGATCTGCTTTGTAAACCTCCACTCAAGCCACAATAAAAAGTTATTAAAACAAGAATCACTGGGCTCTTGTTAGACTATAAGTTCTGATTCAGTATATCTGGGATGGAAATGCAAATTCTCAGCAGGGGTTGAAACCAGAACAGACCTGTTCCAAACCCTGCGTCTAGCCCTTGCTAATCCTGCATCACTTACAAAATGAACAAATTCTAGGTGGAATGCATCTCTTTCCAGTCAGAGGGTGTGTAGGAATCACCGTGTTTTTTGTGGAGCTTGAAAGGAACCCTGGGGCACAGTCTGGCTCATGTCCTGTCCTGTTCTGTCCTGCAGAGGGCGCCTTGCTCTCACGATTGGCTTGCTCTGGTTCGTTCTTCCTTCCTGGGGCCCCAGCTGTAAAATGAATTAACCTGACGTGGTCAATTAAATTGCAATTTAAACTTCAACTCAGCCCTCAAATGCAGCTTCTAGCACACTCTTCGAACTGTCCCCTCGCTCACCTCCCTGCGTTCTCTGATGCGCCTGTTTACATTCCCCGAGTTCATAGATTGTCCTTATCGCTCCTTTCCTGCTTGGGAGACACTGAGAACTCCATTTGTGGAAAATTGAAAACCTCCCCAGATATTACTCTTTTGAAAGTGGTTATTCTTAAAAACACAACAACATTGTTAGCTCAATCAGAGTGATTCATTTAAAGACTCTTTGCTGCCCCTGACCCCAGAAGAAAACACACGGCAGGAAGCCTGGGAAAATATCTATTGAAACAAATACATACATTCATTTTTAACCAAACTCTATGTTTTTCCCTGGTACTAGAATTCCTAGAAAGTGTATACACAAGACCCTCCCCCCACCCCCCACCCCCACATATATAGATTAGTCGTGGTATAGTGCTGCAGGATAATGTGCTGGACTACAAGGTCAGTTTGAGTCACAAGGTCGGTGGTACAAACCCACTAGCCACTCCTCAGAAACCCAATACAGGATCACTATGAGTGGGAACCGACTCAGTGGCACTTAACAACAACAATAATATAGTTACACACACACCCCCATATATATAAATGTTGTTAAATGCCTTCAAGTTGGTTTTCACTCATCAATAGCGACTCTATGTAGGGTTTCCAAGGCTGCATATCTTTGCGGAAGCAGAAAGTCTCATTTTTCTCCTGAAGAGCAGCTGATGGGTTCGAAGTGCTGAGCTTGTGGTTCGCAGTTCACTGCTTATTACCACTGTGCTTCATATATACGTTATAGGAGGGAATACAAATTGAAATCTTTCAACAAACTGATGTAGCACTAAAGGCACTCACTCATCTGTGCCAACAGATTTGGAAGACTAACTACCTGGCCAACTGATCGCAAGAGATTCATTCCAAAGAGAGGGGACCCAATGGAATGCGGAATTCATTGGACAATGTCATTAATATCCCATGCAAGTAAAATTTTACTAAAGATAATTTTAATGGCTGCAAGCATACCTTGACAGAGAACTTTCAGGGGTTCAAGTCGGGGTTCCAGAGGATTCAGAAGAGGCTGTGAAACAAGGAATATCACTGTTGATGTCAGATGGATTTTGACTGAAAGCAGAGAATATTATTGTCTACACAAAGGCTTTCGACTGTGTTGATTATGACAAGCTATGGACAGCATTGTGGAGAATGAACATTCTAGAACACTCAGTTGTGCTCATGAGGAACTTATACATAGACCAAGAGTTGCTCGAACAGAATAAGGAAACACCGAATGGTTTAAAATTAGGACAGGTGTGCGACAGGGTTGTATTCTTTCACCATACATATTTAATCTGTATGCTTGAGCAGATAATCTGAGCAACTGGATTATATGAAGAAAAACATGGCAACAGGATTAGAGGAAGACTCATTAACAATCTGTGATATGCAGATAATACATTTGCTTGCTGAAAGTGAAGAGAACTTAAAATACTTACTGCTGAAGATCAAAGACCACAATCTTCAGTATGGGCTGCACCTCACTGTAAAGAAAACAAAAATCCTCACCACAGGACCAAGAAATAACATTCATATCAATGGAGAAAAGACTGAAGCTGTCAAAGACTTCATTTTACTCAGATCAATCATTAACACTCATGGAAGCAGCAGTCAAGAAATCAAACGACTTGCATTGGGCAAATCTGCTGCTCAAGACCTCTTTAAGTGTTGAAGAGCAAAGAAGTCAGTTTGAGGACTATGTTGTGCCTGACTCAAGCCATGGTATCTTTAATAACCTTATGTGAATGTGAAAAGGAGCTCTGATAGCATACTAGTTACGAATCGGGCTGCTAATCTCAGGGTCAGCAGTTTGAAACTACCAGCTGTTTCGTGGTAGAAAGATGAGGCTTTCTGCTCCCATAAAGATTTACAGCCTTGGAAACCCTGTTCAGGGTTGCTATGAGTTGGAACCGACTCCATGGCACATCGCAACAACAAAACAAATATGCATGCGAAAGCTGGACAGTGAATAAGGAAGACTGTAGAAGAACTGATGCATTTGAGTTATGGTGTTGGAGGAGAATATTGAAAAGTACCATGGACTGCCAAAAGAACAAACCAGTCTGTGTTGGAAGAAGTATAGCTAGAGTGCTCCTTGGAAACCAAGATGGCCAAACCTTGTCTCTCATATTTGGACATGTGATCAGGAAGGACCATGTTTGGTAAAGTGGAGGGTTGGCGAAAATGAGGAAGACTCCCAATGAGATGGCTTGGCACAGTGGCAGCAGCAATGGGCTCAAGCGTAACAATGATTGTGAGATTGGCCCAGGACTGGGCAGTGTTAGGGTCGCTATGGGTCGGTACTGACTTGGTGGCACCTAACAACAGCAACAGCCCCCACTCTGCTTTGAGACAAAGTGGGGTGGGGAGGTAGCCTTGCTGGTTTCCAGGTCTGGACCTCCTGCCCAGCAAGACCTCAGCACTGGGCAGTCCAGGTTCACTCCAGAGAGCCCTCAGCAACAGTCAGATGATATCAAAGGCCAGTGATGAGATTCCCAGATACCGACTGCTTCTGGCTGGAAGGAGTGAGCTTCTGAAACTCTATATGGATTCATTACAGCAGGATGAGCTCTCTGCTGAATTCATTACCAGCTTCCAGGAGCCCAAATGATCATGCAGCATCTGGTTGATTACCAAGGACCCAGAATTCTCTCTGGAGGAGCCAGGTAAAGGGGGTGCTCCCAGGGCTGGATATCAAGGAGCAGTCAGTACACTGGGGGGCCACAGGGGGAGATCAGCAGGTGAAGGCTGTAGAAGATTACTCCCGCAGAGAAATGGGACCCCCTTCATAAAGACAAGGGCTGTGTTCTCGCGGAGGCTCAGCTCCTGGGACAATGACTATCTGTCCTGGGTAGCTGGTCTGTGTGGGATCCATGCTTTAAGGGAGGGGTTTTGTGAGCTGTTTGTGTGTCTGGTTGTAGCTGTTTGTCAGTGTGGGGCCTGTAATATGTTTCTTTGTGTTCCTTATGAAAGAGAAGGAGATTGAACAAAACCCCACCCCACCTTGCTCAGTGGTTTCAGACTCAGGAGACCCTATAGAACACAGTAGAATTCCCTGTAGGGTTTCAGAGCCTACACAGCTTTACAGAAGCAGACTGCTTCATCTTTCTCCTGCAGAGTGGCTGATGGGTTTCAACCACTGGCCTGTCAGTTAGCAGCTGAAACTTCAGCCACTGTGCCATCAAGCCCTCGTGGCTTGATTGTGTTCCTGAGTAAAATATGTAAAAGTACTCATCCCTGTACCTGTCAATGTGACCTTGTTTGAAAATAGGGGGGTTTCTTCTGCATTAGAGCTTAGATTCTCAAGCATTTGATTTATGGAGGGCTGCTGTCTACAGCAGGTGCACTAACTCCATTTTTTTTTTTTTTTTGCCAGTGCAAAGGGGGGCTTTTTATTGGGGTAGGGAGACAGGGAAATATCACTGTTGATCATATATCTCCTGTAGGATCTTCATGCTTTCTGAGTAATGGAGCGTGTTCCGATGAGATGCCTCCATCTACCTCTGGTAAATGTGTTTCCAGCGCTGCATGTCGCAGTGGAAGAGGGTGGAGGGTGAGGTCTCGGAGGGTTCACCATTGGAGGTACCCTGGGTCTCAGGTTGCAGTGCAGATGGAATTCGGGGTCTGCAGGCATCTGGACCAGGGGTCAGGGGTGGGGGCAGCTTGTACACATCATGACTCTTACTGTTAGTAACCTCTGACCCCTCATCACCCTCAGGTAGTGGGGGAAGTGTTGAGGTGGGTGAACTTTCCTGTCCCGTGATGAAGGGCTGTTGTGCATCCAGGCATGGCAGATTGGGTATAGTGGTGTGTTCTCACTGAACTGGGCCAAGTCCACACTTGAGTCAAACAGCTTGATCACATATGTGTTCCATCACCATTCTCCTTCCTCTTCTTCTGCCGCTGGTGAGGGAAGCGCACGGATGGCCATTTGCCTGTGGCTGCAATGGAGCAGTCCTTGTTGCAAGTCTCCGATGGTGTCTTCCCACCTTCCTCATCTACTCGCTTCCTGTCCATGTGGCTCTTCTCCCAGTAGACACTGCAGAACAGCATCCAGCTGGTGCTGGGCCATGGCCATCTCCAACTCTGATTTCTCTACTTTCACCTTCACTAAGAACATGGTTTGGGTTCAGGGTCTGGTTCGCTCAATCAGATGAGTCCCAAAGCACTTGGGGTCACCAGTCAAGGTCGGGGGCCAGCAGGGAGAGTACAAAGATAAACTGTTCAGTCAGCCCACAACCATCAGTGGTCCCTAACTCCACTTTGAGTCTTGATGTAAGTCCAAACACTATTTGACTTTTTTGTTACTTCCCCAGTGCTTGCTGATCATTAAACCAGCAACATGGTTATGCTGAGACAAATCCCTGGCAAGCAGTTCTACCCTTAGACTTCCCACTAAGAACTGGGGAACTTGCCTGGGTATGTCCTTAAGAATTTCCCAAAACAGCCAAATGTTTCCTAATTCCAGTTAAAAGTTGAGGTCCTACGTTGGTCTGCTGGTAATTGGAAGAGGGGAAAAGGCAGCAATGAAGATATAGGCTGAGTTTGGTCACATTCCATAGACTCCCATAGACCTGGATATGAGAGAGAGAAGAGGAAGGGCTGGTTGTTCTGAGGTGTGGTGAGACCTCAGGACTCCTAAGCCCATGGACATGGACATAGCCATGGAGGGCTAGAGCTGATATGAAGTGAGGGGAGATGCACAAGAACACCCAAAGTTATAGATAGTACTCATTTGACCTAGTTTCGATGGCTTGATTATCGGAACTTGACTAGAGGAAGATAAGAAAAAATTTTTTGATAAAGGAAACAACTGTAAATTGCTACAATTTGAGGAACTTGACCTATACTTATGGATGTAGTAGCTCAAAATACCAACTGAGAGGGAAGGAGCCTTCACATTAAGTGTCACTCCTATCCCCTCTATATACAGGGTTGATAGGGATAGGCAACTTAGACATTGGCTACCTAAAATGGGGGTGCTATGTGGAGTCCTGGTGTGGTGCTGTGGGTTAATGCACCAGACTGCAAAGCCGTTTGAACTGCAAGGTTGGTGATTCAAGCTCACCAGTTGTTCCTTGGAAACCCTATACAGGGTCGCTATGGGTCGGAACCAACTCGATGGCACTTAACAACAACATAATGGCATGAAGTGACTGGCTTACAAGTTTTTAAGAGGTAGTTTAATTTCAAAGTGTGAGGGGGAAGATAGAATCCCCACTGAATAGTTCTCATCTTGTCTAGACGGGTCAAGTGAAAAGATATGGGGATAAAATTCTTATGATTCAATAGTGAGTAATTGTTATCATGACTAATTGTGACTGTCACAACTGTAAAGGTAGAAGTTCTATAACAAAAAGGGGAGAGTAGTTAATCTTACAATCCAGAAACAGAGGACCCTTAGACCATCAAGGGAAAAGAGCACTCACGGAATGTGGGACCCTATTCAGAGAAGCAGCAACACCAGAGATGGAGGCAGAGATGAGGACATGGAGAGAAGGAGAAGCTGAGGACTCTAGATTCATGGAAAGAGAAAGGCTGTATGCTGGTGGCCAGGTGCTAGCAACCAGGAGGCAGGCTTGCAGAATGTGCCCTTTGGTTGTTAAAATGATTTATATATTCCTGAGTGTTTTTATGTATATCCTCCCCCACAAAACAAACAAACAAACAAACAAAAACAGAAGGAATAGAAGCAAATACAGTTGAATGATGATGCATGGAGGAGATTGTAATCATTGAAATGAAGTGATGAGTGTAAAACCGATGTTCTCCCATGTAAACTAGCACTCAATTTACAATACAG
>NW_006408650.1:5776792-5785082 GCF_000296735.1 Chrysochloris asiatica | reverse complement strand
CCAGCTGTTCCACAGGAGAAAGATGAGGCTTTCTGCTCCCATAAAGATTTACAGCCTCGGAAACCCTGTACAGGGTCGCTATGAGTTGGAACCGACTCCATGGCACAAAACAACAACAGAGAACATGTTTGAGTCTGAGGTCTTTTTTCCCCCAGCACACTTTGCACATGTCACACTGGAGTAGTGGAGTGATGTCTGGCACACAAGCAGAAGAATCATGTAGAATTTGGTAACAAGCCAAGGAATGCTCAGGACTATCAGGAAACCTCTTCCCTGAGAGCTGATAGAATGACCCTACCAACACCCCAGGGCTGACGTCCAGCCTCCATAACTGTGAGAAAATGCGTTGTGTTGAAAGCCACCCACTGTCTCATTTTGTTATGGTGGCCGAGAAGACAAAGACAACACCAACACCACCCATCCTATCCATGAGTTCAACCCTTGCTTCCATCACCTCCTACCCATCATGGTGGCTGGGAGGCCCGAGCGAGCTGGTCTGAGTTTTCAGTGTGACACTTTGGTCTTGAGTCTCTTCTGACAATTGGAATACAGTGGGTCCTGGGTTACGATGCCTCCTAACCAACGCCTTGGCTGGTTTTTTCTTATGCTGCCATCATTCAGAACACCTCCTTTTTCAGCCTCTCTTGGAGCTCTCTGGTTCTCTGTTGGGAAATGCCTGGGTTTGTTTCTTTCTCATGGTGACTCCCCAACCCTGGATGAGGCCTGCTCTTTTTGTTCTTAAGTTCCAGTTCCCTCAGACCACTATCCAGGCTGCCGCCATCATGATTCAGACTGAGCACTAACTGGTCCCCACAGCTAGCCCAGTTGCATATGTCCAAGTGGTCATCCCAGTGGGCTTTCTATAGAAAGGGAGACATTCTTTGTAAGATGGTCTTCGGTTAGCTGGGTGCGCCTTCGTTTTGTAAGGAAACCACTTTAAGGATTTGGAGTCCTGGTGTGGTGCTGTAGGATAAGCACTGGACCACAAGGTCAGTTTGAACCTCAAGGTTGGCAGTTCAAACTCACCAACTACTCCTCGGAAACCCTCTACAGGGTCAATACAAGTTGGAACTGACTGGCCGGCACTTACCAACATACTTGTATCCTTCAGAGAAAGGGTGGGCCAGTGGGACTCCCCAGAGGTGTGGAGCTAACCCTTTAATAGATTTTCCTCAGTGCAGAACACAATCCTCTCCTGTCTCGGGTACCTGTGTCTCCACTCACTCGGGGGTTATTTAGCTTGGACTAGATCTTAATGGAAAACAGGAGGAGACTATTTTGTAGGATGATCCTCCTTACACATTTAAGATATTCAAATAAAAAGGCAACATGAGTTAGAATTTGAAAGAATACGGCCCAGAGTTAGCAGGGTAGAGAGCTCTTTGGGCTGGCACTTAACGCTTTTCTGTAGAAGAGGGAGAGACTAGAAAAGAGCAGGCAAGTCAGAAACCACATCTTCTTTTCTGCCATCTAATCTCGGAAGTGACACTCTATTATGGACTGAATTATGTCCCTCCGAAATATGTGTTAGAGTTCTGGTGTGGCGCTGTGGGATAATGCGCAAGGCCAGTGTGAACTGCAAGGTTGGCGGCTCAAGCTCATCAGCCACTCCTTGGAAACCCTAATCAGGGTGGCTAGGAGTTGGAACTACTCGAAGGCTCTTAACAACAACAATAAACCATGTGTTAAGAGTCCTCATCCTTACATCTGCAGATGGGATCCTGTAGGGACACAGCGCTTCTTTTGTCATGGGAATTAACATGACTAGTTGTTTTTGTTAAGTGCCAAGCAGTTGACCCTGCTCATAGCATCCCTGTATAGGGTTTCCGAGGAGCAGCTGGTGGGTTTGCACTGCCGATTTGCAGTTAGCAGTCCAAGGCTGATCCCACAGTGTCATCCCAGGACTTGAACATGAGTAGTTAACCACTTTGTAAAAAATAGTATTCTCCTGGGTTTGTGGTGGAAGTTTACACAGTAAATTCGGTTCCCATTAGATCATTTCTATATCCGTTGTTCAGTGAAATCTAATAACTTCTGAATCATGAACAGATTAAACAAAGAGACAGAGATATGCACATGAGGGGGAGAAAGATACAATGGGAGGATCAACTGATATCAGGACTATTGACAAGGAAGCAATCTACACTCCCCAGGCCCTGATCTGGGCTTTGAACCTCCAGAACTGTGAGAAAATAAATTTCTGTTCTTGAAAGCCATCCCCTTGTGATAGTTATGTGACTGCCACACTAGGTCACTCACTCTACCATCCCCTCTATGGATTCTGTTTGTTAGAAGTGTGTCACTAGGTCTAACCTGCACTCATGGGGCTTCACGGGGCATGACTATCAAGGTCAGGGACAGTCGAAACCATCTTGAGACTGTCCCCCACAGAATTCTCTGTTTACAAGTATGGAAATCTGTTGGTGAAGAATATTGAGTATATCATGGGCCGCAAAAATGAACGAATAAATCCGTCTTGGAAGAAGTACAATCAGAATGTCCCTTAGAAGTAAGGATGGGAAACCTTCATCTCTCATACTTTGGACATGTTGTCAGGAGGGACAAGTTTCTAGGGAAGGACATCATGCCTGGTAAAGTGGAGCATCAAAACAAAAGAGGAAGACCCCTAAGGAGATGGATTGACACAGTGGCACCAACAATGGGCCCACATGTGACAGCGATTTTGAGGAAGGCACAGGACTGGGCAGTGTTTCACTCTCTTGTGCAGAGGGCCGCTATGAGCAGCAAATCACTCAACAGCACCTAACAACAACAACAAGTGTGTTGGGCGTGTGGTTTCTGTTTTGCAAGAGCTATTAGCATCCCACAGGTTTTTCCGTCAGGATCGTTCTTTATGGCTGTCTGAAACAGCTTCTTCCATAGCCTATTAATTTATTTTACTTTATTAAATTGTTTCTTTTGTAAACTACTTGCCTCTGCCTATGATAGTGCATACAGTTAAAACCCATAAACTCCAAGCTGTGTCTAACAGCAGGTAGCAGCGTAACTATGAAAACGTCAAGTATAAGATCTCAACATGAAACAGGTTTGCAGCCTGAGAGCTGGACAGGACAAGACTGTTCCCCAGGACAGCTTGGCCTGACCTGTGTTTGTGTGTTCACACCCTGGAGCTTTCCTGGTTCAAGTCCACCAACAATTCCGAGGGAGAAAGATGAGGCTTTGTGCTCCTGCAAAAGATTTAGAGCCCAAGAAACCTTATTCATGGTCACTATGAGTTAGAACCAACTTGACAAAAACAGAAATAAGCATTAGAATTCTTACTCCTATGTCTATGGGCACAATCTCATCTATAAAATGTGATCATCTTACAAATCCAGTCAAATGCAGCCAGTCAGTTGAAGTCATACCAGTGCAGGGTGGATCCTAAACCTAATCACTTAGCATCCATACAACAAGCAGAGTAGACACAGATACAAGGAAAACAGGTGCCAGTGAGGACTGTCTTTAAGTCTAGGAACCAACGAACACCTGGGACAACCAACAAAGGAAGAAATCGACACAGCCAAGATCCAGATTTAGACATTAGCTTCCTAAACTTTGAGAAAATAAATGTCTGTTCTTCAAAAACACCCCTTTGTGGTGTTTGAGTTACATAGAGAAGCACAAGGAAACGAAAGACAGCGGACATCTCAAGATGGACCACTTTTAGTGGGAACTATCGAGGTTACGAGTCGGGCTGTCAACCACAAGGTCAGCAGTTCGAAACTACCAGCGGTTCTGTGGGAGAAAGATGAGGCGTTCTGTGCCCGTGAAGATTTACAGCCTCGGAAACCCTGTACAGGGTCGCTATGAGTCCGAACCGACTCGACGGCACATAACAACAACAACATCGACCAGACTTAATACTGGACTCCAGGTGTGGTGCTGCAGGATAAAGCACTGGACTACAAGATCAGTTTGAACCTCAAAGTCGGCCATTCAAACTCACTGGCTGCTCCGCAGAAACCCTATACAGGGTCTCTATGATTCAGAAAAAACTCCAAGACACTTAGCAACAATTACTGACGCATCTTTGGTTTTCTCCTAGCCTTTGTTCCTCCCTCCCATCCCCCCATCATCTGTTGTCCCTGGGAGGAGCTCCATGCAGCCTGGGGAAGTCCCAATTCTTCTGGGAGGTAGTTTGATGTGTAGAAAGCACATGCCTTTGGGACTGGCAGACCCAGTGTAGAATCCTGGCTTCATGCCTTCTCAGCTGGGAGACCTCAGCCTGCCTTTCTGTAATGGGTCTAATCCCACCAACTTCACGACTTTGTGTGAGGATTCAATGATTTATTCCAAGGGTGTGGCAGAATGAGTGACAGTTCCCACCTCCCTATTGTCCCTTGTATAAAACAGAACAAAACTTTTCTTCTGAGAGGACTGCTGATTCCCCAGATGGGTCTTTCATGCTTTTTTCACTTGGGCAGTGTGAGAAAATAAGAGTGTGTACATTTTAAGGGAGGGGATGCTTGGAAAACTCCCAGGAGATTGAAAATACAGAACATCGTTCTGTTTAGCATTTCATTCCAGGCGCGTCTCCTATAAATGACAATGTTATCGACTGGCAGGCATAGAGTGAAGGAAAGCCCTTCCGTGTGGCAGGAGAGTCTGGGCATTGATTAAGCCCCATCTGTCTGGTGACAGCCCCAATCCATTCATCTGCAGGGGGGCTGGGTGGGGAGGGGGAGTTGCCTAGTCCTGGCTGCTGGTCCTGCTGTTCAGAATGGTTACTGTTGATAGCCGTCTCTGCGTCAGCCCCAAATCATGATGACAACCCAGTCCTGTGTCATCCCTATGATCAGCTGTGGATTGCACCGTGATGATCTCTAGGGTTTTCCTTGTAGACTGCCAGGTTTTCTTCCTAGTCTGCGTTAAGACGGGACGCTGTTCAGCATTACTGCAGCGCTCAAGCCTCTGCTGACAGCGTGGGAGCTGCACATTGAGGCACATTGATGGGGATTAGAACCCGGGCCTCCCTCACGGAAAGCAAGAGTTTTCCCACGGAACTGTCACTGTATCCGATGTTCAGAATTATTGCAGGGCATCTCTTGCTGTCGGAGGCTGGGATTTAGATCCCTTAGATAGAAGAGCATGCTCCTTTCATGGGAAAAGCTAACTTCTCTTCCAGGAGAAATGGGGGCAGCTGGAAGGATCTTAGTGAATTGGATCACAATCCCTAATGTTCGATGACGTCTCAGAACCGGGGCAGGCTGAGTCAGTATCTTTGGCAGTGATTAGATTCCATTCTACCAGTTGTTAAGTGCCCTCTAGTCAGTTTAAACTCGTAATGACCCTATATAGGGTTTCTGAGGAATAGCTGGTGGGTTTGAACCACAGGCCTTGTAGTTTGCAATCCAGTGCTTATCCTATAGTGCCACACCCAATTTCAAATTCCATCCTTACAGAGATGGTGATAGCCTCTATGGAAGGTCTAGCTTGGGGGACAGTCACCTATCCCTGGTCCTCCCCAGCCTGGGAGGGCTAACCTCACCAAGATACCTGCAGCTTCAGCAAGGATGCTCAGGGTCCATGGTAGACCCTGTTGGTGCCTTCAGGTCTCCCCCGACCCCTCCCAAGACCATAGCAGTGCCCTTCCCCCTCCCTGTGGTCCCATGGGCTGACCCCTAGGGTGCTGTGTGGAGCTTTCTCTGGCTCTGCAGGAACCCTGGGAGACACCACGGTGCATCTAGGCTGCATCCTACCTCATTGTTCCTTTGTTGCAAAACTTATACTTATTTCCTTCCCTGGCTTCTAACCAGTCCCGGCAGAGACCAGTTTGCTCTCCTTGTTCCTCCGAACTGTTTCATTGTGTCTCTTTGTTGGGTTGAGCTGTCTGAGCCTCCAAAAACGGTCTCAGATGGTCTAATTGTCTGTTTGCAGTCTGGTCTTGGCGCCTTGCTTTGGGCTTTTCATAGATTTGCATTGGGTGGGGTGGTTAGGAGGCATCTTGCCTAACTTGTAGGTATTTTTAGCAAAGCAAACTTTGCTTTTCTGGATCGCTTCTAGCCTCTTTCATCCCATCTCCAAACCTGTTGCCTGGGTCCTTAATTGCCCTTATACCTGGGTTTGGGAAGAAGGTTACGGAGTTAGGGTCACAGACAATACAATGCTGACAGTGTCCCTAAAGGACTGAGACCCAGGACAGCCCCACCCAGCTACCTTCAGAGGGAAGGATTCAGTTCCTATATGGTGCTAGGGGTTTAATGTGAGTCAGCGGTTCTCATAGAGGATTCTCCCTCAGCCTGGAAACACCACTGAAACTCGTTCAACATCAAAACACCTTGGAAACCTCCACTGAACTGACAGTTGGGGGGTAGCGAAGGAATTCTACCACTATTGTCTCAGGAATTGTTTCCTGTTAAGCCCAATGGGTCCTGGATTGGTCTTCAGATATTTTTGGTTTTAAATAAACACCTCTTGTAACTCAGGGAGCAAATGAAGTCATTTCTGGGAGGGGTCTACTGCCCTGACCCGAAGGTGGGGGGAGGTGGCACTGGGTGAGCAAATGTCCTCTGATAGAAAATGGAGGACTTTGATTGGAGGACGGTCACAGGCCTGGCTCTCAGTGGCTTCAGGACCCTCTCACCTGGTTACCTTGTGGTTAGTAACAGCTGAGTCGACTCAACTCCTGGTACCCCTCTGTCTGTAGAGCACACCCGCTCCGTAAGGTTCTCAAGGCTGTGGTCTTTTGAAAGCACCTCACCTTGACCTAGGTCTATTCTGAGTCTAATGCCAAAGCCCTTGACTGGAAGCAGCCTGGCCTCTACCACTTAGCCCAGCAGCATAGCAAGCCCCCACTCCCCACAAGCCTCACCCTTCTTACAAGGCAGGAACGCTCCTATTCACTTCAGCCTGATTTTAATTTCTCTAATTATAGCAGGAGCGAGAACAGTCCTTCCCTACTAGAGGGCTTAATGGAGACATACGTCCCAGCCTGCCCCTGCTATAACTTCCATCACCTCCCTGTGGGATCCAGAGGGACAAGCCTCCTTCCTGGAACTGGGCCTTCTCTGCTGGCCACCATATGTAGGAACATGCTAACAGGGGTGGGACGTCCTATACCTTAGCCATCCACACACCCACACACCAGGAAGTGCATACAAGCGTGTCTGTTCACTTATGTGTCTTTGGGTTTGCGTGTGTACAGTCAGTTAAGCCCAGACCCTGCTCCTGCCCCCACGGAGCCCATATGTGTCATTCTACACGTGTTAGAATATCCATCATGTGTGGTTGGGGTAAGAGGCCGGCTGGCTTTCCATGAGTGTGACTATCCAGATACCTGTTCAGTGACCTCTGGTAGCTGCTGGCCAGGTGTTTTGGGAGGCTGAATTGTACCATTGTCCCCTGGCCCTCCCCACGTCATATCTTCAGGCACTTTCATTGTCTGAGACCCACTAAAAGACCCCGCCAAATCACGATGCCCTAAATGCACCATGGGGTAAGATAAAGGCACATTTGGGGAGGGTGGGGTTCATGGTGAGTGGGTGTATACAGGACCAGGTCAGTGGAAGGAACTTCCCGGGGAAGGCGGGAGGGCAGCCTGGGAAAGCTCAGGGGTCTAAGCAGAAGGTTAGGGAGGGGGTTAAAGTCAGGCTTTCCAGGGCCCCACTGTTATAGTGCAAGGAAGCAGGACTTCTGGTCTAGGACCCTGCTGGTCCCACCTTGGACAATGGCTGGGTACCCACCACCAGGGGGGAGTATAAACCAAAAATCCTATTGCCCATGAGTGGATTCCACTCATGGTGCCCCCGTGTGTGTCAGAGTAGAACTGTGCCCACAGGGTTCTCAGTGGATGAGTTTTCATAAGTAGATTCTGCTCATGGTGCCCCGTGTGTATCAGAGTAGAACTGTGTCCACAGGGTTCTCAGTGGATGAGTTTTCATAAGTAGATCCCACTCATTGCGCTCCCTTGTGTGTCAGAGTAGAACTGTGCCCACAGGATTCTCAGTGGATGGTTTTTCATAAGTAGATTCCACTCATGGTGCCCCGTGTGTGTCAGAGTAGAACTGTGCCCCACAGGGTTCTCAGTGGATGATTTTTCAGAAGTTGTTTGCCTGGTCTTTCTTCTGAGGTACTGCTGGGTGCAGTTGAATCCTCAACCTTTAAGTTAGCAGCCAAATGTGTTAACCATTTGCACCACACTCCAGCAAAGAGTAAGGAGCTCTGGTAACGTAGTGGTTATAAAGGTCAGCAGTTTGAAACTACCAGCTGTTCCACAGGAGAAAGATGAGGCTTTCTGCTCCTGTAAAGATTTACAGCCTCGGAAACCCTGTACAGGGTCGCTATGAGT
>NW_006408650.1:5769394-5770857 GCF_000296735.1 Chrysochloris asiatica | reverse complement strand
CACCCCTCTCCCCTACCCCTGAATTTCCCGCTGTGACACTCACTGTAGGATAAGCACTGGACTGAGAACCACAAGGTTGGCTGTTCAAACCCATCAGCTGCTCCTTGGTAACTGACTCCATGGCACTTAACAATAAGAACAATAACAACTCAAGTATTGCTTTAAAAAAAAAAAATGTCTAGAAAAAGGAAAATGCCTGTCAGAAAGATTCGGCTAAGTAGGAAGCCTGGGTCCCTAGGAGCAGGACAGGAGGGACAGGAGTCTTGGCCAGGTGCTGCCCTGTGTCATGTCTGTCCCTGGCCTGCAGAGGTCCAGATGGAGGGAGAGAGCGTTCGAGGACAACTTATATTGACTGTGCAAATTAAACACAGCCATGCATCAGGCATAAGGAGCTCTGGTAGCGTAGTGGTTATGAATTGGGCTGCGGACCTCAAGGTCAGCAGTTCAAAACTACCAGCTGCTCCGTGGGAGAAAGATGAAGTTTTCTGCTCCCATAAAGATTTACCGCCTCGGAAACCCTGTACAGGGTCGCCATGGGTTGGAACTGACTTGACGGCACACAACAACAACAACAACAATGCATCAGGCGTGTATCTAATGGGCCATCAATCAAAACAGTTCTGAGGGTCAAACTCCAGACAATGCCTCATCAAACTGCATTTCCAAAATGCTCAAGGAGGTGACAAAAGTCACCCTGAGTTAACTTCTGGCCTCCCATGTCTCCAGGGCTCAAGGCTTGTGGATGCACTGTGCTGAGGGATGGTGTCGAGGTCACCTGGGGGATTTCTGCAAGTCTGGTCTTCTGCAAACCCCTTAACTCAGCACCCAGTGTCTTTGAGAGATGACAGGAACGGATACATTTGAGTTATGGTGTTGGAGGAGAAGGTTGAAAGGACCATGGACTGCCAAAAGAACAAACAGATCTGTGTTGGAGGAAGTACAGCCAGAGAGCTCCTTGGAAACCAGGATGGCCAGACTTCGTCTCTCATACTTCAGACATATTATCAGGAGGGACCAGTCACTGGAGAAGGATATCATGTTTGGTGAAGTGGAGGGTTGGAGAAAACGAGGAAGATCCTCAGTGAGCTGGGTTGGCACAGTGGCAGCTGCAATAGACTTAGGTGTAGCAATGATTGTGAGGTTGGCACAGGACTGGGCTGTGTTTAGTGTCAACTCTGTCAAGAGAAGCCGAAGACATAGCTGGGAAATGCAAGTCCTGATGTGGTACTGTATGGTAGGCATCGGTCCGCAGTTTAGACCCACTAGCCACTCCTTGGAAACACTATACAGGGTTGCTATGAATTGGAACCGACTCCACAGTTCTAAAGGAGCTCTAGTAACGTAGTGGTTACGAATCGGACTGTGAACCGCAAGATCAGCAGTTGGAAACTACCAGCTGTTCCATGGGAGAAAGATGAGGCTTTCTGCTCCTGTAAAGATTTACAGCCTTGGAAACCCTGTAC
>NW_006408650.1:5767821-5769187 GCF_000296735.1 Chrysochloris asiatica | reverse complement strand
GTTGCTCTAAAAGTGTCCTGTGTTCCTCCTACCCACCCCTCTCCCCTACCCCTGAATTTCCCGCTGTGGCACTGTAGGGTAAGCACTGGACTGAGAACCACAAGGTTGGCTGTTCAAACCCATCAGCTGCTCCTTGGAAACTGACTCCATGGCACTTAACAATAAGAACAATAAGAACTCAAGTATTGCTTTAAAAAAAAAAAATGTCTAGAAAAAGGAAAATGCCTGTCAGAAAGATTCGGCTAAGTAGGAAGCCTGGGTCCCTAGGACCGATATTCCTGGACATGCCCCAATTCACTAGCATCCTAAAATTTGACTTAAAAAAAAAAAGTAGAGTTGTCAACTCAAAAAACTGCTCTGATCTGGGATGACCGATGGCTTTATTTGCTTCAATTTTATGTTTGTCAAATTCACCCAGCAGCCAAGAAGTACTTCATTAAGATTCTTGTTCATCAGTTGAGGAAGAGGTGGGGAGAGTGATGGAGTGTGACTCATATTCTACAAGGAAATGCTAAATGCCCAAGAGAACATTCTGGAACCTCTCACCAGGGGCTGAGCACTCCTAGGCCAGGGACAAGGGCTTTTCTCCACACGGAGTCACAGGGGTGGACACTGCGGCCTTTGCTCCTTAAGCAATTTATCTTCTTTATGTGTTGGGTCAGGCGGAGGAGCTGCGTTTTATTCAGGGCCTGGAGCTCTGGTGGAGCAGTGGTAAAAAGCTTTGCTGCCAAACAATCGGTGGGCAACTGGAATCCCCCAGAAGCTCTGCATCCAAAAAGGTGACACCCTTGGACACCCTCCCGAGCCCTTCTACTCTGTCCATGAGTCAGAAGCCACTCTAGAGCAATAGGTTTGGCTTTCTGGATTTAGTTCCCCTCTGACACCTTCTACATTGTGTCTGTAAACATGTAAGAGCACACGGCGGCCAGGAAACAGAATCTGGGATCCAGTCCCGGCTCTGTGTCTTACTGTGTAACCATGGACAAGTGACTTCTTTTATTTTTTATGGAGATTTAATTCACATGACATACAACCCACCCTTTAAAGCACACGAGTCAGTGGTTTTAGTAAAAGGTTGTGCAACCATCACCAAGCTATTTTTAGAACATTTTCATCACCCAAAAATGAAACCCTGTGCCTATTAGCTGTCACTCCACAATACCCCTCCGCCCCTCCAACTACCAGGCTTGGATTTCCTGTCCTGGACCTTTTGTTCATGTGGCGATCATGTCTGTGTCCTTATGTGTCTGACTTCTTTCACTTTCAAGTGTACCTGTATGTTGTGGGCTATAACTATACTTCATTTCTTTTTCTTTTGACCTTTTTAAAAAAGCTTTTATTGTAAATTGAATGATAGTTCACATGG
>NW_006408650.1:5766380-5767552 GCF_000296735.1 Chrysochloris asiatica | reverse complement strand
CATGGCACATAACCACCACCACCAACAAAGAGTATCCTTTTTCCCCTGCCCCCACCCCCCACATTGGTTTCCTGGGAAGCTGGGTGTTGGGCAATCCCTTGAGGCCTTGGCTTCCTCCCTCCCCCTCCCCCCACCCATTCCGAGCCTGAATTCACACATGGAGACCTTCCTTCAGACCAGCTGCCTCTCAACTCTTGGCCATGGCTCTGTTGGACCCTGAAGGGGCTATAGGGTTTTGAACTGTGTAGTCAAAACCCTCTGCTGTGAACCGATTCCAACTCACAGCACGACTCTATAGGACAGCGTAGAATTGTCCCCTAGGCTTTCTGAGACTGTACATCTTTATAGAAGCAGATTGCCTCATCTTACTTCCTTGGTGGTTCAAACTCCCGACCTTTCAGTCCAATGCTTAGTCCACTGTGTCATCACGGCACCTTTGTAGCCAAAGCAACTCATAAACACACTGCTTCAGATGGTCTAAAATCCACTCTGTTCTGTTCTGACACTAACTTCATTGCAGTTCTTGTGATCCTAACTACCTGGGGTTAGGTTAGATTATACACACTAGATGGCGCAGTTCTCCAGCCTGCTAAGTCTACCCAAGACTTCTGACACCAGCTGCAAGCTCAGGGGTCCATGACACCTGCACTCTGACGTTGGTAAGAGTGGCTCCCAGTACTCAAGAGGAGCCCTCCCTTTATGATTGCAGGTGTATTGTACAGGATAGAAGAAGGGCCAGTCTGAAAGAGAGACACAGAGGGCAGGACTCACACCCAGCGAGATGGATTGGCCAAGTGGCCGCATTGATGGACTCAAGCGTGGCAATAGTAGTGAGGTTGGCCCAGGATCAGGTAGTGTTTTGTTTTGCTGTGCATAAGGTCACTATGAGTCGGTACTGACTCGATGGCACCTAACAACAACAACAACAAATGGGCTGCAGAGCTTGTGTGTCACCAAGGCTATGACACCCTCCTGTGTCTAAGTGTTTGTCACTGACCAGGAAGCTTAAGGCAGGGAGCCTAGGGGGCCTGCCTCTTGGAAAAAGTTACCTTGAAACAAGGCTTCAAGGACAAGAGATCTCTTTGGTTCTCTACTGTGTTCTCAGAGCCTGGCCCAGGGCCTGGACACATACAGTAAGCACTCAGTAAATGTTCATTGAGTGGATTCTTAGC
>NW_006408650.1:5760090-5761875 GCF_000296735.1 Chrysochloris asiatica | reverse complement strand
TGCCTCCGTCTCAAGTGTTGCTGCTATAGTTCATTTCTTTTTATGATGTGGCACTGTAGGATAAGCACTAGACTGCTAACCAGAAGGTCGGCAGTAAGTCCACCAACTGCTCCTTGGAAACTTTCTACAAGGTCGCTGTAAGTCAGAATCGACTCTGCAGCACTTACAACAATTTTCCATTGTGTGATTATTGAGGAGTTCTGGTGGTGCATTGAATTAAGTGCTAAGCAGCTAACGGAAAGGTTGGTAGTTTAAATCCATCATCTAATCTGTAAAGACTTAAAGCCTTGGAAACTCTAGGGAGTAAGGAGTTCTTCTCTGTCCCATAGTCACTATGGGATGGACTCAACTCGACAGCCTTGGGTTTGGGGTGTGTATGTACCACATTTTGTTTATCCATTCCTCTGATGATGGACATTTGGTGGTTTCCACCTTTTGGCAGTGATGAATAATGCTGCTGTGAACACCAGGGTTTGTGGGGACATATGTTTTCATTTCTCTTGGGCATCTACATAGTATAGTGAAGCAGAATTATTTGTACAAATGGATGAGACTTGGTTATAAAGCACCTGGTATGTGGTGGGTATGGAAGAAATGGACACTAATCATGAAGAAGATTCTGTTGGAAGTTTGAGTCTACCCAGAGGCACCTTGGAAGAAAGACCTGGCAATCTACTTCTGGAAAAAAAAAACAAAAAACAGCCACTGAAACCCTATGGAGCATCGTTCGACTCTGACACACATGGGGTCCCCATAAGTTGGAATCAAGCAACTGGTTATTGTTTTTGTGTGTGTGTGTGTGTGTGTGCGCCCAAGTCTAGTCTTCAAGGAGCCTACAGTTTAGTGTGGAAGAAGAAATAAACAAACATCACAGCTGTCAACTGGGGCTCGGAAGGGAAGTTGTCCAAAATCAGGAGGGGGCGCCACGAGCTGAGCACAGGGCAGTCCAGTTCCATACTCTTCACAGAAAGGGAGGAAGCTATGTGTGTGTGTGTGGGGGGTCTGTGAGGACCCTGTTACGCCTTTTCGTATCCAAGTTAGGCACAGCAGGATGTCCTCACAGCCTCCCTGGGATGCGGGCCCTTTTGATGTCCTCACAGCCTCTCTGGGATGTGGACCCTTTTGGGTCAAGGCAGGAGTTTAGGTCATGCCCTGAGGACTAGAGGCCACCAAGAAGGCCAGAGATCAGCTAACACAAAGTGTGATACCAGAGTGAGGGATCTTCTGAGGACCCTGGTTGGAGGCAGTGGAGAATACGGAGGGAGGGGGAATTTCAGAAGAAGTGGGGCCCGCAAAGTAAAAGCAGAGCACAGACCCTGAGTCCTAGAACCCATCCCCTCCTCCCCCACCACATCCATCCCTTCAAAATGATTCTGCTGTTGAAGACACTTGGACTTTTGTCAGTGAACGGAAAAGATCCAAGTCCTTCTCTCTGTGTGGTAGGTGTCTTCTTGCCTCCCCTCCCACCTTGTCCTCAAACCTCCCAGTGGCCCTAGTTGTTGTTGTTTGGTACCAGTGAGTTGGTACCGACTCATAGCGACCCTGCGCACAACAGAACGAAACACTGCCCGGTCCTGTGCCAACCTCACAATTGTTGCCACGCTTGAGCCCACTGATGCTGCCACTTGGCTAATCTATGTCACTGGGAGTCTTCCTCTTTTTCTCTAACCCTCCACCTTACCAAACTTGATATCCTTCTCCAGCAACTGGTCCCTCCTGACAGTATGTCCGAAGTATGAGAGACGAAGTTTAGCCATCTTGGCCTCCAAGGAGCACTCTGGTTGC
>NW_006408650.1:5758702-5759990 GCF_000296735.1 Chrysochloris asiatica | reverse complement strand
CTTTTCTCATAATCTTTTCTCCGTAGCTTCATAGTCATCCCTGCCCCTCCCCACCTCCCTATCCCCTCCCCCCCCACCAGAGAGCCTCCCTGAGCAGCTATGATGGGCCCCTAACACTTGCTACTTGACCTTTCCAAGTCTCCCTGAGACAGGGAGCTAGGGGACCTCTTGGAGAATGAAAACATGAATCCTAAGACCTTGACCATTTTACAGTCTGTTTACTGTAAACAGACCACCCATAAGATCTCTGTATTTTACTTCCTTGTGTAGTCTGTTTTTACCCACCTTTCCTTGGGGGCTCTGATCCATGGTGATTCCATGCACAACAGAACAACACTGCCTTATCCTGCAGCATCCCCTCAACTGTTGTTACATTTGAGCCCACTGCTGCGGCCCAGTGCCAATCCACCTCATTGAGGGACTTCCTCTTTTTCGCGGACCCTCACTTTGCCAAGCATAATGTTCTTCTCCAGGAACTGGTTCCTTCTGCTAATATGTCTGAAGTATGAAAGATAAAGTCATGCTACCTTTGCCTCCAAGAAGCATTCTGGCTGTATCTCTTCCAACAGACCTGTTTGTTCTTCTGGCAGCCTGTGGTA
The DNA here is from genome assembly GCF_000296735.1 of Chrysochloris asiatica. Taxonomy (NCBI): domain Eukaryota; kingdom Metazoa; phylum Chordata; class Mammalia; order Afrosoricida; family Chrysochloridae; genus Chrysochloris; species Chrysochloris asiatica. The sequence continues at coordinate 5,759,391 of NW_006408650.1, read as the reverse complement.
CCTTCAGCATTCTTCTGCAACACCATAATCAAATGCATCAGTTCTTCTATGTTGTTGTTGTTGTTAAGTGCTGTAGAGTCAGTTCTGACACATAGTGACTCTGTATAGGGTTTCCAAGGAGCAGCTGGTGAACTTGAACTGCCGACTTTGCAGTTTGAATGGCTTTGCATTAACCCACAGCACCACACCAGGACACCATGGTTTTTCTGTATTTGTTGTCCAACTTTCACATGCATATGAAGCTGTTGAAAATGCCATGGCTTGGGTCAGGCTCACCTTAGTCCTCAGACTTGATGTCTTTGCTCTAAAATACTTTACAGGGGTCTTGTGCAACAGTTTTGCCTAATGCAATGTGTCTTGATTTCTTGACTGCTGCTTCCATGAGTGGAGTCCTGGTGTAGCGCTGTGGGTTAATGTGCTGGAATGCAAGGTCAGTTTGAACCACAAGGTTGGTGTTTCAAGTTCACCAGCCACTCCTTGGCAACCCTATACAGGCTCGCTATAAGCCAGAACCGACTTGATGGCACCCAACAACAAGTTTCCATGAGTATTGATAGTGGATGAGAAATGAAGTCTTTGGCAACTTCAATCTTTCCTTCATTTATCATGATATTACTTATTGGTCCAGTGGTGAGGATTTTTGTTTTCTTTTCATTGAAGTGAAATCCACACTTAAGGCTGATCTTTAT
>NW_006408650.1:5757318-5758432 GCF_000296735.1 Chrysochloris asiatica | reverse complement strand
TGAATAGATATGACATCTTTTCCCCACCCAGAACGTTTTCCTGCCTATTCCTATGAATAAACATGATACCTTTTTCCCTACCCAAAACTTTTTAAGAGCCTTTGTTCAGGTAGATGGGGGTAAGCGCTGCATTAAATCCTCCCTGTTTCTGCTTGTAAACTTTTTTCCTATAATATGCTGTTCACGTGAAAACCCTGCTTCACCTGGCTGTTCTCAGTCAGTAAGAGGCAAGACCCCTCTCTTGTAGGGCCGGGCTGTGGTTAGCATTCCCAGTAACAAGCTCACCTGAGTGTCAGTGTCTAGCATTTGTATTGGGGGTTCATTGTGTAGATGATACAACCTTGCTTGCTAAAAGCAAAGAGGGCTTAAAGCACTTACTGATGAAGATCCAAGACTGCAGTATGGATTACACTTCAATGCAAAAAGAAAACAAAAATCCTCACAACTGGACCGTCATGATAAATGGAGAAAAGATGGAAGTTGTCAAGGATTTCACTACACTTCAGTCCACAATTGACACCTATGGAAGCAGCAGTCCAGAAATCAAATGGGCAAATCTGCTGCAAAAAGACCTCTTGAGTCCTGGTGTGGCGTTATGGGTTAATGCGCCAGACTGCAAACCCATTTGAACTGCAAGGTCGGTGGTTCAAGCTTACCAGTTGCTCTTTGGAAACCCTATACAGGGTCGTTGTGGGTTGGAACCAACTCAACGGCACTCAACAACAACAGTGTTAAAAAGCAAAGATGACACTTTGAAGACTCAGCTGGCTTGATCCAAATCATGGTATTTTCAGTTGCCGCATATGTATGTGAAAGCTCGACAATGAATAAGGAAGACTGAAGAGTTGATGCCTTTCAGTTATGATGTCGGCAAAAAATATGGAATATTCCATGAACTTCCTTCCAAAAGAATGAACAAATATGTCTTAGAAGAAATACAGCTAGAACCCTTCTTAGAAATGAAGATGGAGAAACTTTGTCTTATGTACTTTGAACATGTTGTCAGGAAGGGCCAGTCCCTGGAGAAGGACATCATGCTTGGTAAAGGGTCAGTGAAAAGAGGAAGATACCCCCCCACCCCAATTGGCCCTGTGGCGGCAATAATGAATGCAGA
>NW_006408650.1:5749275-5754213 GCF_000296735.1 Chrysochloris asiatica | reverse complement strand
GTTAATAGTTGATCCAAGAAGAATGAAGTCCTTGACAACTTCAGTCTTTTCTCCGTTGATAAGAATGTCATTTATTGGTCCAGTAGTGAGGATTTTTGTGTTCTTTACGTTGAGATGCAGTCCATTCTGAAGGCTGTGGTTTTTGATCTTCATCGGTAAATACTTTAAGTCCTCTTCACTTTCAGCAAGAAGGTCACAGTTCTTTCACCACATGGTCTGTACAACCAGGGACGCTGGCCAAGGGGACGAGGAGGGAGGCTGGGGATGCTGCTCACTCCCCACCTGTGTTCATTCTGTGGGCGGTGAGGATGGAGGGGGGTCGTCATTCACCCAGAATGGGAAGTTCACCCATGGGCCTGGACACACAGATAACACAGGAACACACAGAAATATAGACAACACACAGACAGACACAGATAAACAGAGATACACACAAAGACATAGACACACAGAGATAAACACACAGACACACATGTGAAAACAGACAGACATACACAGATACATACAACACACAGACAGATAAACACTTAGGCGCACACACACATGTGAACACACATATAGACACACATACACAGATGGATACACAGGCATACACACAAATACATGCAGTACACAGACATGCAGACACACACACAGACATATGCATATAAACACACATACAGACACACACAGAGAAACACAACACACAGAAGGGCACAGACACACATATATACACATAAACACATAGACAAACAGGCACATACACATGAACACACAGACATACACAGATGAAACATATAGACACACAGATACACACAGACGGACACACAGACATACAGACACACAGCAGCCCCCTCCCCTGAGAACTGAGAAGCCCTGTAGCTCAGCTTGAAATCCAACAAGCTGTGTGGTAGGTAAATACAAATAAACTCCAGACACGACTTTTCACTTGGAGGATTAGCCTAAATGTTCGAGAAACAGAAGCAGGACCCAGGCATGGAGCCAGCGGCACTGTGATCTGGGTGGTGTGGTAAGTACTGATGTGATACTGTTAGCGTGCTGCTCTCTGCAGAGGACAATGGCCTGCTGCCTCTGCCGTCTGCGTCCGTCCTCAGCCAGAGTATATTAAGCGAGGATTTCAGACATGCTAAAAATGGCTTGATTTCTTCTTGCTCTCCCCACCCCAGGACTCAACTGTACATTCCGGAAATAACTGTGCTGTCTGAGAGGGTGGGAGCGGCAGCCAGTTTGCAGGTATAGGGAGGCCACTAGGGAGCAGCTGGCCTGGAGTGTCCCAGAACATCCTGCAGAGTGGACACCTTCTTTCAGGGGACAAGTCTGCTCGAAGGTTGAGGGCGGTGGGAGTGGACCTCAGGGAATGAGGACTTCCTGGGTGGACTGGGTTGGCCTCTGGTGACACCCTCAGGGACCCAGATGGTAGGCCTGAGAGTGGATTTTATTGGTCTGGCACAATGCTCTAAATATGTTGAGCCGACATCTCTACATTATGCAACTTTACATGAGAATCCAAGATCTCTGGCATCTCTTGAAATAACCAGGCCCACGTTCACACAAAGCAGCAATGGTGTGTTTTCAGGGCCTCAGTTCCCGGCAGCCGCTTACCCATGAGGACCTTTGCTTGCCTGGTTCACCCTTTAGGTATTTTGAGTATGTTGTTATTGTTAGGTGCTGTTGAATTGGCTCTGACACATGAGGACTCTGAGTACGATGGAATGAAACATTCCCCAGCCCTGCACCATCTTCACCATTGGGGTGCTCATCTCCCAGCACTCCATCTGACAGTGTTCTATTGTGATCTGCAGCGTTCTCATTGGCTCAGATTCAGAAGGAGATCACCAGGCCTTTCTTGCTAATCTGGAAGCATCACTGAAACCTGTCCACCAAGGGTAACCCTGCTGGTATCTGAAATACTGGTGGTATAGCTTCCAGTAACACACAAACCACCACAGTAGGACAGATTGACAGATGGGTGATGGCTTTAAGTATGGTATTCCCCAATTGTACCATATTACACCTCTCCCAAATTTCTTCCCCAAAGTCCTGCTCCACTCTCTTGGTCAAACAGTTGTTTGTCACTGACTAGCCAGGAGAACTGATAGAAAACGCATTACAAAGCCAACTGGGGATCAGTCGTGCTGAGTTCGGGTGGGAGCTAGTTCTGAGAGACAGAAAGAGAGAGGGTTGTGGTATCGATCCATTCATTACTCAAGAGTAGGAATCTTCACCCTCTGGCATGTCTCATGAATGTTCTAGAATGTTTTCACAGATAGAAAAAACACTCAGGCAAAGAGCCACAGCGCTTCTTAGTGTCCTGCCTTTAGCCTGTACAGGTAAACATAGAAGGGGTATGGGGGGGGGCACCAAAAACATCTCTTGCAGGTAGACAATAACAACAAGGACAACAGTCATACGCATCATGCTTTTGGGATTTATTAGGTGCCAGGGAATGGATGCTGAAGTGGTGCTTCAGGATAAGCACTGGATTGCTAACTGCACAGTCAGCAGTTTAAACCCACCAGCCTCTTCTTGGAAACTCTATAGAGGGTTGCTATGGGTTGGAACTGACTTGACAACACTTCACAGCCAACAACAACAGGTAATGGAGAGAAACCCTGGTGACCCAGTGAGTAGCTTAAGGTGCTCTGGTGGAGAAAGATGAGACAATGTGCTGTTGTAAAGATTAGTATCCTTGGAAATTCTAGGGAGTGATTATAATCTGTCCTCTAGGGATGCTGTGAGTTGTAATCAACTGTATGTTTTTCAGGCAGTGAAATATTCATATACATTTACAGGTTCAATTCTCATAGCAACGCTAGAGGCTAAAAACAACCCCAATTTACAGTTGAGGAAATTGAGTCACCTAAGGTACCTAAGGAGGCCCGGTGTAGTGCTGTGGTTTAATGAGCCAGTCTGCAAAGCCGTTTGAACTGCACGGTTGGCGGTTCAAGCGCATCAGCTCCTCCTCGGAAACCCTATACAGGGCCGCTCGATGGCACTTAACAACAACAACAACAAGGTACCTAAGGTTGCCCAAATCCGGAACTCACAGTTCTTCTCCTGATGTCCACGGCATGGAGGAGAGAAGCAGGACTATGTATGCAAACTGAATGAAGATGTGGCGCTGGCAAAGGGAAATAGGTTCGAGACCAGGCACTGGATGAGGTGGATCAAAAAACACTGCTGTTCCTTTGGCTTCTGTACCTCCTCCATGCCTGGCTCAGAGCCTGCCTTTAAGTGGCATTGTTGTCACTTCCCTCTGCATCTCGATGTCCAGACCCCAGGCCCCAGAGAGCAGGACTGAGCTCCTGAATTCTGGCTTCTGGAAGAGGAAGGGTCTCTGTCCCAGACGACTGACAGCAAAAATTACCCGGTCCCTGGGTGGTGCAAATGATTCATAAGATTTGCTTCTCATGGAAAAAAACAGAGGTTCGAGTCTACCCAGAGCACCACAGAAGAAAAGATCTGGTAATCTACTTCTGAACAATCAACCACTGACAATTCCACGGGGCACCAGTTCTATTCGGACACATGCGAGCTTGCTAGGAGTTGACACCACAGCATTTGGAAGTTGTATGTAGGGATACTCTGTCTTTGTTTTTAAATGCACCCCACCCTGAGCTTCCACGAGACACATCATTGCAAAGATCATTTCATTTCTTCGTCTGGATTTGCCTTTGCCTTTGACACCCAGGAACAAAATGACCGTCTAAATCTGTGGCAGAAACAGGTCCCCAGGCACTAGGCACAGCTGAAGACCCCTGCCCTCAAATATCCCCTTCACAAGCTCTCCAAGATGCCTGAGTTCCCATGGATAAGGTTAACATGCCCTCGTTAAATGCATATTTGTAACCTAGCCAGAACAACTCATCAATGGGCCGCCATCAATTGCTCATGCATTTCCACATTAGCAGAGAAGAGCGATGAGATAATGGAACACCGGACAGGTGGACTTTGATGAAGAAGGAGCTAGGAAGGCTGGGAGGACTGGAAGAAGGTTGCTGGAGGGGCTGGAGAGGGAGCTGGTTGGAAAGAAGTAGGGTTCTGAGGGAAGAAGGGGTTTCTGCTCCCATTGTATGGCTGGAGAATAAGGCCAAGGCTTTCAGACTCCTAGTCCTGGGTTCTTGTCAACATTTCCCTAGGAAAGTGCTTTCTCAGTGTGGGATGCCAAGTGTGCACAAGGCCCAGATTTCCTCCACATCCCAGCTGGGGTCCTGGTTCCAGTCTGTTTGAAGGACCCCTTGTTTGAAGGAGCCCCTGGCTAGGTATTAGCAAATTTATCTCCAAAGTCAAGAAGTGGGGAGGGACGTGTAGATGCTGAAAATCCGAATTGTACACATTGTAAAGGTGTAAGGTAGCTTTGGGAGCATCTGGCTACGCTCATTTTATAGTGGAGAAACTGAGACCAAGGAGACCCTCGTGATTCAAGTGCATCACACCGGGCTCTAGCAGGGTTGGACCTGAACCGAAGGCCCCACTCAAGCCCCCACTTATGGGTGGGGCAGAAAGACCTGGGCTTAGATCATTAGGCAAAGTCCCCCACCCCCGGGAGTTCCTGGGTGGGAAAGGTTTGAGGGTGAGTGTTGCACGAAGCCAACAAGAAGCCCGGGGTGCCCAGTGCCCTGCCGGAGCTAAAGCAGCCCTCAATCCTTAGGGCTGTGGCACCTGGGGTTCTCCAGAATGCGGGGTACCCGGCCCAGCCTGTTCCCTCCCGGGTGGCGGGACACATTGCGGGGCGATGGCCACCAGATGGCGTCGGAGCGCCGAGGACGCGCGGAGGCCGCTCCCGGTCCGCCCAGCCGCGGCTTGGCCGCCTCCTGTGAGGAACAATGCGGCGCCTCCGAGCGTAGCGGTGCGGGCCGGACGCGGACAGCGAGGGCGGGCAGCCGGCAACGGGCAGCAGCGGGAGTGGGGCGCCCACCCCACAGCCATGGACGCTGT
>NW_006408650.1:5743827-5748845 GCF_000296735.1 Chrysochloris asiatica | reverse complement strand
CGGCTGGGCCCCGCGGTTCGCGGCCCGGACGCGGCGGGCTCGGGACGGTGCGCCCGGCCCCGCTCGCGGCTTGTCGGCCGGCAAGTTTGCACGATGATCACAGTTCACCCCGATGGGAAGATAATGGTCAGAAGATGCCTGGTCACCCTGAAACCTTTCCGGTAAAGTCCCCCCTCCCCCCGGTGGGCGTGGGGTCGAAGCGGGCTCGTCCCAGGGACGGGAGATGGAGTGGGGGGAGCGGCTGGTGCTCCAGCCTTGGGGAGCGGCAATGGTCAGCGGGGCTCGGGGTCGGGGCGGAGCGGGGCGGGGTGTGCAGTTCTGGGGACCGGTCCCGAGTTGGCGGAGGTTTGAAAGGAGGCAGGGTGCCGAGGTAGCATAGGACCCTGGCTGTGGGCCTGGGCCTGGGAGGGCGCCCTTGCCAGAGCGTCCTCCCCGCCCCTTGGGGCTCTTCCCCACTTCCGATGGCCCACCCGACAGCCAGGTTCACGCGGGGAGCTCGTGGCACCCTCTGGCGCCGGGTCTCGTGGCTTCTCGGTCGGTCGCCGGCAGCCTCTCCACCCCCAGCAGATCTCCCCGCCTTTGGCGCGCTCACCTTTTCTTGAGGAGCAAAGACTGTCTTCAAACGGAGGACAGTCCTGAAACTGGGGCGACTGCGGTGATAGAGAGGAGGGGGTGGGGTGGAGAGCCACGGGGGGGTGGGGAGGGTGCGGAAGGCGCGTGCAGGACGGACGAAGGCGGAGATACCCTCCCCAAGGGTCTTGAGACCCATGGCCCCTTCTTTTCTCTGGCGCCTGTGAGGTCCCGCCCGCACTGAAGCTGGTTGAGGGGGAAGGGGGTGGGTTCTGGGTTCCCAGGAATAGGGTCGCCCAGGCGGTGTCTGACTCGGGATAGGGCCACAGGTGGGGTCCAGGAACAGGACAGAACCCGCCTGGCGGGAGCGACCCCTTAGGGCCTGAGGCGCGGGCTGCGGGGAGAGCTGGGTTTGCGGTTCCTCCCCCCACCCCACTCCAGTTCCAGCCTCTCGCCCGAGCTCCCTGACCCTGTCAGGGGCCCCTGGTTTTCCTTCCCCTCCAGAGGAAGGGACACCAATGACTCACCTGGCTCCCGCCCTGCCCTTTCCCTCAATGGTCTGGACCTGCTGTGAGCAGTCTGGGTCGGAGCCACTAGCAGGATGAGAGAGGATCACAGAGCCCAGGGTGTGTGATTGTGAGGTCTTGGGGCCCCTAGGCATAGGTAGCCTCGGGCAGCAGGGCGGGAAACGGGGCCTCTGGAAAGAGCCCTGCCCTTTCTGGAGACCCTGGCTTTCTGGGACAACAGAGATGGGTCTTGTCAGTTGCCCACCCCTGTCTGTAACACCCTCCAGATCACTGACCCCAGCTGCTCACAACTGCTTTCCTTTGCGGATAGCTGGTGGGCCTTTTACACCATGGACAGCTCCCACCGAAATGCCCTGGCTTTTCCCAGCTTTTATCTAATAGCAGGATTGGAGGTGGGCTTGGTAGACCCCTCTCTCCCAAGTTTGGTAGTTGTCTAGCTTCACTTCAGGGTCTCTCCTGGTTGTCTGGAGACCCACCGGCACCAGTGGAAACTTCTTGTCGCCTTCAGACTGGGAACCAGGGCTCCAGTCATACCCCCAGCTTCCCAGCCCTCAAGGCATCTGTTTGCGGGATTTTTGGGGGTCCCTCAGTAGTCTGGCTTTTGCAGGCTTGTTACAGCAGGTACATGGATAGACAAAACCATTTAAATTTGTTTTCTGTAAATGACCTCAGCTGTTTGGGTGGACCCTGAACTCCAGGATTGGTGCCTAGCAGATGAGATGTTTTGGGGTGGCATTCAAGCCTCAGGGAAATGGGGACACCAGCTTGCAGGGGTAAGGGCTGCTGGGCAAGAAAAATAGACAACTATCAAAGTCCCCAGCAGTTCTTTTGGCTTCATTAGCCCAAGGCCCCATCTTTAAACACAGCCCCATAGCTTCCGGGCAGGGGTGGGACATGAAGGATAAGAGACTTGAACTAGATGAGCCCTATTCTTTTCTGGGGATAAGATGACCCATAGCTGAGTCTTGTGATCTCCCTGAGTGTGTGACCACCCCCTACCCTGTTGTCTTGTTACCTGCCTGAATTCATTTGGGGAACCCCAGAGCTTGAACCCCAGTCTCAGGCTTGGTGGAATTTGGTACAGGCATCCTTATTAAGGCTAAGACTATCTCTGCCACTAGTCCCATCACTTTCTGCCTTCTAGGGGCATGGTCTGTGAGAGGCTCGTGTGTGTGTGTGTGTGTCTGTGTGTAATTCTGAGTCCCCTCCCTGCTTTTGGGTTCTAGCCCCTCTCTGATTTAATTTCTAAGAGCTTCCTTTAAATACGGGTTGGGAATTTTGTTGAGCTCTTATTTTCTTCTGCAATTATGTGTTTTCTTTAATGGATCAAATTTTAATTAAATACTGCTCTGCCAGTTTCAGATAATGAAGATGAAAATGCATAAAGCAAGTCTTGCATAAAGATGCAAACAAGTGTGGGGTTTAGGGTGAAAATGGAGGTGGAAGACTGGAGGTCTCCCCCAGGGGAGCCGGGCCTTATCTGAGATGTGTTTCTAACCCCTGGCTTGTGGGAGGGGGAGGGAGGGCATCCCCATTAGGGTCTCTGATTCAAGGTCCCAGAACAACTGCCACTCTCTTGCCCCTCTTGTTGGGCTTATGAGCTCTGTTCTTCTGTTTGGAGCCCAGGATCTACACTTAAAGCCGCAGGAGCTGGACTGGATGTGAACACAACTGTGTGTCTTGTTCTTGGCTGTTTCCCTGGGGCTGCCCCAGTGCCTGGCCCCTGGCAATAGCCACGGGTGGAAGGAATAAACCAGCTCCTTGGCCAGCTCTCCTGCCCAGTTGACAGCACACACGATGGGGCTGGGTACATCCCAGCCAGTCAGGGGTACAGCTGTGTACTCAGCTGAAGATGTGTTAGGGAGATGCTGGCTACAGAAGGGCTATGTGGTCATGCCCTTGACGATCCTACCATCTGGTAGTGACCGAGGAGCACACCACCGCTCCCTTGAAGAAATCCTCAGACTATGGAGAAGGAAATGTTCATGTGAGTTCCTTATGATTACAGCCAGAAGGCCTGTATACACAGGTGCTAGTGGTGGTCCAGGTGATGGATGGGTTCCAGGTGGCTCTCATCTAACCAATTACTTGTCCTCGGCCTGGCATCGGAGCCTGTTGTTTTCATCTGTAGTCATTGTTGTTGTTAAGTACCGTGGAGTCGGTTCCGACCCATAGTGACCCTGCACAGGGTTTCTGAGGCTGTAAATCTTTACGGGAGCAGAACGCCTTAGCTTTTTCCCGCGGAGGAGCTGGTAATGTCGAACTGCTAACCTTAAGGTTGGCAGCCTGACTCGTAACCACTTCGCTACCAGCTTCTCAAATGTAAACATGTAGCAGAACCATCCAGAAGGCTTGATAAGACAGAAATTGCTTGTCCTGACCCCAGACTGTCTGATTCAATGTGAGTCTGAGGTTGGGCCTTGTTGTTAAGTGCCGTGGAGTCTTCACAGAGACCCTATGTAAGGTTTTGAGGAGCAGCTGGTGAATTTGAACAGCCAACCTTGTGGTTTGTAGTCCAGTGCTGACCCTACAGTGCCACACCAAGAATCCTATACCAGGCCTTGGAATATGCATTTCTAACTAGCTCCCAGATGTTGATAATGCTGGCCTGGGGCGGGGGGTCAGACTTTGGGAATTACTGCTTTTAATGAACCAGGCTTTATCTCTTTTTTTCTTTTTCTTTTTTTTACTTTTTATTGTGAATTGGGTGAAAGTTTACAGACAAGACCATCAGTTCTACATTCACCGGATATACACCTTATTTCATCTCAGTGGTTACAATCCCCTCCCTGTAACAACATTCATCCTACTTCCTCCCCGTGGCTCCTCATTTACATCTTATATTTGACAAATAAACAAGGGACAAGTATTTGATGTACACGTATAAAACAAAAAATAAATGTATTAATTTAAATGTCCAATGGGCACATTCTGCCAGCCAGCCTCCTGCCCATAGGCACACAGCCACCGTCTTTGCTGTTAGCATTTTTATAGGTAGGTTCTCACGCTCCACTCATGTTCTTCCTTCTTGATGGTCCTGGGATCGTCTGTGCCTGTAATGAAAGATTAACTACTCCCCCCTTTTAGTTACGTAACTTCTACAGTTACAGTTGTGACAATCACAATTAATCCTGCTAACAGTTATTCACAATTGAGTCATAAAATTCTATCCCCATCGTCCCCCATCTCCTTTCACCAGATCCATCTGGGAAACAGGGAAACTATTCAGTGGGGATTCTATCTTACTCCCTTCATTCTTAGATTCTGCAACTAAGCACATTCATGATAGCTTGTAAGCCAGCCACTTCATGCCTTGTAACCCCCAATTTTTGATAGCCAACATCGAAATTTCTTGTCCCTATCAGCCCAGCACACTGAGAAAGCCAGGTTGTTCCTTGATATGAAAAATCCTTCCATTCTGGTTGGGAGTTTGAGTCACTGCATTCATAGGCAAAGGTCTAGTTTATCAAATCGTAGCAATTTGTAGTTGTTCTCAGTATCAGCATCTTTATCTTTCTTGGTTCGAGTTCTGGTCAATTGTCCATTCAAGCTAGGTCAAATGAGTAGGAGTTGCAAGTTTGGGGGTTCATGCACACCTCCCTGAACATCAGACCAGCTGGTCATCTCTCTCACAGTCCTATTCCCCAAGGGCTAGGTCAATGCCAGGCTCTATCTTGAGGTTAAAACTGTCCCAACTTTATGCTTAAATGTGCCTGATTTCCCCCCCATGGTTTTGTGTTCCTTGTAATTGATTTCTTTTTATGGTGGTGGGAAACCTCTTAGGCTCAGTTCAGCCTCCTATTCTTTCATTTTTCCATCCTTTCATCCATCCATCCTCCCATCTATCTAGACATCCAGCCACCAACCCACCTATCCATTCACATATTCACCAACCCGTCCATCCACCTACCCAGCTATCTT
>NW_006408650.1:5728834-5740432 GCF_000296735.1 Chrysochloris asiatica | reverse complement strand
CCTGACAACAACAACAGTTCATCCATTCATCAGCCATCCATCCATCCATCCATCATCCACCCATCATCCATCCATCCACTCATCCATCCATCTATCATCTACCCATCATCCATCCATCCACCCTTAAAACACTTCTGGAGCCCCTTCTGGAAAGGAGTCCTGGGGACACTGTGCAGCTGACTTGTCCACTGACCTGTCCTGTCCCTTTCTGCAGGATTTTTGTCCTGGGCATTGGCTTCTTCACACTCTGCTTCCTGATGACGTCTCTGGGAGGCCAGTTCTCAGCCCGGCGCCTGGGGGACTCACCTTTCACCATCCGGACAGAAGGTATCTTGGTGGAGGAAAGGAAGGGGAGGGAGGTACCTTGAAGCCTGGCACTTGGAGGCCGTCTGTAAGAGGTCTGAAATCTCACTGGTGGACATGAGCCCAGTTGTGTGTCCTTGCATACGTACCAGGTTGACTCCGTGCCTTGATCTCATCACCAGGCTTCCAGTGATTGGGATTCTCAGGGCAAGTTCTTGAGCCAGGGTCTCCAGGCATCAGAAATGGCTGCCCATGGTGTTTCTTTAGTGAAGGGGATCTTGGGATCTTTGAGAGCCTATCTTTTTGAGACACACAGTCCCAGGCTGTGACTGTGATAAGGAACAGAGAACAGGTCTAGCTATGGGCTTCCCTTATCTTGAGCTCTGGGAACGTGGCTCCCTTGGTTCAGAATGTGGACTTTGGGGCTGGATGAGTCTGGTCTGCATCCTGATTTACACGCATGAGCCGTGTGACCGTGACCAGTACAGAGAAGAGTGTGATGACGTTTCTTCAAAGGTTGGTTTGGATGTGCTCACATGTGGAAATTACCAGAACAGTTCATGGCGTGGGTATGGTGAGCTGGGAGACCTTCCCCTGAAGCTGTCCTGTCACACTGCCATCCGGCCAAGGAAGAGCAGAGATAAGTACAGACCCCTGCCCACTGTGCCACAGAGGTCCATCTGACTTCTAGTGGGAAGGAGGAACATGGGGCAGAAGGTTCTGGATGGGGCGCAGGCTTCCTCCTAAGGTCCTTTACAATACAAAGGCTCCACAAGAAGCCTATTTCACTGGGCAAATTCTAGAACCCCTTTTAGGTATTCCAGTGAGTTATAGACTGAAGACAGTCAGCCCTTGTGTCTTATCGATGAGCAGAACTGTAGCTGGAAGTGGGCTTGCCTGAGGTCGCGCAATTACACTAGAGCCATTCCTCTTGTGTATGTGCTTACATGAGCCAACGCTTTTTACTTATTTGTTTTGTTTGTTTTAAAATGTTTTATTGTGAATTGAATGGAGGTTTAGAGAGCAGATCACCAATTTTACGTCCAGCAAATCACAGACTTTATTCCATCTCAATGATTGCATTCCCATCAAGGTGGCTTCATTCGTCCCACATCTTTCCTGTGATTCTTGACTCCTCCTTCATTTCCATTGCCTCTGAATTTGGTCCTTAGGTAAATGCTGCCCTTTCGATCTTGAGCCGTTGACATACCATGGTGAACACATGTTACTAGTGTTGTCTCCTATAGAACTGTCTACCAATTGGCTGAAAATTGAGACCCGAAGTGTGACCGAGGTCCATAGTTTCAGATTCCTCCAATCTCTTTTGGATCAGTAAGCCTGGTCTTTTATTTAATTTTGAATTTTATTCCACATTATCTCTCAGCCTTTCTAGGACCTGCTAATGTAATCTCTTTCTGAGCAGTTGCTAGTGGTAGCTGGGCACCTGTAGTTCCACTCTCAGGGTCATGGAGACTGAGGATTCATGTAGTCTCTTAGCCCATTGGATTAACTGATACCAAGCATCTTCAGTGTTCATCCTTCTTCATTCCTCCGGACAGGCAGAGACCAACAGTTGCACCTTAGATGACCACTCATGAGCTTTTAAGATCCCAGTTGGTATTCATCAAAGGAGGGTACGGAACATTGTCTTTGTGGTCTGTGTTATACCAATTGACCATGGTGTCCCCCAAGATTATGGTCCTGAGCCCCTAGGCCCAGGAAATCATTCTCTCAAAGTGTTGGGTAATACCTAAGAAGTTTTCATAACTTTCCCCCGGTGTGCTCCACCACATTCATGGATGTGATTGCAGCAAAGGTAAACACCCATGTACAAATATCATCTGTCAGACCTCTATATATTTGTGGGTGTTCTTCCACTCTTCCTCTCATACCTGTTCAGCCTGTGTGCCTGTCCATGTGTCTATCTGTAGATCATTGTTGCTGGGTTGTGTACATCACAGTGTTTACATCTGCTCTTTTAACTCTTGCACTGCTCCCAGTATCTTCTCCTGATGTCATCATTCTGCTGCCTACCTACTGACTTCCCTGTTGCCCAGATTCATATGTGTCTACAACAACAGTCTGCTAGCCTTGAATTACTCTCCGTTCCCTTCCACCCCTGGTAACCATCAAAAAACGTTTCTTTTAGCATGAAAACCTTTTCTTGACTTTTTACAATAATGAGCTCATCCAACGTTTGTCCTTTTGTGACTGACTAATTTCACTCAGCATAATGTCCTCCAGGTTCATCTATGTTATGAGGTGTTTCACAGAGTCATCATTAATCTTCAATTTTTTTTTTTGCAGTATTCCATTGTGTGTGTGCATCAAAGTTTGTTAATCCATTCTTCAGTTGATGGGCATGTAGAGCCTAAATTTCTTATTTATCACAGAAGCAGCAGATAAGAAATCAAACCACATATTGCATTAGGCAAATCTGCTGCACAAGACCAATTTAAAGTGTTGAAGAGCCACGATGTCAGTTTGAGGACTGATGTGCCCCAAGCCATGGTATTACTATAGACTCATATGCATGTGAAAGTTGAACAATGAATAAGGAAGACCATAGAAGAATTGATGCGTTTGAGTTATGGCGTTGGAGGAGAATATTGACAGTACCATTGGCTGCTAGAAGAATAAGCAAATCTATCTTGGGAGAAGTACAGCCAGAATGCGTCTTAGAAGCCAGGATGGCCAGACTTCATCTCTCATACTTTGGATATATTATCAGGATGGACCAGTGCCTGGAGAAGGACATCATGCTAGATAAAGTGGAGGGTCAGTGAAAAAGAGGAAGACCCTCAACAAGATGAGATGACAGAGTGGCAGCAGCAGTGGGCTCAAGGGTAGCAGCGATTGTGAGGTTGGCACAAGACCAGGCAGTGTTTGGTTCTGTTGTGCACAGGGTTGTTATGAGTCAGTACCAACTGGATGACACCTAACAATAACAACGTCACACACCAAACTAAACATGTCCGTGCACCCAGATCAATAAACAGAACAACATCTGCCCCCGCAGAAGTCCCCTTATGATTCCCTCCTGCCAGTCTCCAAGGGCCGGTACTACCCGACTTCTAACAGTCTAGAAGACATCGGCTGCCTCTTCTACTTCCTAGAATGGAATTGTCAATGGCTGCTCTTTTGTATTTGGCTTCTTTCTTTCAGTGCTACTTTTATTTTTTGGCGACTCTTCCAGCCTGCCCTCACAGTTGTTCCCTGGCTATGTGACATTCCATTGTCCATCTGCTGCTGGTGACATTTAGCTTGTGTCTTGTTTGAAGCCACTGCAAATCGTACAACTGTAAACCTTCTAATCCATTGCCATCGAATCAATCCCTGTAGGGCAAAGCAGAAGTACCCCAGGATTTCCAAGGCTGTCTTCTTTAGGGAAGCAGACTGCTACATCTTTCACCCGAGGAGACGATGGTAGGCTTGAACCATCAACCTTTCGGTTAGCGGCCACCTCACTGTGTCAGCAGGCCTCCTTTTTGAACCTTGCAGTGCCCGTGTCTGGTTGGCATTTCAGATGAGTGTACTTAGGAGTGGAGTTACTAGGTCTCTTGTATGTTGTAAAATTTGTTCTCCAGCTTCGTTTCTCCAAGTCAAGGTCTTTTCAGTTTCCCCAGTCCCTAAACTGGGTGCTAAGTGCCTGGCAGGAGAAGGAACAAGGACAGCAGCTTCAGGGAACACACGGAGAACCGACACTAATTCAGTTTATATCCCAGTTCTCAGCTGATTTCTCCAGATGGAGTTTATTTATGGCTTCCAACGTCTCCCCCAGCCTGCCTCCACTGCTTGGCCTAAAGTATACCATCACCTCAGCCCCCCCCCCCCCCCCCCAACTTCTGTCCTTACCTCAGGTGTCTCCCAGGTAGAAACCCAACACCTCCTGAGTCCCCGTCCCCGAACACCCTTTTCTTCAGTGCCCCATGTCAAACACAGCACTTCCATTAGGCATGCATCCAAGTGTTTGCCAGTTTGTCATGAGAGACCAGAGCACTGGTAGCATAATGGTTATGCATTGAGCTGCTCACCGCGAGGTCAGCAGTTCGAATCTACCAGCAGCTCTGCGGGAGAAAGATGAGACATTCTGCTTCCATAAAGATTTACTGCCTTGAAAACCCTATACAGCGTGGCTATAAGTCAGAACCGACCCGACTGTACACCCTCACCACCACCACCACTGGGAAGCAGTTTGCATTGTGGATTAAAAATCCTGATCCTACCAGCTGCCCCCTCCAGGGACACCCCAACACAGCCCCACAGAAAGCAGTCTTGGGCTTTCTCCAGCAGGGCGGGCCTGGGCCGAATCAGGAGCGGGAAACCCAGGAAATTCCAGGTAGGAAAAACACAACAAGAGGAAACAAAAAATGTGCTTGTCCACAAGACAATGCAGGCACAAATAGGAGAGTCTGTCTCATTTCTTTTCCTAGTCTCACCTGTCAGACCTGTGTGGGGAGAAGGGTGGAGGAAGGGTCCTCAGGAGGGAGAGTCTCTCTGATGGGCTCTGAGCTGCCTCTGGGTCAGCGTAGTCTTCCTGATAATGTCCACTAGTTTGAAGAGCCACATCCTTTGAGGTGCTCCTTCCAGCAACAGTCCTTTTGGAGATCTAACTTCATTCCTTCTTGCTGTCATCAGGTCCCAGTTTGGACCCTGGGGAGGTCTTTTCAACGTGCCCCCACCGCAGTTCCACTACTCACCCCTTGCCTTTGCTGTGGGTGCCTGCTGCTTTTCCTAGGGGTCAGCTTGGCTCCCTGCTAAGGACAGGACCATGTGACTCTGATCTGAGCCCTCCTCTGTTCCCTTTATTTCTTGAAGGAGTTGAGGATGCATGTGTCTGCCCTCTTGGGCCCTCAGCCAGGATTCGAACCCAGGGACTCCTGCGGAAATGCTCTCTCGTTCTGCAGTCATTCTGGCCCTGGTCCTTGTCACTAGGGGCTCTGAGTTCTTCCCATGAGCAGTAGTGATGGCTGGCCGACCGACTGGGCTGGGTGGGTGAGGAAAGGTCATGCTGGACCTCCTAGCACCTGTCCTTGTCCACATGACTGCCCAGGAGCCCAGAGTTCAGTAGCCTTAGCTGGGCTCTTGGGGTGGCCGTGGGCAGGGAGACAAATGTCTTCCTTTCCCCAGCTGTGAAAAATCAAGTGACAGCTCCAATCTCCAGCGCCAGGATCTGAGGACACAGGGACATGCTCAGATTCCTCGTAAAGGGTCCAGGAAGGAGGTGTGGAGTGGGGGGCAGGAGAGGGTGGGAGAAGCCTAGAGAACGTCTGGGCAGGGTAACAAACACTCCCCTGTCTGACCACGAGGATCCATTTGTCTCTCTCTGCTCGCAGGCTTTCTTTATTTAAATGGAAATACGGAGGGAACATGTGCTTGTTCTGAGATGGATTGCTGGGGCTGCTCATTAAATACATTTCAATTTAACCAGTGCCAAGTGTGGTGGACTGAGGAGGGCAGTGGAGTCAAGGCCTGACCAAGGAGGAGGAGGACGTGGGGTGGGCTGGCTGCAAGGCGTGGGCAAAACTGCTTTCCTCCCGGGCACCCCTGCCTAGCTCCTTGGCACAGAGAATGAGACTGTCCCTTGAGGTCACAAGGGTTCTCTAGAGGCAAACTGGTGCTGGTTAGGTGCTGGAAGAGGATCTTGGGGTCTAGAGTCACTCCAATGAGGGTGTTGTTGGTAAGTGCCATTGAGTCAGTTCTGACTCATAGTGACCCTGTATGGGGCTTCTCAGCAGCAGCATGTGGGTTTGAATGGCCAGTCTTGCAGTTCAAACTGCCCTGGTGGTCCAATGCTTATCCTATAGCCCCTACGCCAGGACTCCTCAGTAGAGGTGGTCTTACAGGAAATGTCTGAGGGGAGAATCTGAGGCCCGGGTAGTGGCCACCAGCGCATTCACACACCCTGCAGTGCTGTGGACTTCCTCTCCCGGTCACCTCTGAAGAGTCCTGGGGTTCCACCTGCTCACTTGCTGCTCCTCTGTCTCCCCATCCCCGGAGCTAGGGGAAGGGCAGCGCTGGGTGGAGATGAGGGGGTGAATTCAGGCCATCAGCCTTCCCTCTTGGATCCAGCAGGAGGCTGCTCCTGCTTTGGGGAGCCCATCAGCACTGCCCGGTAGCCTCTGGCCCTGGCCTTCACACCGGCTGGCTGAGCCCCAAGCTCCTTGTCTCTCAGAGACTCTCTATTCCCTCTCCCTGAATATATGGACTCATCAGATTCCCCCATTCCCCTTTTCTCACTCTCTGGGCACCCAAACTGCTGCCCACCCACAGCCCCGGGGACTTCGCCCTCCTTTTGAGAATTCTTGCAGCTTTATGGGAGGATTCCCATTGTTCAAGTCTCCAGAGGTAGTTGGGGTAAAATGCTGAAATAGGGATCCTCAGAGCTCAAGGAGTTTACCCCTGGTTTTATAGGAGGGGAAACTGAGACTCAGAGAAGGAAAGTGAGCCATTAATGTATTCACTCAGTGAACTAGGTGAACTAGGATTTCTGACTCTCACACTTGTCTGTCCCAGGCCACCACCAAGCCCCAGCCTTCAGTCTGCTCTGCCTAGCTCTTGGGGCTACTGGGTTGCAGGCTACGTGGTCAGCTACTGGCCTCACAGCTAATGGCTGCTATAGATCGGGGCTAGGAATGTGGGTGACTGAGAGAACCCGAGGGGAGGGTGCTGGAGGCCACAGTGCCACAAGGGAGCTGACCTCTGGGTTGCTGGACTGCTGCGTCTATAGGAACAAACTGCTGACCAGACAATGTAGTCTGTCCAGGTCTCCTTCTTTGGCAAGGGCACAATGGGGGAGCCCCCTGTATGGTCTCCCTAGCCTCAGTCTTGCTCCCCTTTTGGGGAAGTGCCACCCCAGGCACAACTAAGAGTGACTGGTTATAACAGAGCTGCCCTGTGAGTGGACTCAGCCTGTGCCCTGCACTGCTCAGGCGTGTCCATCTAGCAACTACCGGATGCGTGGCGCACCCTGGCATTATGCCAAGTCTTTGGACAGCCTCTCATTTTTCTGGTGTTAACCACAGGAGGCCCTGTCCTTTTCATCTTGAGTGCTCAGTCCTGGTGAAAAGGTAAACTTGGAGTTGGGATGGTGGGCGTGGGTGGGACCTCATCCAAACTCTTTAAATGACTTGAAAGAAGAATAAACCGTCCCCCCAACTGAGTGACGTTGAAAGGAGCCCTCTTGGCACACTAGTTAGAACGCTGTGCTATTAATCAAAAGGTTGGTGGTTCGAACCTACCAACTACTCCTCGGTAAAAAATGTGGTGATTTGCTCCTGTAAAGATGACAACCTTATAGGACAGTTAGTCCTACTGTGTTGTCTAGGGCCACTATGAGTCAGGACCCAGACAGTGGGTTTGGTTTTGTGTTTTGTGACGTTGAGAGAAAGAGAGCTGTTTATCTCTTGCATGTTTGCTGATTGGTCTGGTGCGAGTGCGGGCACGGTGAAGGGGCGGCGTGGCAGATGAGACTGAGTTTGTTTCATTTGATGCTACTTTGAAATTTCCCAATCCCAGTTGATTTTTACAAAATCTCCCTTTGGGGAAGACCATCAACCATATCTGCTCTCGGGAGTGGGGTGGGGAGTCGGGGAGTCGAGACAGTTGCTCTATCTGTCCTTCTTTGCATATCCATTTTCTCCAACTTCCAGCCCACCCACGTGGTAGTCTTCTTGGACCCCATGGTCTCTTTCCTCTGCTCCCCTCTTCTATCCCCAGCCATACCTGTCTGGGGACCTGGGACCCTGATTCTTTAGGGAGATCACATAGCTTCTCCTGCCCTTGGTGCTCAGTTGGCAGCTCTTAGTGATGCAGGCTGACCTCAGGCAGGCTCAGCTGGTCAGGAGGTGACTTAAGTCAGTGTGAAAAAACTGGACCTTGAGCCAGGGGAGATGGGGGTCCGCAAGGTGGAGATGTTACGGGCAGCCCTGAGGACATAGGGGACTGACTCTTGCTTCCCCTTCCTCTGCTTGATCCTCAGACTGGAGCAGAGGGGACAGGTCCCCAGCCCCCTTCTCTCTCTGCTTCACTTCTCCACACATGGCCTCAGAAATTGTCACGTTTTCTCTCCTGTCACCGGCCTGGCACAGTGGCATCGGGCCTAGCATTGTTGCCCTGAGCCGGGGACACTGAGGCCAAGAGTGGTACAGTGTTGACGCATCCGTGGAAGGTGGGTGGTAGAGCAGGCGGGATCCCACGCCTGGACCCAGCCCGTTGTCTCCCATATCCCTTCACTCTGACAGTTCTTTTATTTTTAATTTTAACTTTGTATTGTGACTTGGGTGAAAGTTTAAAGAACAAATTGGTTTTCTAGCCAACAATTCATACACATTTTGTTTCTTGACATTGATTACAATCCCCACAATGGAACAGCAGGCCTCCCACGTCCTCACTTCTGTCCTATCCCTTCCTGCCCTCTGAGCTCTGTCCCTGGGTGAAGGGTGCTTCTTTGATATCATAGGGTTGCTTGTTCTAGGCTTCACCTTAGAGGCTGGTCTATTCTTAGGCTGAAAGAGTGGAGACTTGGAGGTGCTTGGGAGCAGCCCACCACTGTTGGGTGGGGGGGCATGTGTCTCTGAGCCCTGTCCTCGCTCCCAGCTCCCCAGCAGGACAAAGCTCTTTTCTTGGCTCCCTCGCTTCTCTGTCCCACTCCCTGACTTCATGCGCTCTGTTCATCTGTGACCAGTGTGAGCTGAGTCCAGGATTTCTGAGTCTGATGTGGAGCCTCTGATGGCTGTTTGGAGGGGCCATTTAAAACCTACAGGAGATTTAATTAGAAAGGGAGGTGAGGGCCTGCTCCCTCACACCAGCATGCACAGCGCTAATGATCGGGATGATTGGAAAGGAAATTGCGTTGAATCTGGGGCTGGTTAATGGGGTCGTTTGCACTGAATTCTATTCTTCACCAGCCTCCCCCTCCACCCCCTCCACCCCAGATTAGGCACTCTGCTCCCAGTAGAGGGAAGGTGGCTGCCTCAGCCCCGGGGATCCTGCCCTTGTCAGGTTAAGCTAAGTGTTGGAAACCTACAGACCAGCTTGAGGTCCTGGACAAACTCACCCTGGTTTTCTATGGCTGGGATTGGGGTGTGTGATGGAGAAGGAGCATGGTCAGGGCCCTGAGGCTGGGGAGGAGGGTTTGGTTCACTAAATGCTACTTTGAAATTTCCCATCTTGACTGGTTTTATTT
The DNA here is from genome assembly GCF_000296735.1 of Chrysochloris asiatica. NCBI lineage: Eukaryota > Metazoa > Chordata > Mammalia > Afrosoricida > Chrysochloridae > Chrysochloris > Chrysochloris asiatica. Next base: position 5,730,942 of record NW_006408650.1, on the reverse strand, counting down.
TGATTTTTCAAAATCTCCTTCCTTGTCTGGCATTGCAGTGGGAAGACCACTTGGGGTGGAGTGGGTGTAGATCATGTTCTCCTAACCAATTTTCTCCAATACCCGACCCACCCCTGTTGGCCTTCTTGGACATCATCTCTCTCTTGCCTCATCTATAGTAACTGGGACCCTAACCCCTAGGACACAGGCTCTCTGCAGAACCGGTGTTGGTGGTGGGTGGGTGGGGCTTGGTCTCCTGACCCCTCCCCTTCTGTGGCCTGGAACAGTTGTCTGGAATGTTGGGAGGAGGTGGCCTCATGGTCCCAGGGGCTACGCTCACTGCCCTGCTCTGCCTGCAGTGATGGGTGGCCTGGAGTCCCGGGGCGTGCTCCGCAAGATGAGTGACCTACTGGAGCTGATGGTGAAGCGCATGGACATGCTGGCCAGGCTGGAGAACAGCAGTGAGCTGCACCGGGCCGCCAGCGATGGGCACTTTGCTGTGGACAGGTGAGGGGTCGGTGGGGAGGGGCAGGCTCAGGGAGGAGGTGGGTGCCCCACAGTGCAGCCCCTTGAGAGCTGTGTGGGTTTCAAAATGTACCCCTAGAGCTTTACCTGGGTTCCCCTAGGTCCTCCCTGGTGTTTTGTTTTTTTGGTTACCCTACAGGAACATGTTGTTATTAGCTGCCATCGAGTTGGTCCCAACTCACAATGACTCTATGCACAACAGGATTGGATCTTGTGGTCCATAAGGGGTTTCAGTGACTAGCTTTTGGAAGTCAATCGCCAGGTCTTTCTTCCTAGTCTTAGTCTAGAAACCTGTTTAGCATCATAGCAACAGTCAAGCCTCCATTGACAGATGGGGTGGTGGCTGTGCAGGAGGTATGTTGACTGGGACCCCCATATGGAAAGCAAGAATTCTGGACACGGCCTCTGTGAAGCATGGTTTCAAGTGTGGCAGAGATGGAGCATTGAAGCAGTGGCAGAGATTGGCCAATGAGGCTCCTCTGGGTATGAGACCAGCTGCTCTTCAGTTTGCAATGGATGGTTTCTCCTTTATTGGGGGCGTCTCATCTGACCAGCTCCCCTGCCCTCTTCTGATCCAACCCACTTCCTGTCTGTTCCCAGTCTTGCTGCTGCTTCTGGGCCTGACCTTTGTCCACAGGTCTATCTGCCAGGGCGGGTAGAGGGCCTCTGGTTCTCCATAAGGCTCCTGCTTCGGGTAGCAGAGCTGAGGGTCAGCCGGCTGCCACCTGGGTTGGGCTCAGCTGCCAGAAGATTCACCACCTCTCTGCTTTCTTCCAGTTCTGGCTGCTCCCACTCTCCCCTCCCTTCCTTTCATCTCCTCTGGGGAAGGAGGGAGACCTTGGTGGGGAGCCTTCACCCCCCTCCCAGCTTCATCCTGGGAAATAGCTACCATCCATCACCAGCTCTAGAGTCATCAAACCCACGGACAGAGCGGACGTTTCAGGGACGTGTGGCTTCGGGAGAGGAGCGGTGGGCATGTCAGGGCAGGGACAACTGGCTTGCTCATAACTCTCCTGGGCCTCTCCCCACCCTCCCAGCTCACGCGGACAGGTAGGGTCACACAGGTGATACTCCTTTCCGCAAATTCTGTTAACTTAGACCTGTGGTTTAGAGTCCCCCAGTTTTGTTTTTTAAAGCCAGTTGTTAAGTGCAGGGAGTCAGTTCCAAGTCATTGGACTCACGTGCTCATGTAACAGGAACATCCTGGCTATGTTTGGACCCACTGTAACAGTCCCTGTGTCAAATCCATCTCGCTGGGGTCTTCCTCTTTTTCAGTGTAGCGTAGCGGTTATGAATCGGGCTTCTAACTTCAAGGTCAGAAGTTCAAAACTACCAGCGGTTCCATGGGAGAAAGATGAGGCAGTCTGCTCCTCTAAAGATTTACAGCCTTGGAAACACTGTGTAGGGTCACTACCACTCGGAATCGACTCCACGGCACTTAACAACAACAACTATTTTACCAAGCATGATTGTCTTCTCCAGGGACTGTTGTCGTTAGGAGCCATCGAGTTGGTACCCACTCACAGCAACCTTATGCACAGCAGAACAAAACACTGCCCAATCCTGGGCCAACCTCACTATTGTTGCCACACTTGAGCCCATTG
>NW_006408650.1:5721836-5727724 GCF_000296735.1 Chrysochloris asiatica | reverse complement strand
TGGTGAGAGAATACAACCTTGTTGCATGCCTTTTTTAAATTTTAAAGCATTCAATGTTCCCATGTTCTGTTCAAACAACTGCTTCTTGGTCCAGGTACAGATTCCTCATGAGCACAATGAAGTGTTCCGGAATAGTCATACTTTGCTATGTTGTCCATAGGTTGTCATGATCTACACAGTCGAAAGCCTTTGCGTAGTCAGTAAACCACAGGTAAACGTCTTTCTGATAGTCTCTGCTTTCAGCCAAGGTCCATTGGACATCAGCAATGATATCCCTCGTTCCATGGCCTCTTCTGAATCCGGCTTGAAGCATGGCCGAAGTAAGTGAGACAGAGTCTCGCCTTCCTCATTTCTAAGGAACATTCTGGCTGTGCTTCTTCTAAGACAGATTTGTTCATTCTTCTGGCAGACCACGGTGTATTCAGTATTCATTGCCAATGCCAGCCGTAATTCAAATGCATCAATTCTTCGTCACTTCCTTATTCACTGTCCAGGTTTTGAATGCATATGAGGCCATTGAAAAATACCACGGTTTGGCTCAGGTGCACCTCAGTCCTCAAAGTGACATCTTTGCTCTTTAACACTTTAAAGAGGCCTTCTGCAACTGATTATGCCCAGAGCAATTCATCATTGATTTCTTGGCTGCTGCTTCCACGATGTTAACTATGCATCCAAGGGCGATGAAATCCTTGACGGCGTCAATCTTTTCTTCATTTATCCTGATGTTGTTTATGAGTCCAGTTGTGAGGATTTTTGTTTTCTTTATGTTGAGGTGTAATCCATACTGAAGTTGGAAGTCTTTGATCTTCATCAGTAAATATCTAGCAGAACACAATTAAGGAGGCACCTTTGCGGCAAACTGCACCATGCTATGTATCCTAAAGCTAAATCTTTGAATTTTCCATAAGAAAAATGTCCCTAAGACAGGACCGAAATCTGAGGCTGTGTATATATATTAGTGTCAGCACATATTTGTGAGTACCTACTGTGTGCAGGGGAGTTCTGGTATGGCGCTGTGGGTTAATGCGCCAGACTGCAAAGCTGTTTGAACTGCGAGGTTGGTGGTTCAAGCTCACCAGCTGTTCCTCAGAAACCGTATACAGCGTTGCTATGGGTTGGAACCGACTTGACGGCACTTAACAACAACAACAGCTTTGTGCAGAGGAGTCCTGGTGTGTTGTGGGCTAATGCGTCAGACTGCAAAGTCGTTTGACCTGCAAGGTCAGTGGTTTAAACTCACCAGCTGCTCCTTGGAAAGCCTGTACAGGGTCGCTATAAGTTGTAATAGACTCAACAGCACTTAATAACACTTAATAACAACAACAACAACAACAACTGTGTACAGGAAGTCCTGGTGTAGTCCTGGACCGCAAGATTGGTTTGAACCTCAAGGTCAGTGGTTCAAGCTCACCAACCCTTCCTCGGAAACCCTATACAAGGTTACTGTGAGTCGGACCTGACTTAACAGCACTTAACAACAACAACAACTGTGTACAGGAAGTCCTGGTGTAGTCCTGGACCGCAAGATTGGTTTGAACCTCAAGGTCAGTGGTTCAAGCTCACCAACCCTTCCTCGGAAACCCTATACAAGGTTACTGTGAGTCGGACCTGACTTAACAGCACTTAACAACAACAACAACTGTGTGCAGCATCTGGGCTGGAATTTTAGGAGAAGGTGGAGAAGTGGAACTGTGTCCTAGAAGACTTTACAGTCCAGTTGGTGAGAGGGGACCAACACCTGTGTCCAGCTAGAGAATAATTACAACCAGGTCACCCCACACTTTGTTCCTAGCCCAGAGCTGGGCACGCAGTAGAATAAATCCCTGGGCTGGGGGACTGGAGGCAGAGTTACGTCTCTGAGCCTCAGTTTCCTCATTTCTAAGTCAGTGTTAATGGTGATCGAGGAGAGAAGGATCTGATCCTGAGCCCAGGACTTAGAAAGAAAGCATTCTTTCTTTCCTGCTTCTGTTCCTGCTTCATGAGGTACAGAGAAAGGGGAGATCGACACTTTGGGGGGCCTCCTGTGTGAGAAACGTTGTCGATACCCCGGATACTGCCTCGGTTCCTCTTGGTTGTGAGGTCACCTATGAGTTATCACGAGTGCTTACTGGTAAATGCTCAAGAAATCCAATCTGTACTCACATTAGCGAGAGTGAAGGTGTTTTTGTGTGATTTTTGGCTCCCCACCCAGGAGACACCGGCAGACGCAAGGCATGGACGGCTCACAAAAAGTTTTACTCCCCTTTCTCGAGAAATCCCTCCCCCAGTTACTCTTGACTGAGTACTAGGGGTTAACAACCTATCCTGGATGGTGCCCACTTGTCCTTGATAGCAGTGTTCTCATTTAAAGTTAGTTTCCGTCTTCTTTCTGGGATTCCCCTATTTCCTGGATGGATGTGTTCTTATTTTAAAGTTTCTAGTCGGTCAAATAAGTCCCTTCCCCTCTCATGAGCTCCTTTTATTAAGCTAGCCTGCTACCCTCTAGACTCCCCTCAGTCCTGAAGATGGATCACCCCAAGAGCTATTTCTCACACTTGGAACTGGGGGAGTCTGACTGGGCCTAGAAGACGGGGTGGACTGAGCCTGGCTTTCAGGCATTGACTGAATAAAAACCCCTCTTCAAACACGTGGGCCTGGGTCTGAGGCCAAGGGCTGTGTCTGGGGTGGGGATGGGGAGCAGCCCTGTCCAACAATGCAGCCCAGTGATTGAAAGGAAGTGGAGAAAGTGAATCCTGAACTTTGGTACCCCCCCCCCTCCCGCCCCAGTTCATATCTCCTCCAGGCTGCAGCTCTGGGCCCCTGTCTTGAAGACACACCTGCCCCCACCCCCACCCTCGCTCCTCCAGTGCTGACTCCTGTCCATAGCTCAGACCCCAATCTTGGCATTGTCCTTGGCCCGCCTTGCCCTGCCACACCCACTCTGGTCCATCAGGAGTTGGTCAGTTGCACCTTCAGAACGCAGCCAGCATCCCACCTCCTTTCTCCACCCCCTCTGCTGTCCCACCCCCATCTGTTTCCAACTCAGCAACCCAGAGGAACTTCCCTAAACATCCATTAGATCAGGCTCCTCCTCCGTCCCCTACCCCCATACCTGGGGGCCCTGTGGGGCCCTCGGGACCTGGCCCTGCTGTCTCAGGTTCCTTCCTGTTGTCTTCCCACCTGAAGTCCTGGTAGTGCAGTGGTTGAGCATTCAGCTGTCAGCCAGCATGCCAGTACTTCAAACCCACCAGCAGGAGGCTAGTGATGTACTCCCATAAAGACTTCAGCCTCGGAAGTCCTAGAGAAATTCTAGTCTGTCCTGTGGGGTCATTGTGAACTGAAATCAACTCTGTGGGTGTTGATCCTACAGCGTCACACGTCACACCAAGAGTCCTGGGAACCCTATGGGGCACTTCTATTCTGTCTATTCTTGTTGCTAGGTGCCATCCAGTTGGTACTGACTCTTAGTGACCTTATGCACAACAGACTAAAACACTTCCCGGTCCTGCGCTGATCTCATAATCATTGCTACGCTTAAGCCCATCTCATTAGGGGTCTTCCTCTTTTTCTCTGACCCTCCACTTTACCAAGCCAGATGGCGTTCTCCAGGGGCTGCTCCTATAGGATTGTTATGAGTCGCTGGCAGTGGGTTTGGGGTTTGATTGTGGGAAGGCAGGGAGGGAGGGATGGGGGAAAGGGAACAAGAGAGGAAGTGGTTGGGGTCCCTTGTGTGAAACGCAGATGGAATCTAGGTGTGAAGTGAGAGAGAGGTGTGTTTCTGGCCAGCTCCACCCTTTGTACCCTGGAGGGATCAGGAGGCTGCATTGGGGGAATCAGGAATGTGGTCTTGCCTTCAGCTTGGGGAATCCATCTTCATGGAGCGCTGTGGGCATTGCGGCCTCATTTCCGTCATCAGGATTTCAGTGACTGAAGCACAGGAGCGAGAAGTTAGTTAGACCCGTGGTGGTGCCCACCCTCTGGGGGGATTTGCATTGTCCTTGAAAAGCATGTTTGTGGGGCAGCGCTGGGATCTTAATACCAAGTGAAAATGCAGAAAACACAGGTGATATGAATATAAATAGTGCCACATTACAACTATATGAAACCCAATAAAAACAAAATTACAGTGCAGAAAAGAGATTCATCAAAATTGTTGTCTTTGAGTAATGAAATGACTCCCCCCCTCCCCAAATGTGTGGGTGCGTGGGAGGACGCTTTATTTAAAAACTCAGAAATGTGAGAAATGAGATTTGTGTTTTAATATTGAGCCAAGTTGAGTTAACAGGTAACCACTCCCCTGCCCCGCCTTCAAATTCACACACAGACCCTTGGGGGCAGGGGGACACACTGCTACCCAATCAGCCATGCCACTCCCACCCCACAGCCCCCCCCCCATCCTACGCTGGTGGTACCACCCATATCACTGTCAGCACAGAGGTGGGCAGGAAAGACTAAGTAAATACAATTTTTTTGTTGTTAAGTGACTTCAGTTTCAACTCATAACAACCCTGTATAGGGTTTCCTAAGAACAACTGGTGGATTTGAATGCCGACCTTGTGGTTCGCCGCGGTCCAGTGCTGACCCTACAGCGCCACAACAGAAGTCCAGTAAATACAATGTTATTAAGTGTCGTTGAGTAGGTTCCAACCCATATCAGCCCTGTATAGGGTTTCTGAGGAGCGGCTGGTGAGCTTGAACCACCAACCTTGTGGTTCAAGCCAACTTTGCAGTCCAGCACATTAGCCCACAATGCCACACAGTAGATGTATAAATAAACTACATAAAGGAGTATGTTGTTGTTATGTGCTGTGGAGTTGTTTCCGACTCATAGCGACCCTGTACAGGGTTTCTGAGACTGTAAATCTTTATGGGAGCAGAAAGCTTCGTCTTTCTCCCACGGAACAGCTGGTAGTTTAGAACTGGTGACTTTGTGGTTCGTGGCCTGATTCGTAACCACTACGCTACCAGAACTACAAAATATAAAAATACCTCTATTTATAGATAACTTCTTGCTGTTCGGTTCATTCCAAAGCATGGGGCAACCCCATGTAGAGTGGAACTGAACTCCGCAGTTTTCTTGTTTTGAGAAGTTTTCTTGTGAATTGAGTGAAGGTTTGCAGACGAGATCATCAGTTTTCCATTCAACAAATCATACACTTTGTTTCCTCTCAATGATTGCAATCCTCTCCCTGCAACTTTGCCGTCTAGAGCATTCACCCACAGTGCCATACCAGGACTCCAGCTTTGTCCTTAGGTAACTGTTATCCTTTTGATCTTGAATGATTGACCATCCATCCCCTGGTGAGCATCACTTTCCTAGTGTTGTTGTTTCTCCTATAGACCTATCTACTTGACAGAAAATTGGGCCAGGTGGGGAAGTTCCTTTCTAGACCTGAAGGTGGCCGAGGGCCATACTCTTGGGTTCCTCCAGTCTCTTTTGACCGGTAAGCCTGTTTTGTTTTGTTTGTTTTTTTAAATAATTTTGAGTGTTCCACAGTTTTCCCCACCCGACCCAGGACCTTCTAATGTGATCCTTTCAGAGCAGTTGGTAGTGGTAGCTGGGCTCCATCTAGTTCTTCTGGTCTCAGGGTTGTAGAGACTGATATTCGTATATTTCCATTATTAGTCCATTGGACTACCTGATTCCAAATATTGTCAATTTTCATCACTTTTCTTTCCTCCACACATGGAGAGACCAATAGTTGCACCTTAGTTGGCTATTTTCTTTCCTCCAAAGGCCACTGGGTGGGTTGAAACTGCCAGCCTTTGTTATTCTTGTTATTAGGTGCCATCGAGTTGGTAGTGACTCTATGCACAATGGGACAAAACACTGCCTGGCCCTGTGCCAACCTCACAATCATTTGCTACATTTGAGTCCATTGCTGCTGCCACTGTGCCAATCCATCTCG
>NW_006408650.1:5701208-5720427 GCF_000296735.1 Chrysochloris asiatica | reverse complement strand
CAGCATCAGCAGCAACATCGGGGCTCTGGGTGGGAGTGAGGTGGGGGCTGAAGCAGAGGTGACTGGATACTGGAGGGAGATTTCCTTGTTCCATGTGATGTGTGCGTGTGTGACAGACAGACAGACACAGAGAATCCTCTCCTGTCTGTGCCCTGTGCCCCTACCCATGTTGATTTCTCTCCACTCTTTTGTGTTTGCCATACCTAGTACCTTCATGCGTTTCTGTGTCAAAGGAAAGGATCGGTGGTTTTAGAATAAAATAACAACTCCCAGCAAGCGTGCTGGCCAGCTGCGGGGGAGATCAATACCACGTTAATCGAATGCAATCCTCATCAATCACAGGAGGGGTGGAAATTAAAGCTCGTTCTGGAGGTGTCTGGAGGGTTTCTGTAGCCAGGGGAGTGAAGGCAGGGTGCAAGAACCTGGCCTGAAGGCAGTTAATGTCCGAGGCTCAGGGGGAGGTAGTGACCAGGCTGTGGGGGCCGGAGTTCCTCTTGAAGATTGCAGAAGGATCTAGACCAGCACTCTGTGGCTGGCAGGGCAGCCTGTGGTGGTGATGTCTCTGTTCCTTGTTAGGCATCAGTCACCTAGTCATGGCTGACCACCAGCGTGACTGACTGACCCTTGTCTCTAGTCTCTCCAGAGCCCTGGGTATGACCCACATTGTTTTTGTGGACCAGCCAGCAGGCCCACATCCCCCAGGTAAGCAAGGCAGTCCTGGCAGGCAGAATCTTCTAGGCCTTTGAGGAACTGGGCGTGGCCAAATCCGTTTTGGAACATGCAAGCTGTGGACACTCCAGACCTGTTAACCTTTTACTGTATTCCCGCCTTGTCTTCTTGGCCACCCATGTGCTGCTCCTCACCATCAAGATGATGGGGTCTGGGGGCCGAGGTCACACCACACAGGACACGTCCCAGACTTTTCTCTGTTGCCCCCACTCAGGGCCACTCTAGAGGCTTGAGACTGCCCTTAACTCATCTATGATCCTCTGAGCCCACACAGAGGCTGGTCTGAGCAGAAAGGAACACACACACACTGGGACCTCCATCCTCTCTTCTCCTAGGGGCCCTGCACATTTGTACTTTGATTATACTGCCTGCTGGAAGCACATCCCCTCCCTGCCCCACTCTTTCAGGGTCACCTGGTTATGAACAACCACCCTCATTTAAAATGCATTCACCCAAGTTAAAACAGAAAAGAAACAATAATATAATACACGTTTGTTGTTAAGTACTGCAGAGTCAGGAGCGGCTGGTGGGTCTGAACCGCCAACCTTGCAGTTCAAACCGACCTTGTGGTTGAGTATTTATTTATTCTACAGCATCACAGCAAGATTCCATGATGCAAGTGTTATTGTGTGCCATCGAGTTGGTTCTGACTCATAACAATCCTGTATAAAGTTTCCGAGAAGCAGCTGGCGAGCTTGAACCACTGACCTTGCCATTCAAACCGACCTTGCAGTCCAGTGCATTAACCCACAGTGCCACACCAGGACTCCATACAAGTAGGAAACCTACTACTAAAGCCTTGCAGTCATTTGTGCCTACGAACACTGCTGGTAGCATGATTGAATCACCAGTGTTAAGTGATTCAAACCCAACAGCCACTTCGCAGGAGAAAGCTGTGGCTGTCTGCTCCGGTAAGATGTAGTCTCAGCATACTGCGAGGAATCCTGGCGTGGTACTGTGAGCTAATGTGTCAGACTGCAAAGTCATCTGAACTGCAAGGTCGGTGGTTCAGGCTCATCAGCTGCTCCTTGGAAACCCTACACAGGGTTGCTATGGGTCGGAATTGACTTGACGGCACTTAATAACAACAACACCACGATTCAGAATTCACTTGATGGCAATAAGTTTAATTTCTTGGTTTTAGTCATTTCACCAGTTGGAAGATGGCAAGGGGTGTACTAGGCAGAGCTGCCAAACACTGTCTCTGTGTCCCCTGCAACCGGGGGTGATGGAATTCCAAGTGTACATTCTGCTAATCTCTCCCTACAAGGTTAGAGTGGATGTTGCCAGGGAAATGCCTTCTACTCCAGGAGACTGCGCTTTTGCCCTCTGCCAGGAAGTGTTGGTGGTTCTCCCATTAGAAATCGCCCTGGTGACTCTGACCCTCAAATATCACTCCTGCAACTTGAGAAGGCCTGGCCTTGGACCCACTGGACTGTCCCCACCTGCAGGTTGAACCACTGAGCCTGCTGATGGGGAACGGTGTGTCCCTGCCTGGGACAGAGGGGATGGGGAATGAATTTTCCTCGTGCAGTCCAGCTGGGTCTCAGGGCAACCTTTTCTGATTTATTGAATGGAACCACTGATAGCTCCAGGCTGCGTCTCTCACCACAGTCTAGACACAAGGCTGGAGGCTTGTCAACGCTGTGTGTGTGTCTCTATATGTATATATGCCTCTGGTCTCCCAAATATCCCCCAGGCACATCTTCTCCTGACTTGCCCCACCCCACCCCTAAAGCCACAGAGCCCTATGGAAGTAGCTTTCTGGGCTGGACCGGTGGGCTTTGGAACCAGAATGCCTGGTTGAAACCTAATTTCCCATTTCATCGCTGTGGGAGTATGAGTAAGTTTCTCAACTTTGCTGTGCCTGGATTTCCTCATCTGTACAATGGGTAGCATGAAAAGGAATTATAATGCAAATTCAATGAGATGATGTCTGTAAAGGGTGTGGCTGGTGAGGCGCCTTGGTGCTAACTGGTGTGGAGCCGGCTCTGCAGCGGGGTGAGCCGCCTGCGGTGCTGGGCCATCTCTGATTCTCTGAGTCCACAGTTGGCAGCTACTGTGTCCATTTTATCACGGGTCTCCCTTGTTTTCTTGGTCCTCTGCGTTGCCAAACATCATGTCCTTTTCAGAGCGCTCAATATCTGTTGGGATTTTATTGTCACGCTCAGAAATGGAACAACTTTTCTACATCCGCCTGACAGTCTAAGAAAAGCCCTGCCACCCTGGCTGGGCTCTGTTGTTCCTGGGCTCTTCCTTCCAGTTGGTGTTGTTGTGAAGCTCTGTGGAATTGGTTCCGGCTCATAGCAACCCTGTATAAGGTTTCTGAGGAGTGGCTGGTGGGTTCAGACTGCCGACCTTGTGGTTTGCAGTCCACTGCTTACCCTATGACGTTACTGCACGCCCATATTGCTATTACTGTTATTGTTAAGTGCTGTCAAGTCCTGGTGTGGAGCTGTAGGGTAAATGCAGAACCACAAGGTCAGTGGTTCAAACTCACCAGTCGCTCCTTGGAAACCCTATACGGGGTTGCTGTGGGTCAGAGCCGACTCGTTGGCACTTAACATCAACAACGATCAAATCAGTTCTGACTCATAGTGACCCTGAATAGGGCTCCCAAGAGCTGCTGGTGGGTTTGAAGTGCCGACCTTGTGGTTAGCAGTTCAGTGCTTATCCTACATCACCCCACCAAGGTCCTCCATTGTTGTTGTTGTTGTTAAGTGCTGTCGAGTCGGTTCCGACCCATAGCGACCCTGTACAGGGTTTCCGAGGGTGTAAATCTTTACGGGAGTAGAAAGCCTCATCTTTCTCCCGCGGAGCGGCTGGTAGTTTCGAACCGCTGACCTTAAGGTTCGCAGCCCGATTCGTAACCACTACGCTACCAGAAGGTCCTCCATAGCACAAATTAAACATGGTATATGACTGCATCGGTATAATGGTGAGTATATTAACATTTCATAGTAAAACATTGTCTTTGACTTACAAGTTCATTTTTTTCTTCTCCAATTAAAAAAAAAAAAGGCAACATTTTCATGAGCACAAAAAATGATTATGAGTCTTTGAAATTGTACCTGCTGAGCTTGATGGGGAGATTGGTCCCTGGAAGCCCCTGACTACCCCGCCCCCCTGACAGTCCCTGACAGTCCCCAACCCCCTGACTCTGGGTCCTCCGACCCACATGCCATCTCCCCACCAGCCCCCACCCCCTTCCATTTAGGCATTTCCCTGGCCCTAGCCCTAGTGCAGTTAGAGGCATCCCAGCATCTACTTTGATTGTGTTTTTTTAAAAGCTGCTCCAGGAGAGAAGCCTAAGCTTAGATGATTTGGAAATAGAAAGTGCTGTACAAAAGTTACGTCCAGGGTAGTGATAGTGACGCCAAGTAATTCAGCTTCGAACACAGTGAACTTGTTAAGTCAGACAGATGCCATCGGCGCTATTAAAAGCCCAGGCTGGTGAGAGAGCCTTTGATGCAAAAAGTGCTTCTCATGGAAAAATTGCTGAATCCCCAAAACGTAAAGAGCTCTGTTCCAAAATTGGATTTATGGTGGATGCATCCTCTTGAGAACAGAGTGACCACTGCAGGTAGGAAACAGAAGCATATCAAGCATTTATTGAGCACCTACTATTTCCTGGGATCCCCTAGGTGGTGCAAATGGTTAGCATACTTGACTGCTAACCAAAAGTTTGGAAGCTTGAGTCCACTTGGAGGTGCTTCAGAAGAAAGTCCTGGTGATCTGCTTCTTAAAAACCAGCCATTGAAAACCCTGTGGAGCACAGCTCTACTGCCACGGACATGGGGTTGCCATGAGTCAGAACTGACTTGACGGCAACTAGATTTTGTTTACTAGATGCTGAGTCCTTTACATATGGCCTCATGTCTGATACTTCCAGCAATTAATTCTGTGGTTGACATTGTTCCGGATCTTATAGGCTTGGACATCTGAGTTTAGAGAAGCCCCACATAGCTGTCAAGTAGAGCCAAGATTTGAATTCAGGACTCTGACTCAAAGGCCCTGGCTCTTTCTAACTAACTCTGAATAAGGTCCAGCTTCACTAACTGGGGCTTGACCATCAAGAACTTACTGGTTGTTCTTCATCTCCATGAGAGCAGCTGTGGAATGCAGCTTGGACTTTAGCTTCTGCTGGTCGCCAATATTCCGTGGCTTGTGGCTGCATCTCTCTAATCACTGACCACCTCCGTCTTCCCTTGGCCTCTTCCCTGTATACCTGGGTGTCTGTGTCTTCACGTGGTCTCCTTATAAGGACACTTGATTGTTGCATGTAGGGCTCACCCTTCACCAGCACCACCTCATCCTAACTTGGCTACATCTGCAGAGACCCTATTTTGGATTGAAGACAAACCCCTCCTAACAGCAGGGATGGTCAGTTGAACATGGACTCTCTTTTTTCGATGCATTCCTTCAAGTTTGTGGATGGCGATTGTACAAGCTTCATAGGATTGCTTAACAAAGTGGTGACTTAATACAGCGGCCATTTCTCCTCTCATTCCTCTGGGGGCCAGAAGTCTGAAATCAGGGGCCCAGTGCTGCCACGCTCCCTCCAGAGGTTCCAGGGAAGCTCATCCTGTCTTTTCCAGGTTTAGGTAGCACCTGGCATTCCTTGGGGTTCTTGCTTGGAGTTCATTCTGACTCCTGGCAAGCCCTTGTGTGTCAGAGGGCTCCATGGGATTTCCAGTGGCTGAATTTTTGGAAGTAGATTGCCAGCCCTTTCTTCTGTACCTCTGGATTGACTCACATCACCAACCTTTCAGTTAGCAGCCAATAAGATCTTTGCAGATGAAATGAAGCTAAGATGAGTTCACACTGCAGTAGCGTGGGCCCTCGTGTCAATGACTGGGTGTCCTCATAAGAAAGCACGTGACGATACAGATGCACAGACACACAGGGAAGGAGACCACGTGACGACAAAGGCAGAGATTAGAGCGATGCAGCTGCAAGTCCAGGAGTGTGAGAAACCACGAGAAAGAACAGATTCTCCCAAGAGTTCACCTCCAGAAGGAATCACCCTGACAACACCTTGGTTAGGGGTTTTGGGGACAGTGGTGGTGGTGGTGTGCCATCGAGTTCGCTCTTTGGGACTGTAAGAGAATGGATATCGGTTGTTTTAAGCCACCATGTTTATGGTACTTTGTTATAGCAACTCCTGGAAATGGGAGTAAAGACTGTGCTATTTTCATTAGGGTGTTTGTTTTTGCAAAGTTGGCATTGGGGCACTAAACTGAAGAGCAAAAAAAGAATCGACTGGTATGTGTGTATGTGCACGAGGATATGCATACGTTTGCATCCATCTGGTGAGCACCGGAGGTTTGCACATGTGTCCACATGATTACACACATATAAATATATATGTAGGTGTGCGTGTGTATGTGTGTATATGTGCACTGATGTGTGTGTGCATGGTGTGTATACATGTATGTGTCTCGTTCATACTTGACCCCTCACCCCCCTTTCCATGTCTGCCTTACCCCTGCCTGCCTTGCCTCCTCTGAGAGACACCTTCATGGACGGGCCTTTCTCTCTCTACAGAAGTGGAGATGGGAAGAAGAGGAGCAGGGGCCGCAGCCCCGGCTGCTCTCACCTCTGAGCCTTCCTGGTGGGCAATGCAGACTGTGCAGCCCAGAAGTAGGGGGAAGGGACTTGTAGACCCCAGAGGAGACCCAGTTGGAAAACCTTTCTTCATACCATTCCTAGTATGTACAGCCATAAAGACCCCCATGCCCTGTAAAGGATTAAACAGGGGTTTACTCTGGATGTGCAAAGCCAGCCAGGGGTGAGAGTCCAAGCAAATGAAACTAATGTGTTAACAAGTGAGCCTCATCCGAGTCCCTCGCCTGGACATACGTCAGCGGAATGGGATAATCTCTGTAGAAGTTCTTGCCACGAGATAAATACTGCACATGGTGTCTAAGAAACTGCCTTGTGAGTTGAATTGTAATCAATGCAAAAATAGATTCTCCAAAAATAAAGGCAGCCGTGTTATTGATGGCAGGCAGAGGTAGTTAACTGGTTCAAGACCCTGGGGCGAATTTGCTCTGGGGAACCCAGCAATCATTACTGGAGTTTTAATAGCTGGCAAGTCCCCGAGCTGCTAAGGTTGGAATTTATTTTGGTCTGATACAGTCCCTTTGGGAAACCTCTGTCAAACAGACTCAGGGTAGCTGCTGGTACTCGAGGTCCTTGGACAGTCCACACCAGGGTTCTTGAAGGAATTTCCCTGCCTACTTCAGCCCCAGGTACTGACTGGGCTCCTCTAGGCAGATGACAATCTTATTTATGCAGTGTGTGTGTGTGTGTGTGTGTGTGTGTGTGTGTGTGTGTGGCGGAGGGGCACACTGGGCCTCTGTTTCCGGTCTCAGCTGTTTTGGAAGACCTTAGGCAGTGACTGGTGGTTCACTTGTGCCCTCTTCCACCCAGGTTTCCCGCCAGCGCTGGCCTCATGGAGCGGATCCAAGCCATTGCCCAGAATGTGTCTGACATCGCCGTGAAGGTGGACCAGATCCTACGTCACAGCCTGCTGCTGCACAGCAAAGGTGGGTGTGGGCACCGAGCCCCGTCCCGCTGCGGGGTGGGTGTGGACACCGAGCCCCGTCCCGCTGTGGGGTGGGTGTGGACACTGAGCCCCATCCTGCTGAAGAGTGGGTGTGGGCACCGAGCCCTGTCCCGCTGCGGGGTGGGTTCGGGCACTGAGCTGCGTCCTGCTGTGGGGTGGGTTTGGGAATAAAGCCTGATTCTGCTATGGTGTGGGGGGGGTCATGGAGCCTGGTCCTACTACAGGGTGGGGGCACTGAGTCTGGTTCTGGTCCTGAACAGCAAGATGGGTGCAGGTATGGTGGGAGGTGTTGGTGGGCATTAAGCCCAGTCTTACTCCTGCATAGCAAGAGTAGGGCTGGGTGAGGGGGGCACAAAGCCCAGGCCAATGCCCATCACTCCCCACCCATTTCCCCTCTCTGCCCCCCTCCCACCTCCCCTAGCCCATACCTGGTGAAGCCTCTGACAGGTGAAGCCATCTGGGGAGGGCACACCTGCCATGGGGCTCTGCTCTCTCCCCTCCCCAGGATTTCCCACCTGACTTTCAGTGCCCCACTTCAGCCTCTCTTCAGGGTGACTTGGGGTTCACCCATCCTGACATGGTGTTAGGGTGCTGAGGACATAGTTGGTCCCTGAACTCTCTATCACTCAGGGGAGAGTCCCTCCATCCCCCCTAATGCAGAAGCAGTGGTCCAGGCTGCCAGTCCTATCTCAGATTATTTAGCGGTACATTTGGTGTGTGTGTGGACCCTATGTGTCCAGGGACCCAGTCCACAGCCGATAAAGCCAGCTCCTTCCTAGTTCTGAATTCCCCAAGACAGCTGTGTGGCAGAGGGGTTCTGCTTATGCGGTTTGGAAGATGGGGGCCTCTATGCCTGGGTCCCTTGACAGGTAGGCTGTGTGCCTTGGGGCCTCTCAGATGAGGAGTTCTCAGCAGGTCCAGCCCACCTTCACTACAGGACCCCAGTTCTCAGCAAAGTGCATTCTCCCGCAGTGTCTGAAGGCCGGCAGGACCCGTGTGAAGCACCCAGTGACCCCCAGTTCCCTGACTGCTCAGGGAAAGTGGAGGTGAGTCTGGGGACCGCAGACAGAGGGGGAAAGGCACAGAGGAGAACGAGGAGGGGCAGCCCCTCTGTGGGGACTCTGACTCTGCCCACCTTGGGGATTTTGCCCCTGACAGGGATCTCACAAATCCGTGGAACAATGGGATAAGCCAAATGCAGGGGAAATGACTCCTGACCACACTCCCATCCCTGAGTTCTTCAGGATGGAGGTCTGTTGGGTACCCCATCACTTTCTTTCAACAAATGAGCTCTTACATCCAGGGTGCTACCCCCACCGCCGACTCCCACCACATTCAGTAAAGGCCCGGACCCTAGACCCTCAGCACCGGCCAGCTCTCACTGACTGTGCTTCTGTCTGCATGCAGCTCCTTCTCCTCCGTGGCCACTGGGGACCATTGTGGGGAGGGCCTGCCCTAACCCCACACCCTGTCTCCTGGGGAGTTGCCTCTTGATCTTGGCCTAGCTGAATCTTGGGTAATAGGAAGTGGTACTAGGAGGGAAACTGAGGTGGACCAGCCACTAGCTCACCTCCTGGTGCTTTGCCCCAGAACTTTGACCCAAAAAGCTCTAAAATCAACCAGTTACTGTTGAGCTGACTCCGACTAATGGTGGCCCCCACAAGTCAGAGTAGAACTATGTTCTGCAGGGTTTGCAATAACGATTTTTCAAACGTGGATCACCAGGACTTTCTTTCTAGGCGCTTTTGGGTGAATTTGAATCTCCAGTGTTTGGTTAGCAGCTGAACATTTGCTCTTTCTGTATCTCATTCCCTGAGAGGCCCCCCCTTTCTGGGCTAGGCAGGGACGATTCTACTCGGCCTTCTCTGGGCTCCTCAGTGGCCAGGACTGAGGTTCAGGTCCTTGGTGGGGGTTAGTCTGTTTCTTGCTGCATCTTTAGGGCAGGCCCCAGAGGTGCCATTCTGAGGGGGTCAGGGGGTCTGGGGGTCTGGCGCCTGCTCCCTACCCAGCCTGTTCTCTCTGCAGTGGATGCGAGCTCGCTGGACCTCTGACCCTTGCTATGCTTTCTTCGGGGTGGATGGCACCGAGTGCTCCTTCCTCGTCTACCTCAGTGAAGTCGAGTGGTTCTGTCCCCCACTGCCCTGGAGGAACCGGACGGCTGTCCAGAATGCCCCGAAGGCCCTCCCCAAAGTCCAGGTAGACAAAGGGTTGTGGATAGGTCAGTGACCCCCTGGACCAGGAGGAAATGGGGGATCCCTTGGCCTGGGAGGGATCAGGCAGTCCTCAGGTGTATGTGTGGTGGGAGGAGGCCATAGGACCGCCGTTCTGATGGAAGCCAGATGACCTGTTTACTTCACCTTCAGAGGGATGCTGCAGTGTGAGACTGGGTAAGGGGCAGGGGTCCCTGAAGGTGCCCCCTTATCAGACTAGCATAACAGTAGCAACAATAGCGGCCGTTACTATTACCATCACTGTATTATTGTTGAGGAGTCTCTATATGATGTGCACTTTGTTTGCACTGAAATCTCCAGCGGTGCTTTGTGAACAGGTGACCATGCAGCGGAAGCTCAGAGAGTTACCTTGTCCAAGGCCTACAGCACAGCGTATCAGCTAGCAGCTGCCGGGTCCTGGCTCTCGCCACTACCCTCATGGCCTCTTTGTGCTGCTTGGGGTCCCTGGGATCCACTGTACCTGACCCCCCCTCCTTGGAGAACTCAGTACAAGTAGATATCAGATCTGGGCTTGGCTAGTGTGCAGACGTTAAGAGGTGATGTAACGGGAAGATCCTTTGACTTTACATTGGGGGAGCCCCTTAGAAAGTGTGGGCAGCATCAGATCAGGTCCCAGTTCCATGAGCCAGTTGTAGAGTTGATTCTGACTCCAGGTGTGGCCCCACCTGGGTCAAAGTAGAACTGTGCACTGGATTTTCTTCCAAGGTGCCTCTTGGTAAACTCGAATCTCCCACCTTTTGGTTGATGCCTGAGTGTATTCATCATTTTCCTCACCCAGACTCTCCTTGGCCTTGTGGGGAGGGTGCACATAGGCCCACCTGCCCCCACCTTCAGGCCTGGGAGGACAGATGGTGGCCAGCAGTGGGTCTGGAGCGACAAGACCTGAGATTCTGAATGTCCCCCTTTCCTCCAGGCAATTTTCCGGAGCAACCTGTCCCACCTCCTGGAGCTGGTGGGCAGTGGGAAGGAATCTCTGGTTTTCATGAAGAAGCGGACCAAGCGGCTCACTGTCCAGTGGGCCCTGGCTGCCCAGCGCCTGGAGCGGAAGCTGGGGGGTGTCCGGAGGGACCAGAAGCAGGTACCTCTTATCCACTCAGGGTGCTGAACTTGGAGAGCTCGTGGGAGGAAAGTGGGGTGGGGGCAGTGGGGTCCGGAGGTTGGGGAGGAGTGGCAGCCCCCTGCCCCCCTGCCTCCAGGTGATCTAGATTCTCTGCCCTTGTCAGGCTGAAAGGTCAGAGCACCTTCAGAATGTAGATCTATTGGAGGTGCCTTGACCCCTTCGCTTGTTCATCTGTTCATTCATCCTTTCATGCAGTCTGTATCTACACAACTCTCACACCTTGATTAATTCTTTCAGAGCCCTTATCAGTTCATGAGCTTGTCTTGTGTCTCTGTTAACTGGAACATAAGCACCCTGGACTACTGGTGTCCAGCACTGGCACACAGCCCACGGGCCCCCTACATCACTCCAATTCCAGATGCTGTGGCCTGGCTGGCCTGGAGACAGGGGTCTCCAGGTTCTGTCTGGGGGGGCTGGCTGAAACCACTGCTCCTCCTCACGGACCCCCTGTGTGCCTGTCCAGATCCTTGTCCACATCGGCTTCCTGACGGAGGAGTCTGGGGATGTGTTCAGCCCGCGGGTGCTGAAGGGCGGACCTCTGGGGGAGATGGTGCAATGGGCAGACATCCTGGCTGCACTCTATGTTCTGGGCCACAGTCTGCGGATTACCGTCTCCCTGAAGGAGCTGCAGAGGTGAGAGCCAGGGGGTGCCTGCCCCCCCAACTCTGGAAGGCTTCCCAGTGAACCTGCTTCTTGATTTACTCTTCATAGTGACCCCATAGGGTTTTCCAGGCTGTAAGCTTTACGGCAGCATATTGCCAGGTCTTTTCTCCGTGGGTTCAAACCACTGATCTTTAGATTAGCAGCTGAATGCTTAGCCACTGTGCCACCTCACTCCTTAGTGGGTCGCTATGAGTCAGAATCAACTTGTCATTATATAAAACAGCACTCTCCTCCTGTCTGGCTGGAGCTCCCTCCCGCCTCTTCCTCTTTGCTGATGCCTAGCTTAGTTGGGGAGGCCTGGAGAAGCGTATGTGCACATTGCTGGTCCCACAGTCCCAGTCTCCATCTCTGGGCCAGCGGAGGCTGGGAGTCCATGCACTTGCTCTTGGTGGCTGATAAATATCGCTTGTGGAATTGAGAACCACCATGCATGGTGGCGCTGTAGGATAATGTCTTCAGTTTAAACCCACCAGCTGCTCCTTAGAAACTCTATACAGAGTTGCTGTGAGTTGGAACCAATTCAATGGCACTTAACCACACAACTGCCTGCCTTCCCTGTGGGCTCAATGTAGGCTCAGGGTAGACTCCATCCTGAGTCCATACTGGGGACTGGGCACAGTAACATTGGCGGGGTCAGTGTGAGTGATGCCTGTCCCTTACCCATACTGGGTATCCAGGCCCATGTTGCTATTGGAGGTAGAGGGGAGGTGATGGACACTCCCCCCAGATCCTTGGTGGGGGCAGATGGCACTGAAGACTGAGAGTTGGGGAGGATTGTACGTGTGGGATTTTATCTGTGGGATTAAAATACATAGAGTTTGTTTTCTTTTACTTAATATGAAATGCATAAGAAATGTATGTTGGCGACCCTGGTTGGTGAACACAGTTAAACACTGGACTGTTAACCAAAAGGCTGGCAATTCAAACCCACCCAGAGGCACCTTGGAAGAAAGTCCTGGAGATTTGCTTCTGAAAGGTCGCAGCCATTGAACCTTATGTAACAGTTCTGCTTTGCACTTGGGGTCAACATGAGTCAGAATGGATTCATTGGCAGCTGGTTTGGATTATGTTATGAATCACAAAAATATCACATCTTCCATGATTCTGCCATCCTACCTACGAATGAGAAAATGCCAGAACCCTTTGCATACCTGACTATGCCTGCCCCCACCCATCCTTTACCTTCTCTTCTTCCTCCTCCCCACCCAGAAGGAACCTGCAACTCTAATTTTGTGACCATTCCTTGCCTTTTTTTTTTTTAAAGCTTTTATTGTGACTTGAGTGATAGTTTACATGGGAGAACATTGGTTTGGGACACAACCAAATCCTATTTTATTTTATTGCAATGATTACAGTCCCCTCCATGCATCATCGGTTAACAGTATTTGCTTCTATTCCCTCTTATATGTTGCTGTACACAAAAACATACAGGAATGTATAATCGTCTAAACAACTAAAGGGCACATTTTGCAACCCTGCCTCCTGGCCACCAGCACACAGATTTTCTCTTTCCATGAGTCTCAAAACCTCAGCTGCTCCCTCTCTCCATGTCCTCATCTCTGCCTCCATCTCTGGTGTCGCTGCTTCTCTGGTTAGGATCCCACATTCCGTTCATGCTCTTCTCCCTTGATGGTCCCTCTGTTCCTGGAATGTAAGATTTACTACTCCCCCCCTTTTCTTAAAAAAAAAAAAAGTTTTATTGTGAATTATGTGATAGTTTACATGGGAGAACATTAGTTTTACATTCATCCTATCGTGTATTGTTTCATTGCCATGGTTACAATCCTCTCCATTCATCCTCAACCAACCAAAGGGTATATATACCCTGTAAGCCTGCCCCCCGGTCGTAACTACTCCCCCTTTTTGTTACACAACTTCTACCATTATAGTTGTGACAATCTCAATTAGTCATAATAGCAATTACTACTGAATCAAAAGAATCCTATCCCCATCTCCTTTCACCAGACCCATCTAGACAAGATGAAAAGTATTCACTGGGGATTCTACCTTCCCCCATTCATTCTGAAACTAAACTCCCTCTTGAAAACTTGTAAGCCAGTCACTTCGTGCCTGTATAGCCTCCCTCCCCCCATTTTAGGTAGCCAATGTCTAAGTTGCCCGTCCCTACCAACCTTGTGTACTAGGGGAATAAGTTTGATCCTTCATGTAAAGACTCCTTCCTTCTTGATTGGTATTTTGAGCTACTACGTCCATAAGTTAAAGGTCAAATTCATCAAATTGTACCAATTTACACTTGCTTCCTGTATCAAATTTTTTAATCTTCTTCTAGTCGAGTTCTGATCATCAAGCATCCAAGCTAGGTCAAATGGGTACTAGCTGCAAGTTTGGGCATTCTTGTGTGCCTCCTTCCACTTCATATCAGCTGGACACGTCACCATCAGCTCTAATCCTTTGTGACTGGGTCAGTGTCCTTGGGCTCAGGAGACCCCAGGTATCCCCAAATTTTGGACCAATGAACCCTTTCCCTTCTCTCTCTCATCTCCAGGCCGACAGGAGTCTATGGAATGTGGTCAAACTCAGCCCATATCTTCATTACTGCCTTTCCTCCTCTTCCACTCACCAGTAAAGCAATGTGGTTGCCAGAAAACTTACATGCCTACACATGTGTTCCCTTTGAGTTTCAGTCTTGGAGGGGGGATTGTCCTGAACAGACTTGATTGTCTTGATGGTTCCCTGTCAAACAGCTTGCTTGTTCTTGTAGTAGCTAATCATACTGCCGTATTTTTCTTTTTTTCCTGCTGATCTTTCAAGAACATCTTCTATTTCTCTAGCCACTCTGGGTTGGTCTGCATGTCCTTTCAAGTGGGGATGTTCCACCTCCCAAGGTTCTGGATGGGGCTTAGAATTCCACCTAATGTCCTATACACTACAAAGGCTCTGCAAGAAGCCTATTTCACTGGGCAAGTTCTAGAACCCTTTTTAGGTATTCTAGTCATTTATAGGCCAAAGACGGGCTTACAAGTTTTCTATAATCATGTTTCCCAATACTC
Organism: Chrysochloris asiatica; assembly: GCF_000296735.1. Lineage (NCBI taxonomy): Eukaryota > Metazoa > Chordata > Mammalia > Afrosoricida > Chrysochloridae > Chrysochloris > Chrysochloris asiatica. The sequence continues at coordinate 5,706,102 of NW_006408650.1, read as the reverse complement.
CTTTCTACCCCACTCATGTATATTTTACAGTAGTAGGCAAGGGAAACCTATATTCATAAGATAGTCAAGAATCTTATTTCCCCTCTTTTACCCATTCAGACTGTGCCTCGATCCCTGTATCACAGAGTCCTGTTGTTCCAAGGTTGAGCATGCATCACTATTTGCCTCTGACCCATTTAGCCCATGCAAACCTGCCTAAGTGTTCCCCTATCTTCCTTGTCATTCCTTGACTTTTAACAGAAATGATTTTATTCCATATTCATGTATCTATAAGCAATATATGCCTAAGTCTGTTTGGGTTTTGGATTTTATAAAAATGGTTTCCTATTGTTTGTACCCTTGAGTGAGTGACTTGCTTTTGTCTTTTACTATTATGATTCAAAGACTCACCCATGTTGTTATAGATAGCTAACTATTTCATTTACCCACCTGTATTCCTTGTATGAATGTACCATACTTATCACTGTTGCCCATCTGTGGACATTTCTCCCCTGTTTTTGAAAATTATTTTGAACAAGGTTGTAGTCCGACTTTCTTGAACATGTCACATGGTATACTGTGTAAGAGACTCTCTTGGGTGTAGACTTAGATGTGTGGTTATTTGGTTTTATGTTGTTGTTGTTAGATGCCATCGAGTTGGTTCTAACTCATAGTGGACCCTTGTACAGCGTAACGAAACACTGACAGGTAGTCAGAATCACTGTTATGTTTGAGCGCATTGTTGTAAGCAATGTGTCAGTCTATCTCTTTGAGGGTCCTTCTCTTTTTTGACGACTCTCTACTTTACCAAGCATGATGTCCTTTCTCGAGGGACTGGCCCCTCCTGATAACATGTCCAAAGTGTGAGAGACAAGGAGCATTCTGGCTGTACTTCCTCCAAGAAAGATTTGTTTGTTTTTCTGGCAGGCCATGGTGTACTTAATATTCTTTTCTAACTCCATAATTCAAAGGTATTCATTCTTCTTTGATCTTCCTTGTTCATTGTCTAGCTTTCTCGTGGGTCTGAAGGGGTGGGAAAATTCAGCGTTATACAGCGTGAGGCCAGATTTTTCCAAAGCGATTGTACCATATCATGTTCCCACTAGTGCATGGCTTCCTGTTGGGCACACCTGCCCTCTATGATTAGTGTTTTCAGACGTCTAAATTGGGGCACCAGATGATGACCAGATGATGACCCTGCGTGGTGCAAAGAATTAACACTCTAAGACACTCACTGAAAATTTAGAGGTTCGAGCCCATCAAAAGAAAGGCCTGGTGATTTTCTTCTTAGCCAAAAACCAAACCCTATGGAGCACAGCTCTACTCTGGCCCACCATGAGTCACGGTTCACTTGATAACAACTTACTGTGTTAAGTAGTCGAGTTGGTTCCCACTCATAGCATCCCTGTATAGGATTTCCAAGGAGTGGCTGATGGGTTTGAACCCACTGACCTGTAGGTCAGCAGTCCAATGCTGTCAAGTCAGTTCTGACTCATAGCGACCCAATATAGGGTTTCCAAGGAGCAGATATTGAGTTCGAACCACCAACCTTGTGGTTAGCAGTCCAGTGCTCATCCTACAGCGCCACACCAGAACTCTGTGTTAATACGGTCACACAAAATACCGTGTTACGATCTTAATGTGCATTTTCCCTGATAACTACCGAGGCCGGTTACCTCATCAGGTGTTCAACTCTTCAGGAAGTGCCTAGCCCTGTCCTTGGCCCACTTTCTGCTGAGTTGTTTATCTTTTCCTTATTGAGTTGTAGAAGTTTGTTATGTATTATGGAGCTGTATTTTTTGTCTTTTTAATCTCTTATCCGAGGCTTGTCTTTTTGGTATCTTTCTGGTGAGTTCAGTGAATAGTAGTTCTTCATTTTCTTATAAATAAAGTTATCCATCTTTTTCTTTCTGGTTAGGGATTTTGTGTTTGGTGGATTTCTAACCTATCATTTCACTCCGGAGTTGTTTGTATGCCAATGGACTTTGCTTGGTTGGTGGTAAACTTATCCTCAGCTGGTTTTCAAGCCACATTGGGAGTCCCCTCCAGGGCCACCCGCTATCTTGAGGGTCTGTTGGTTGTAGATGGTTTTTCTCTTTCTGGTCTGCATTTATTCCTGGCCACCTGTGCTGAGCGATGGAGAGAGATGCTAAAGGAAGCAGAGATGCTGCCAACCTTAGGTCGCTAGGGCACAGGGAATGTTGGCTCGAGCAGTCCCTTGCCTCTCCATTCTTCTCTGTGGCCCAGAGTTAGCCAGTAATTCAGGTAACTCAGTAACTCAGTAACCTCCTCTGACCACAGTCACGGACAGGTAGCAGGCACAGCTGTGTGAAGGAGGTTGTGATGTAAGGACACTAAAAGCCCTCTTGGTTGGAAGGTGTCCATCCCCCTGACTTTCTGTTGTTATTAGCTGCCTCCGAATTGGCCTCCCATTCATGGAGACCCCACGCATAAGGGGATGAAACCACTGTGATCCAGAGGGTGCTCACTGGCTGTTTCTTGGAAGTATATAGCCAGGTCTTTCTTCCTAGTTCATCTTAGTCTAAAAACCTCTGTTGAAACCGGGTTAGCATCTTAACAAGATGCAACCCTCCACTGAGGGAAGGTGGCTACACGGGAAGTGCACAGGCTGGGATTTGAACCTAGGTCGCCTGCATGGAAGGTAAGAAATCTACCACAGAGCCACCACCACCTTCACAGCCAATTGGTGGTGGTGGTGGTGGTGGTGGTTATATGCTATGGAGTCGATTCCGACTCATAGTTACCCTGAGACTATAAATCTTTACGGGAGCAGAAAGCTTCATCTTTCTCCTGTGGAACCGCTGGTGGTTTCGAACTGCTGAATGTAAGATTAGCAGCCCTACTCATAACCACTATGCCTAATTTAACTGCTAACACCTGAAATCCCAGTAGCAGAGGCTGCAGGGAAAGGGTCTTCCCCTGTCCCCACCTCCCATCCGTGTTTTGTAGTCCGTGAACCAGGCAGGCCCAGGGCTGAGCCAAGGCCGCCTCAGCCCTTGGTCCCCACAGAGGGTACGGGTGAACAAACATCTTGTCAAGCATGGCCATATTATGGCAGCAACTCTACCACCTTAGGGAACATCCTCAGGAAGGCACATTCTAAATCGATTACCAGATACAATTTTAAAACAACCAGAAAAATAAAAGTAAAAATAAAACCCAAAGCACAAAACTGCTTTCCCCAGGAGACATAATACAGCGTGTCTACAGTTTCACGGCATCTGCGTGGTGGAGACATGTTTAGAGGCAGGAATTTGAGTCTGGCTGCAGCAGGCCCACCCAAGGGGCCATAGGAACATCCCACTCTTCCTTTGTGATTTAAGTGGTCTGGTGTGTGTGTGTGGGGGGGTGCTTTCTAAGCTAAGGCCACAGCCTTTCTAAAGCACTCTCTCCACCCCCAGACTGTGGGACGTTTAAAAATGCATGAAGTGTTTCATGTGACTTGTTGAAGGCCCAAGAGTGGAACTCGGGCCCTTTCCCATGCAGGACGGTTTGGAGACAGCCCACCTGTGTATGCCTTAACTCCCCCGTGGTTGCTGGAGTAGGCGGAACGTTAGGGGTGGGGGTCTAGTGTTAAGAAGTGGGGGTGGGTTCTTAGGTGCTGGCTTCTGTCCTGCCCTTTTGTGACCTGGGGCTGTTGCTCCTTGTGGTTGAGGGGACATGAGACAGATGTGAAATATTCCCAGCCAGTCTCATCCTGACGCTGGGTGCACTAGTCTTCCCTGCAGTGGAGATTCAAATCTGGCCTAAGAAGGTGACCGTTCAGTCTGGGAATTAGCCGTGAGCAGAGATGCCTTCAAATACCAACATGGTGCTGTAGGAGGCTGGGCCTTCGTAGGGGTTTGTCTCTAGTCTAGGGGAGCTCTCTCGGCTGGTAGTGACACTAGCCTCATTTGATCAGATCAGATGAGCGGGGTATGCAGGTAATACTCCATCATTGTGGTTCCTTCACAGATGTTCACGCAGATGCAACAAGCCTGCGCAAATGAGCCGCATTCTCTCTGCTCCCCTGTTCTGGTATTTTAATTAAGCTGCTCACTGGAGTGGTGTTTGGGGCGACGCAGGGAACCCACATCTGCTTTGCTGTTGTAAGATATTTCTAGGGTGAGAGAGGTGGTATGGGGAACAATGCACTCCCTGCTAAGCCGCTGGGAGGTAATGTCAGACATGGCCACCCACTGCTTGTGGTGGGAAGGAGGCGAGCAACCCAAGCTTCCGCGGGCAGCAGCATGCAGAGGTGCCCCCTGAACACCAGCATCCACAGTGAGCACTTCCGAATGGAGCCTTTTCTGCCTGCCCAGAATGGGCTGTGCTCATCAATTTTATTTGCATAATTTCAAGCATCATTAACAGTACATGGCACAAGGAATAATGACAGGGCGCTTCCTCCACCCGGGAGTGAAATTCGGTTTAGTAGAAGATTAGTTGACTTAACGGGCAAATGATGAAAGCTTGGAGGGAGAATGTTTAAATAAGGAGGGAAAGTCTTGGCTGGTAAACCTGCAACTGGGATGGAAATCAGCCCCTCTGGCTGGGGACATTTGTTCAGGGGAAACCATGGAGGGTCCCCGAGAATGACTCCAAGGGAACCACATGGTACTTATCTTCCTCAGCCTGGCTACACCCTGAGTTTAGGATCCAGCAGCACTCCATTCTGTTTGCATGGGGTCTCCGTGAGTCGGGGTCTGACTAGTAGGCAGGTGACAACTTAAGGACTTGGCTGGTGAGGAAGTAGGCAGTAAGTATGGGTGCTTCTTCAGGGAGAGGGGAAGAGAGAGGGCACCAGTGTACAGGAGCCAGAGTAGAGTCTTACGAAGGTCTGCTTGTTTATTTTATTTTATTTATTTTTTCTTAAATGTTTTATTGTGAATTATGTGATAGTTTACATGGGAGA
>NW_006408650.1:5698902-5700928 GCF_000296735.1 Chrysochloris asiatica | reverse complement strand
CAACATACTTGACCCTATGTTGCCGAGTAGAACTGCCCCTTGGGGTTTTCTAGGCTGCTGTCTTCACAGGAACACATTGCTAGCTCGTTCTTCTGCAGAGCCCCTGGGTAGGTTTGAACTGCCAACCTTTCGGTTAGCAGCCAAGTTCTTAACTACCGGCCTCCTTCTGGGACAGCCTTAAGTATATTTCAGTATCGCTGTGAAGGAGCCAGGGAAAGGGAGAAGGCTTCATTGGTAGTGAGTGGGAGATCTCTGGGAGGCCACTAGGAGGGATGGCGCCTTTGTTCTATAGGGAGAAGGAGAAGAGGGCAGGATGCCTGTCATGGGGTGTGGACAGGGCTATGGTACTAGGGGCAGGAGATGGAAGTCAGAAGTCTCCACTTATCTTTGACAGAGGAAGGATGCATTTCTGGAACAGAGGGAGGTGGGGCGGGGAGTGGCAGGAGACTCAGGGAGAGTGGACAGGGCCGAGACATACCCGCAGGCTTCACCCATATCTAAGAGGTTTTATTCCTTCAAAAATAGTCAAGACAACAAAGCCGGTGAGTGAGGGCAGGTACCCATCACGCCATGTTCCGCCCTTTTCTGGGTTGTTATTGTTATTAAGTGCTGTTGAGTCAGCTCTAATCCATAGTTACCCTGTATAGGGTTTTTGAGGAGCAGCTGGTGGGTTTGAACCACTGACCTTGCAGTTAGCAGTCCAGTGCTTATCCAGTAGCACCACACCAGGACTCCCTTTTCTGGATACGGGGACTATTATATGATTTACAAAATGCACAGTTTAGGAAAATGCAACAAACAGCAGTATCAGGCATCTGCTTGGTAAATTGTGGTTTTTCCCGCTCATCTTTTCCAAAAGGAGACAGGAGACCAGATTCCTAGGAATAATGTGCACTAAAAAAAAAAATTTTTTTTTAAATGATGTCTTCTCTCCTTTTTCCTTCTCTCCGTGGAATCCAAGGAGGCATTTGATTCTTCTGCCTCATGCAGACTCTGACTACAGAGATCTCCGGAGCCTGCACCCCCTTCCTAGGGATCCCTTGGGGGGCAGGAAGTCCACCCAGGCTGAGAGGGTGGTGGCTAGACACTTGATCTAAGCTGACCTGTAGAAAGATGGAATTGGGAAGCTGAGGATTTAGGTACGCTGATAAGGCACAGAGAAGTAACAGGCACAGGTGGAGAGCACGGAAGCTTCTGGATTTCTGCTGCTAACAGCCCAGAGCTGCCCTGCACCTTGCTCTTCCTAAAGCCAGACTTTCATCCTTCCTCAGGATTCTTGAGCCAAACCCACCGCTCACCTCCCATTCCCGCTGCAGCTGGTCTAGAGTGAACACCATTCTGCTGCTTGCCAATCAAGTTTCCTGACCAAGTCCTGGAACCCTTGGGTGGTGCAAAAGCTCTGGGAGGTTCGGGTCCATCCAGCGGTACCTCGGAAGAAAGGCCTGGTGATCGCTAGAAAAAGCCCATGCAAACCCTCTGGAGGGCAGTTCTACCCTGACACTCTTGGGGTCATGAGTCGGAGTCAATTCAAGGGCAGCTGTTTAGTTTGTTGTTGTTTTTCTGGACCCGTAGATTTGCCTTTGCTGGCACCGAGCTGGAAAAGGCAGCTGCCTTTTCCAGCTCGGACCTGCTTCACATTATGGTGGGAGGCTTCTCTGAGGAAGAGGCGTTTAAATGAAATTATGGCTTTCACGGAGGGACTGTTCAACCCGAGTGGGCGGGAGGGAATTTGGGTGAGAAATGAGGGGGCTGACTCGGACAGCTCGGGGGGAAGGACAGTGAGGCGGGAAGGGAGAGCCAGCACAGCCTCAAAGCTCAGCGCCATGGGCTCAGGGGAAGGAGGCGGGGACCAGTGCAATCCATCAAGCACGGAGAAGGGGAAATGTAGTCAGAGGGGTGAACACTAGGACGATCTATCAGGGAGACAACGAAGGTTCTGCCCACAGAGATTGGCTTCTCAGGACAGGGGGCGGGGCTGTCCTGGAAGTTTGGTCTCCCGGTGAAGCTGGGGTTTGGTAAAAGGGAA
>NW_006408650.1:5684745-5698682 GCF_000296735.1 Chrysochloris asiatica | reverse complement strand
GCTATGAGTCGGAACCGACTCCACGGCACATAACAACAAGTGCACAACGGAATGAGACGCTTCCTGGTCCTTTCCGGCCCCTGACTCCTCCCCCTAACTGGTTGTGGATTGGACAACGTTCTCCTTAGCTGATTGGCGGAAGTACATCTCCCACCCTTTTTTCCTAGTCTGTCTCAGTCTGGAAGTAACACTGAATCTTGTTCAGCGTTCTGACCACGCACACAGGCCTCCGCTGACAGGCCATTGGTGGCTTTCAAAGTGGTGCACTGGCGGAGAATTGAACCTAGCTCTGATAGCGTAGTGGTTACGAACCGCAAGGTCAGCAGTTCGAAACCACCAGCTGCTCCGCGAGAGAAAGATGAGGCTTTCTACTCCCGTAAAGATTTACAGCCTCGGAAACCCTGTTCAGGGTCGGTACCAACTAGACATCACTTAACAACAACTCCTGCGTGGGAGGCGGGAAGAATTCCACCACTAAGTCACTGTGCCCCAGGGTCTCTCCTCATGGCCCCTGCACTATTTGGTGCTACAGAGGATTTGTGGGCATAAGAAGAACTAAAAGCAAAAAAACTTGGGCTGCCCGGCTGCACCCCACCCAGCCTTTAGTCTTGTACCTCTGAGCTGCCCGGCTGCACCCCACCCAGCCTTTAGTCTTGTACCTCTGGGCTGCCCAGGCCTCGGGTTCTCACAATTTCCAGGATCCAAATGTGTAGCTGAGCTGAGAGCAGCTGGCAGCCTGGTGGCACAGTGGTGAAGCCCTTGGCTATGAATGGAAAGGTCAGTGGTTCGAATCCACCAGTTGCAGACGTGGCAGTCTTAGCAACACCATGGGGCACTTACTCTTCTTCTGTCTTATAGGATCGCTGTGAGCCGACACCCACTGGGTGGCAGTGGGTTTGGTTTTGGGGTCGTGGTTGGAGAAAACTCAACTGGCATTTTTTACATAAATAGAATCCTGTCTACAAAGAGGAGGATTGGAGCCTCTAGGGGGATGCGCTCCGTTCCCTCCCCCCATCAGCAGCTCCCCTGGCAGGGGCGGCTCTATTTTTAACCAAGAGTTTGCTTACTAGGGAGATGACAGTGGCAGCACAGGCTGCCTGGCTTCAGTGTGGGCTCCTGTGCCCCCAGCTCCCCTCTGGAGCCCTCAAATGCTCTCCTGTCTGCTTTTGGGCTCCTCTTCCTCTTCAGTCACACACTGTGCGGGAAACTGGGCAGGTGTTCCTTAGCTGTGGCCCTGGTCTCCCCAGGCCACCAGGGCATATGCTGGCCATGCATGGGGGAGGAAATTGGGCATGGGCATGTCACCCTGACACCTCAAGTCTTCCTCTGCTGGGTCCAGGGGGACTGGCACATTCTGAGCGAGAGAAGAGAGCTCCCGCCGCTGGTAGTATAATTTCACTTTCTCTATAACGTCAGCCTCGGAAACCTTGTACAGGGTTGCTATGAGTTGGAACCAACTCCACGGCACATACCAACAACAGCAACACCATATAATGTCACTGGTCACAACCAAGCCGGAGCTGCGCATCATCACCAAACCAAGTGCCACCAAGTTGTCTCCAACTCACGGAGACCCCGTGTGTGTCAGAGTAGCACTGTGTTCTACTTTCTACCACAGTGCCTAGGGGTTGGCTCAAAGATCCGACCTTCCAGTTAGCAGCCAAGTGCATCCACGGTACCATCCTTAGCCATGGGTGGAGGGAGGAGTGCTCAATGGATGTGTTTAAAGTACTTCTCACCCCTAAGTCTGCCTCCTACGCCCCCCCCCCCACACACACATGGAGACACATGTCTAGAGCCAGCCAGGAGGTGATTCCAACAGCTGAGCCTCCCTGGGTACCTTCGGCTGAAGTTTGTCAGAAGACGGGTTTTCCGACCAATATCACTGCCTAGCCAGCTACCTAGCATGGAATTACCAATAAAAGTGAACTTGTGAGGAAAGAGCAGCCCATGGTCCCCACAGCTGACTCTCTGCTCTCCCTAGAGCCAGAGCATCTTCTGCAGCATCTCAAATGGAAAACCTTCAGGCCAGGCTGCTTCCCATTAACTCCTTCTGGGCCAGTGTGTCTCTCCTCTCTCTCCTGCCTCAGTACCCTGCTGGGACTAATGGGCTGCTTTTGTCCAGACTGGGAAGCTAATTACCCTCTGGAACAGCCTGTTCCCTCAACCACTCACACTCTCCAAAATTGCTTTTCTTGCCAAACTTTAACCCTCAAAACCATTCTTCCTCAGGGGCCCATCTGGTCCCTTGTGCTGTCTGTTCACCTATTAACAACCCACTCTCAGTGGTCAGAGGCTGGCTTGGTTCTGCCTGAGAGGCCCGGTCAGGTGCAAGGGACTTGGGCACTGCCACACTGTTTGGAGGGGCCGCTCACTCTGCCTGGGGCCCTGGGAAGGCCCTTTGCAAGAGACTCTGTGTGAGTTAAGGCTTGGGAGGGCAGAAGAGTTTTGTTTATTTACTCAGTTCTGTAGGCTAGATGTTCGGGATTAGAGAGTCAGTTTTGTTGGCTTCCCTGGAGGCGCTGAGAGAGAGCCCCACCCCTACCTGTCTCCCAGCTGTTAACTCCTGGTGATCCTTGTTTTTTAGGTCCCTCTCTTCTGCCTCCATCATTGCATGGCTGATATCTCTGTGTCTTTTATAAGGGTACAACTCAGACTGGATCAGAACTCACCCTCTTTTAGCAAGATCTCATGTTAACTGGTGACATCTTCAGACTCTTTCCAAACAAGATTGTACACATGGGTGCCAGGGGCTAGGAGAAGGACATCATGTCTCTTAATGAGAAGGATGATACGGTGGCTGTAACAAGGGCTCAAACGTTGTGAGGAAGGCGCAGAGCTGTCGTTCTTTTGTACACAGCGTCGCTGTGAGTTGGCGCCAGCTCAGTGGTACCCAGCGACAATAACCTAACAGAGGTCAGGACATCAGTGCATTTGCTTTGAAAGACACAATTCAATTGCTTACAGCGGTGCCTGTAGCAGCTCCTAGGGCCACCTGTGGTTTCGATGTTCAGAACTGGATTTCTGTGTTTTCGAATTTAGAGGTCTACATTTTATCACCCCCTCCTCCTTTCTGTGGGAAAGGGACAAGGGAGTTTTCTTTTTGCCCTTTCATTTGCTTACTGAGTCCTCCGTTCCAGTAAATGGGCCATCTGAAAAGAGGCTTGGGTTCTGTAGGAAGGTGGGTGCTGTAAGTCTGGGAGAGGGACAGATGCCAGCCAGACCTAGAAGTGGAATCTTTGATGTGGTAAAAACATGAAATTGTTCATTACAGATTAGGAGTGTGCTTACCTTGTTGGGTAATCTGAGGCTGGCTGCGGCCGTGTCCTGTCCCTCTCCAGACTCCTTTATGCAGTGAGAAACCTGCACAACTGCATACAGCGGCCTTGGCACCCACCCCATGTTCATCCAGTGCTTTAGGAACCGGGTGGGTTCAAGGCCCCCCATGTGCTGAGTGGGATGGGAGGGTGTGCCCCTCCTGAGGCTCAGACTCTGAAAGGCTCATCTCTCAGTAATTTAGGGGTACCGCCAGGCCGGGGGAACTGCCCTCTCACTGTACCCCTGCCGTTCGACCTCATCTACACTGACTACCATGGCCTGACACAGATGAAGCAACACATGGGACTGTCCTTCAAGAAGTACCGGTGAGTGCCCGGCAGCTGCAGGCATGGTCTCCCCACTGCCCGGCGGTGGGTGTGGGGAGGGGGTGCGGGCAGGGTCACCCCATAACCTTGTGGTGGGTGTGGGGAGTGGGAGCAGGAAAGGGGTGCAGACACGGTCACCCCACAGCCCTGTGGTGGAGGAGGGGTACGGGCATGGCCACCCCAAAACCCAGCAGTGGGTGCAGGGGGAGGGAACACGGACATGACCCAGCAGTGGGTGCGTAATAGCACCAGTAGCTTCTGCTTTCTGCGTTTGCTCCTGCCCTGCCTCCGGCCTGCCAGCTGAACCTCGGGGTGTGGAATAGCTGTGCCTGGTGTCCTGCTTCTTCACCCCCATCCCCATCCCTTCACTTTGTCTCTGGGGCATGCCCTCCTTCAGACTAAAGGCTGACAATGAATAAGGCACAGGGAACACACTCTTGTCCCCTGCATGATAGGGAGGGGCCAGAGGTGACCCACATTTGGGGAGGTGGGGGAATGGCAGGGAGAGGGGGACAGGAGCAGAATGACCATCCAGGGCTGGGCCATGCGCTGTGGGGACCGTGGTGGGGAAAGGCTTGTCCCACCTGCTCCTTCCCTCCCCACTGGAGGCCAGCATCATGGTCCTTGCCTGCAGCCTGCAGGATGCAGGTTTCATTTAGCTCAGAGTGCCCGGCTATTTATTACATATGCGCCTGTCCCGTTGACTAACCCACATGATTTTATTAGGCAAAAAGTGACAGGTGGTGCTATTGCTTTTATTATTAATGCGTGTTCTCTGTGCGCCCAGCACTCCCCACCCTGCTCCACCCCACCCCTTTCAGGAAGAATAATGCCGACTTCAGCACTCCATAGTGATTCTGGGTCGGCAGCAAGGAGCCGGGAAGCTTCTATGGGGGCAACTGAGTCTCACTCTCAGGGGGTGGGAGTAGGGGGAGGTTTGGGGTTGTGGTCCATCGGGGGAACCCCTGAGCATCTATTGACCAAGCCCTTGGGCACAAGTCCTCTATCCCCACTGGCTCTGAATTGGAAGTCTCTGCCCCTAAGAGGTGGTGGGCAGCAGGGAAGAGGCGGCCTGTGCTGGGCTGGGAGGTCCCGCCCTGCTTGGAGGCTCTTCCTTCCCAGAGTGGACCCCTGGGAAGCTGCTTATCCCCACAGGCCTGCCCTTCTGCACCCAGACCCTGGTAGGTGTGCACTGCAGCGGGGGGTCAGGCCCCGATGGACGCTGCTCCTCACCCAGAAAAGCAGAAGTCACACACTGAGTGTGGGGCAGGGACCTCGCTCCAAGGCATGCCCCCCTTCCTATGGGTGGAGGTAACAGCTTACAGTTTCAGAGCATGAAACTTGGGTTCTGTACCAGGCATTCCCTATGACCCTGAGACTGGGGCTCCGGTTGTCCCCACATAATAGATGGGAAGCTGACTCAGAGAGGTTAAGACATCTGCCTGCGGTCACACAGCCTTGCTAAATCCAAGCCCAAACTTGACCATACACTACTCTAACCAGTCACTGCTGGGGACCCCAGCCTTGTACATGCATCTGACTCAGGCTCTGGGTCCCTGGGGGGTGCAGATGCCGAATCCGGGTCATTGATACCTTTGGAACAGAACCTGCATATAACCATGAGGAGTATGCCACGCTGCATGGTTACCGGACCAACTGGGGCTATTGGAACCTCAACCCCAAGCAGTTCATGACCATGTTCCGTGAGTGTCCTGAGGGAGGCCCCTCTGTCCTTCCTGGGGGGAGAGGGAGTGGGACATATCCTGCTAGTATACCCCCTCCCCCCCCCCGCTTCCCCTGCTCCCCTGCCTCCCCAGGACGACTTCTTTCCCTCTCAGCAAACATATGAACAAGACAGGAAGCTGCTTGTGGTGTTTGGAGGGGTGGGCAGGAAGCTATGGGACTCTTGGGGCAGGTGGCACTTCTCACCTGGCTTGGGAGCAGCAGGTCGTCCTAAGCAAGGTGAGCAGGATGTGACCTTCCCCTCCAGGAGCACATGTCCAGAGAGAACAGCTAAGCACACCATTCCAGGACAAAGTAGACACAGATGCCTTCCAGAGAGAATTCCAGAGCCTGGCAAAGGGCTTGTCTCAATGGAGGGAACAGATGGCAAAGATGCCTGTAGAAAGAATAGGAATGTTCTGGAAACAGAGGAGCCCAGTTTGGCTCCATTGAGGGCATAATGGGCAGTAAAGTGAACCAGAGAACTGGGGCTCACGGTGGGAACCCTCAGCTGATGGGTTTAAGGAACAAATGCGATTACAACTGAGTGTCCGCTATTTATAATGCCATTCACAAGCACACACACACTGACCTACCTCTTAATGAAGACTGCAGAGAGTGCTTGAACCTTTGCTGCATGGCTCTCTCCCACGCTGGGTCTGCCTTTGGGGTCTCCCACGCGGGAGCCATGTGTCTCCTTACTAAGTGGCTCTTTCTCTTGTCTCCTTCCCCCCTTGTCGGATGGCCATCAACTGTGGCTCTTAATGGTTGTCAGGGGATCTGCTTCCCAGAGCATCTCACACGTCTCATTTGTGGTGCTTTGACAGCTCTGGGCCAGAAAGCCAGATGAGCACCTTTGTTAAGCTTGTATCTAAATTAGGAGCAAACCCCATTTTGTGTCGGTCCGAGGGACTCATTTATACATCAAGTATGTGATCTCTGTTGACCTTGTCAAATGTGGACATCTCTTTTGAGGTGCATGGGAGTTCTTTCCTCTTTCTCCCCAGGTTTGAGGCTGTGTTGGGGGCTGAGATTTCTGAGTAGACGAAGTAGGATCCCAGAAGGCTGGGAAGGTTCCTCAGAGCCCATGTGATCTGGATGAGGAAACTGAGGCTCACAGAATTGGAGCCACTCATCTGAGGTTGCAAGGAGCTCTGGTAGCGTAATGGTTACGAATCGGGCTGCGAAGCTCAAGGTCAGCAGTTTGAAACTACCAGCTGTTCTGCGGAAGAAAGATGAGGCTTTTTGTTCCTGTAAAGATTTACAGCCTCGGAAACCCTGTACAGGGTTGCTATGAGTTGGAACCGACTCCACGGCACATCACAACCACAATCAGGTTGCTGTCTCAATGGGGATCATTCCAAGGTTGCACAAGGTTCCAGCGATAGAAAAATGACTGTCCCCCCAGCAGAAGAGCAACTAGAGATTCCTGGGGTGCTGCTCCAGGCTGTGGAAACTACTAGGGCAGAACCAGAAAGGGAAGGCTCTGGGTAATTAGCTCACATATAAGAGAAGCAACGAGCTATGAGGCTGCAAAGGGGAACCTGGGAAATCTATAGGACAGAAGTGGGGTATCTTCAGTGAAAAGTCCTGAGTTTACATTTGATACTGGAATTTGAGATCCATTGTAGCTGCCCACGTCATGGAGAAGAAGTGTTTTGAAGAATATGGTCCTGACCATCTGCAGCTGACCAAAGGGTCAGTGAAGAGGAGGCAGAAGCAGGTGGGATAAGAGACTCCTGCCATAACCTATTCTGAGAAAATGAGCACTTGTCTTGGACCTCCAACTGCATGTGGAGGTCAAGCTAGGCAGACTTCTACCCACCCTCCAAAGCCCAGGTCGAATATTTCCTCTTTGAACATCACGTCCCTGATGCCTTTATCGCCTAGCTCAGGCCGACTGTTTCACTCCTTCACCTCTATTTCTATGACCCTTAAACTGAATTCTGTAAAAGTACATACTGAAATGAGCAAGGGGGCTTCAAAAAAGTTTGTGGAAAAATTCTATTATTTTTTCATTCCATTTGCCCACTAATTTTTAAAGCCCCCTCGTATGAGAGTTTTTGGCTTATGGAATTCCCTGAAAGGTTGGAGTTTCGAGTTCACCTCCTTGTAACACATTAGGTATTGAAAACCTCAAGGTGCACAGTCCTACTGTGACACACATGGGGGGGCCGTGAGTGGAAAGGCACTCACTCCATGGTACTTGGCTGTTTTTGTTTACTAGACAATGGAGCACCCAAGAAAGGATCTCGCTGGTTTGACTTATATCCTTGGAGCCCATCAGGGTGGTCAGAAATGTTCATTGGTAGAGGACAGAAGAGAAAGGAGGAGGCGTGTCCTTTTTAACAATACATGGAGACCAGGAAGGAGTCTGTGAGCAGGTCTCTTCCAGACAAGCGCAGTTGATTTCCCTACTGAGCTGACCTGGAGGCTGCCTCAGCCTCTCCCAGTCTCACCCTTTGCCCTGCCCTCAGGAGCTCTCTGCTAATGATTCCTGTTATTTTAATTGGCTACAATATTTCCCTGCCCTGCTCCCACTTATTTAGCTAATTGTGTTCTAACTCTGCCCCTTCTGGTGGAGTTGGTGAATGAGCACAATCCAATGATGGATTCATTAGCTGCAGAGAAAAGGGGAAAGTAGCATGGGGGTGGGGGGTAGAGAAAAGGGGGGCATTTTCAGTTGAAGCCAGAGGAGAGGGAGGGAGGAAGGCAGGGCCTGGGCTGGATAGGCAGATAGGTGGGAGGGGTAGGGCTGTGCTCCCAGGTCTAGGCAGAGCCACCCAGAGTCTGGGTAAGCCCACCTCACCCTGACCACCTGCAGAAAGAACTCTAGAACCCAGGCCCTCTCCTTACTCTCCTGAAGCTCAAGAGGAGCAAGGACCCATTCCTACAGCATCTGATTTTCAGACCCAAGAGCCAGAGACAGGAAGCGTCATCTCAAGGTGTTAATTACAACTTCATTGGATGAGGCTAGAAACCTGACACATGCTTGATGAAAAGATGTATCTCCATTTCAGAAATGTTAAAATGTGAAGAAAAATGTGCATCTGGAATGAAGAATTAGGGTATTTGAAATCAGGGCTGCTCTGGACCACCAAGGACCCCTTACCATGGGTCACATCTTCCAGTCCCATTGGAGTTAATATTCAAGATCTAAGGACAAGGAAGGAAGGGTGACAAATACCTGGCACCTGTGCCTACCTCTCTGTCCCTGCTCGAGGCAGACAGAGCTAGTCGATCATAACACTCTGGACCACAAGTTAACTCTTACTGCCTACCTCCTGTGTGTTGGGGTCTGGAGTGGTGGGCAGGGCAGGGAGTAAAACAGGGTGATCTCTACTGTAAAGGAGACCTAACCAGAGCAGATGGGGCCAAAAGGGACCAGAGAGAAGGCTCCTCAGAGGAGGTGACATGTGAATGGGGCTTTGAAGACTGAATAGGAGACTGTCCTGTAATGGCATTCCAGGTAGAGGGAACAGCAGATGCAAGAGCTTGGAGGTACGAAAGTGAAAATGTTCCATCCAGAGATTCATTCAGTCAGCGGGCGAGGCTCTATTCAAGTGCTAGGAACACAAGGGGGGACAAGACAGAGCTCCTGCCCTGAAGGAGGGTATATTCTGACAATACAGATGAAGAAATGAGTATCTAACACAGTAGGTTAGGACTGTGTTGAAAACAGAATCAACTTAAGGAGACAGAGCGTGATGGAGGTCAGGAAAAGCCTGTCTGAGGGGCCATTTGGGTAGAGATCTGCATGGAGAAAGGGAGTAAGCCCTAGGAGAGCAGGGGAGGGAGACTGGAGGGAGGTGGGGGAGGCTGGGTTCTGGGTGCTGGTCCTGCTGGGCCTTGTAGATAGATGGTTGAAGGGACTTTGGCGTCTTGGGGGCACCTGGTCTGAATTCAGTTTGAAAGGACAGCTCAGAATAAGACTCTTCCTAGACAAGATCAGAGACGGGGGAGCGGCTGCCGCCGCAGTCTAATGACAATGGCTAGGATCAGGAGCAGTGGTAGAGGTGATGTGAGGAAGCCACCGGGGACAGTGGCCTGGCTGACGATGGGTGCAGAGTGATCAAGCCACAGCTCTAACCCTGAGCCACCAAGCAGCCTTAATGAGATCAGAATCCAGGTGACCCCTTGACCCTTGGCTGTGCCTGTCCTGTTTCCTCATCGGACAACCAATGGGGGAATAAGATGCCCTCTGAGGTTTCCTTCCTCCCCGAGGCTGTGGGGAATGGAGATGCTGGAAGTCAAGGTACTTGGGGCATTTTTACATCCCCCCCAGGTCCCCTCCTCCATCCCTGCTTCCTTTGGGAGCCCCCTGTGGGGTGGTCCAGGGAGATGGGTGACCGCTGCCTATTCCCTTCTTGGGCCTCAGCTCACACTCCCGACAACTCCTTCATGGGCTTCGTGTCTGAGGAACTCAACGAGACCGAAAAGCAGCTTATCAAGAGAAACAAGGCCAGCAACATGGCCGTGGTGTACGGGAAGGAGCCCAGCATCTGGAAGGTGAGGCTGCCACCATCACTGCCCAGCTCAGGGCACTTGGGCCCCAGCACTAAACGGATCCTACTCACAGTTCAGAAAAAGTCTTTAACTACCATGGAAAGACAGCCTGGGGTTACGTCAATGGTTACTCTATCAAGGACAATGACCAAGCCCTCCACCTCCAAGGGACCCAGCCAGGGGGATTAGCTGGGCTACTGGGTATGGTTACTGAGAGACATTGGGGAAGGTAAAGAGCTGTCGGGGTTAGAGCCCCATCTTCAGAGTGGGGGCTCCCCAGACAAGAGTTGCCTACATGGGGTGCTGCCTGCTCAGTAGGTCACTAACATGTTCTCTCCTCTCTCCTCTGCACATCCCTTGGTGACGAGACAGCTCCAGGTATGGTGACAGTGTGCACGGGTCTCCCATTGAGGGTCTGTGATGGGGATGCTCCCCTGAGTGAGGCTTTGGGGGTGGGGAAGAGGCCCAAGCGGGGTGGTTGCAGGGCAGCTCCTAGGGGTGAGAGGGCTGGGGGTGGATGGGTGAGGCAGATGAGGCCCAGGGTATGATAATGATGCTTATAGTGGGAAGCAGATCAAGTGCCTGGTGGCACGTGCTTTAGCAGTCAGCTGCTAACTGAAAGGTTACTGGTTCAAACCACCAGCGGCTCCCCAGGAAAGATGTGGCAGTCTGCTTCCATGAAGATTGTTGTTAAGTGCCGTCGAGTCGGTTCCGACCCATAGTGACCTTGCATAGGGTTTCCAAGGAGCAACTGGTGAGCTTGAACCACGTGGTTCAAACGACTTTGCAGTCTAGCGCATTAGTTCACAGCGCCACACCAGGACTACACCCTTAGAAATCCTATGTTGTTGTTGTTAAGTGCCGTCGAGTCAGTTCCGACCCATAGCGACCCTGTATAGGGTTTCCAAGGAGCAGCTGGTGAGCTTGAACCAATGACCTTGCAGTTCAAACAGCTTTGCGGTCTGGCGCGTTAACCCACAGCGCCACCCCAGGACTCCTATTTTGTCCTATAGGGTGGTTATGAGTCAAAACCGACTCAGTGAACATGGATTTAATGCTGTATGTGGTCCCTGGGTTTTGCAAACAACTAATGCACTCACCTGCTAACCAGAGTTGGAGGTTTGGGTCACCTCAGAGGAAAGGTCTGGCACTTTACTACCAAAAGCCTGGCCATTGAAAACCGTATGGTGTCGTGCCCAGTTCTACTCTGACACACACGTGGGTGTCCGATTCCACTTGGAAGCAACTATGCTTGTTGTTAAGTGCCGTCGAGTTGGTTCTGACCCTGTACAGGGTTTCCAAGGCTGTAAATCTTTACGGGAGCAGAAAGCCTCATCTTTCTCCTATGGAGCGGCTAGTAGTTTCGAACTGCTGACCTTAAGGTTCACAGCCTGATTCGTAACCGCTCTGCTACCAGAGATCCTATATATATATGTAAATATTTGTTGAGGCACCTATTCAATATTGTTGTTGTTGAGTGCCATTGAGTTGGTTCCGACCCATAGCAACCCTGTATAGAATTTCCAAGGAGGGCCTGCTGAGCTTGAACCATTGACCTTGCAGTTCAAACCGACTTTGTAGTCCAGTGTAACCCACAGCGCCACGCCAGGACGCCATTCCATATTATCATCCCGATTTTAGCATTTTCAATGTTGAGACCAAGGAGCAGAAGTTTAAAGTAACGTGTTCAAGTCCCATAGCTAATAAGTTGCAGAACTGGGATCCCAGCCTCCATCTATCTACCTCCAAAGAGAGGGTGCTCACCCCAACTCCATGGAGCCTTCCCAGACTTTTCAATCCTTGAAGAGTGGCAAAGAAACACGCTAGAGGCAGGAATAAAGGCCCAAGATCTCTGCTGAGGGTCAGTGTCTACCGTGGGGTGGAGGGAGAGGAACTGATAGGTTATTGTCCATTGATGATAAGATGGTTGCCAAGGAAACTCAACAGAGCCTTGTGCACGAGGCTCAGGGAAAGGAGACAAAGTTGGAGGTAATAGAACAGACTAAGTCTCTTTTTACCAGAAACACTGTTAAGAAACTGCCCCAAGAGGATGTGAGGTTATGAAGTCTGAAGAGGGAAGGGTTTTATCTCTGGCTCAGGAATTTCTGTGATAGCCCAGAGCAGTGCTGTTCAACAAGGGACCTCAAAGAATCGGTTTCCAAAAACAGAAGACTTTGTTCTGGGATTTGTGACTGCAGGAAGTCAGAGGTGGTTGGATGGAGAGAGAAATGAAGGCGGCATCATGGGACAAATTCAGAGGACCAGGTGACAGAAAAATGGAGGAGAGGTCACTGCATCTTTGTGACAGTTAAAATCCAGAGTGAGATGTTGGAGATTTTTGTACCAGTGAGGCCTGTCTTACTCTAGAGTCTCCAGAAATCAGAGCGTAAAGCAAACGTCTGTTGTTAGTTGTTGGCGAGTGGATTCCGTCTCATGGCGCCCCCACGTGTGTCGGAGTAGAACTGTGCTCAATGGCTGATTTTTCAGAAGCAGATCACCAGCCCCTTCTTCCATGGTGCTTCTGGGTGCACTCGACCCTCCCATCTTTCTGGTTATTAGTTGAGCTTGTTAACTGTTTACACCAGCCAGGGATCCCAAGGTACCTGCTGCTGCTGTATGTCTTGGAGTCGGTTCCGACTGTATTGGGTTTC
Source organism: Chrysochloris asiatica (assembly GCF_000296735.1). Lineage (NCBI taxonomy): Eukaryota > Metazoa > Chordata > Mammalia > Afrosoricida > Chrysochloridae > Chrysochloris > Chrysochloris asiatica. Next base: position 5,686,159 of record NW_006408650.1, on the reverse strand, counting down.
CAAGGCTGTAACTCTTTACAAAACCGGAAAGCCTCATCTCTCTCCAGCAGAGTGTAAGGCATTTAAAGGTGGGGGGAAGTCAGGGAAAACCAAAGGAAAAGCAACAATGTTTTTGTTGTTACTTTCCGTTAAGTGGATCCTCTAGCACTCTTTAGTATTGTAAGGTACAATGTTTGTCCTTTTGTGTGTGATTTATTTCACTTAGCAGAATACCCTCTAGGTTTATCCATGTGGTGGTCGGCACCACAACTAAACCCTCTTTGTGGCTGAGAAACAGTCCATTGTGTGGATGTGCCACATCTTGTTTACCCACCCTCAGCTCAGTACATTTCAGTTGTTTCCACCTTTGGTCTGCTGGGAACGCCAGAACATGTGTCCATTCATGTTGCTGATTTTGTCTTTTGGGTATATGTCTAAGAGTGAACTGCTGGGTCACATGGCTGCTGACCAAAAGGTTGGCAGTTCAAACCCACCTAGCAGCTCCAAGGGAGAAAGGGTTTGATGATCTGCTTTCATAAATATTATAGTCTAGAAAATCCTTTAGGGCAGTTCTCCCCTACCACGTGGAATCCCCATGAGTAGAAATCGATGCTATCATCCCTCCTAACAACAGCAACAACATAATGGTTCTGTGTTCAACTTTTTGAGGAACTACCAAAGCGTTTTCCCTATAATGGTTCTACTAATTTGTGTGGGGGTGTTTCAAAGAAAATACATTATATGCCTAAAGTGCACAGTGAAATCTGAGGAAAATACATGTTGTTAGATGCCGTTGAGTCGGTGACCAGGCACAACAGAAGGAAACACAGCCCGATCCTGCGCCATCCTTACAATTCGCTCTGAGTCATTGTGTTGGTCCATCTCTTTGGGGGCCTTCCTCTTCTCTGACCCTTCACTTTTCTAAGTACAATGTCCTTCTCCAGGGACTAGTCCCTCCTAGCATCATGTCCAAAGTACAAGAGACGAAGTCTCACGTCCTGGTTTCTAAGGAGTATTCTGCTGTGCTTCTTCCAAGACAGATTTGTTTGTCCCTCGGGCAATCCATGATAGTGTTGCCAACACCATGATTCAAGTCTTCCTTATTCATTATACAAAGTATGTAAGAAACCATCCATAGGAGTTGCCCCCTAGTAATATGACTGAACAGTTTGACAACATTTGACTTCACAGTTTCTACCCTTCTGTTTGATTTCACTTTTTTATAGTTGTCTTGAGTTCTCAAGTACAGCCCTCACAGAAATACTGCAAGTATCTAGCAAACAGAAATGTTTAGGGACAAGTCTGAATTCAAAGCACCGACTCAGGAGAAAAGTCCTGGTCTCCTCTCAGCATCTGTGGACCCAGCATGCCTTGGAGAGAGCCCCATGTGTCACGGCATCAATCTTCCCCTGGTCTCCTCTCAGCATCTGCAGGC
>NW_006408650.1:5683459-5684645 GCF_000296735.1 Chrysochloris asiatica | reverse complement strand
GTCTCCTCTCAGCATCTGCAGGCTCAACCTGCCTTGGAGAGCCCCATGTGTCTCGGCATCAATCTTCCCCTGGTCTCCTCTCAGCATCTGCAGGCCCAGCCTGCCTTAGAGAGCCCCATGTGTCTCAGCAACAATCTTCCCCTAGTCTCCTCTCAGCATCTGCAGGCCCAGCATGCCTTGCAGATCTCCATGTGTCTTGGCATCAGTTTTCCCCTGGATCTAGGCGCTTCACAGCGCAGGGACCCCAGTCCACAGGACACTCCACTCCATCTCTTCTTGCTTGGTGATACTAGGCCCTTCTGTCTCTGCTCATTGCTCTCTCCTCTGATCTCTTATAACATAGCAGGTGTTGCAGACCACACCCCTGGGAAACTCCCTGACATGGGATCAAGGTTGTGTAAGGGTTAAGGGTGTTGCAATCCACACTTCATTCTTTTATTAGTTGATCATGTCAGATCAGATCATGGGGAAGCATCACATAACCGCCACTTCCCATGATTGCTAAATCAAGTCAACTTGGCACCTATTTTGGAAGGGGGACAATTCAATCTGTGACAACTATGAACATATTTACTTTTATGATAGTTAATCCTGTTGTATTTACTGTGATTAGGCATTAAACCTAGGGTCTTTCTAGTTAATTTCTATTTCTTTTTCTCATTGGTTCTATGTTCTTTCCCTCTCATTTCTCATCTTTTGCATTGATACATATTTTTTTAAATCCACCTCTTTTTAATTCATAAATATTTAAGGTAGCTTGGTGTTGTAGTGGCTAAGCCCTTGGCTGCTAAACTAAAGGTCAGTGGTTTGAAACCACCAGACTTTACGTAGGGGAAACATGTGGCAGTCTTCTTCCAAGAAGTTCCTTGTTGTTAAGTGCTGTTTAGTCAATTCTGACTCACCGACTCTACATAGGGTTTCTGAGGAGTGGCTGATGAGTTTGAACCTCTGACCTTGAGGTTCAGTTCTTATCCTTTAAAAACCCTATAAGGACTGTTTTACTCTACCCATGAGTATTCTGGAACACTTAATTCTGCTCATGAGGAAGCTGTACATGGACCAAGAGGCAGTTGTTTGAACAGAACATGGGAACACGGAATGGTTTAAAATTAAGAAAGGTGTGTGACAGGGTTGTATTCTTTCACCATACTTATTCAACCTGTATGCTGAGCAAATAGTCTGAGAA
>NW_006408650.1:5661931-5681914 GCF_000296735.1 Chrysochloris asiatica | reverse complement strand
AGGTCTTTTCTTTTTTTTTTTTTTTTTTTTAATTGCTTTTCATTCTGGCTTAGATTTCTGCGATTCCATTTGGCATCATTATTCTTATACAGAAATAAGACACATTTCCTCCTTCTCTCCTCTTCTCCACCTGCTCCTTCCATTTATGCCCATCCAGTGCTCCAATGTCATTTGCTGAAAACCAAGCCCAAACCCAGTGCCATGGAGTTGATTCCAACTCACAGCAACCCTGCTGTCAATCCTCAGGGAGCAGAAAGCTTCACCTTTCTCCCTTGAACTGGCTGGTGGGTTTGAACCGATGCCCTTGTGGTTGCAGACCAGTACTGTGCCTACAGCAACACCAGGCTCCTATTTGTTGAACAGACTAGCTTTCTTCACTGAATTACCTTTGTACCCTTGCCAATGATCAATTCACCCTGTCTGTGTGGATCTACTTTTCTTCTAGTCCACTGACCTGTTTTTCTGTCTGGGTACCAGTACCTCACTCTCTGGATTATGTAGTTTGATAGTACGTTTTGAAATCAGGTAGTATACACCTGCTAACTTTGTTGTTCTCTTTCAAAGTCATTTTGTCTGTTCTAGGTCCTTAGCATTTCTTTGTAAATTTTAGAATCAGCTTGTCTGTAGCTACAAAAATCCTGCTGGGATTTTTATTGCGATTTCTTTGGTTATTTATTTTTTTATTGAGTTCTGGAAAATGAATGTGAACATTTATGGAAATAATATCAGGTCAAAGAGGATGCTGTCTTCTTCCAGAGAGGATTTATTTTTACGTTTGGCTTGCATCTGGGGGCCCGAGCAATTCTGATCACCGTAAAACAAGGTTATTGATTGCAATGATTTAAAACAGATTTTAGCCCCTGCAAGGGCTAGTCTTAAGTCTGGGCCATTCCGTCTTCCACACTTAAGACTCAAACTGCAGAGCCCCACCTGGGCTCCCCGTCCTAGGTCCTGAGCTGTGAGTTTCATCCCCCAGCTCTGCAGAGCTCAGTTATGCAGTCTCTGGAATCAGCAGATGCCCTAAGGGGAAAGCTGACCCAAATGTGAGACTGAGAGGCTCAACAACTGTTTGCCTTCTGCTCATGGTCTTGTGATTTATCTTTATCCCATTTCTAGAAGCCCTAGTGGCACAGTGGTTAAGTGCTTGGCTGCTAACAGGTCAGCAGTTGGAACCTGCTAACTGCTATGGCAGCTGCTTCCATAGAAATGTACAGCTTTGTAAATCCTATGGGGCAGTTGTACTCAGTCTTACAGGGTCGCTGCGAGTGGGAATGCCCTCAGCAACAGTGGGTTCAGTTTGGGGTACACTTCCATCACCTTCAAGCAGATGTGTTTTCATCTTCCCATCTTTCTCAGCTGTTCTCATACACAGGATTGGTACGTGGTACCTCGTCTGACAGGCAGTTCAAGTCCACCCAGAGGCTCTGAGGAAGAAAGGACCTGGTGATCTGCTCTTATAAAGCTTGTTGTTATAAATGCTGTTGAGTCTATGTCGACTCATAACAACAGTTTATAGGGTTTCCAAAGACTGGCTGGTGGGTTTGAACCACCCACCTTGTGGTTTGTAGTCTAGGGCTTACCCTGCAATGCCACACCATGACTTCTGTGAAGATTTCCAACCCCCCAAAATCAAACCAACTGCCATCGAGCCTAGCAACCCTACATGGGCCTTCATGTGGGGCAGTTCTGCTCTGTCGTAGGGGCTCGTTATGAGGGGACAGAGACTCCACCGCCCCCAATAACAGTACGCTGACACCAGAAGTAGAAATCCTTCTTATGAAAATTTTATAATTTTATTTGAAAAATATGAATTGTTAACAATTATTTTGATGTCCCTTCCTAATGTTCATAGGGTTGGTGTTAGACTGTGACTGATAGACTACAACCCACCTGAAATTCCTTGCACTCTGACCTTAGGGCTGGCCAGCAGCCCGGGGAGAACCGTGGCTCTTTCTCTCTGGCCTGTTTGCCTGCTGGGAACTAGCCCTCCTGAGAAAACCCCCTCTCCATCCTTCTCCAAGATGTTGAAGCTACTTTCTTCTCAGCTTATTCCTTTTTCTCATCCCTGAGCCAGCACACCAGTAGCAGGACTGTATGTTCATCCCCATCAAGATCCCCCATCCCCATCTCCTACACTGACCACAGTTCCCAGCTCAGGACCCTGGCCAGAGGGTTAGCATGGATGTCCCAAGGCTGAGGTGTTACTTAGTCCTATTCTACCTCCTTTTGTCCCCGTCCCCCACAGACTGGGTCTGTTTCCCAGTCTTCTTGGACTGGAAAGGAACTAGAGCCTGAATTTTGGATTCTTGGATCTGGAAGTCTGATCCTTCACTTGTTTCAGGGGTTTTCGTCCACAGGTGTCCTCCATGAGGATAAGTACTTGGTCTTGTCCCCGCTGTATTCCCAGCTCTTAGAACAGTGGCAGTATATAGTTGTTGTTGTTGTTGTTGTTAGGTTCTGTTGAGTTGGTACTGACTCATAGCGACCCTATGCACAGCAGAACAATACACTGCCTGGTCCTGGGCCAACCTCATGACAATATGTCCGAAGTATGAGAGACGAAGTTTGGCCACCTTGGCCTCCAAGGAGCACTCTGGCTGCACTTCTTCCAACGTAGATCTGTTGGTTCTATGGGCAGCCCATGGTACCTTCAATAGTAGGTGCTCAATAAGCGCACGCAGCAGGAGCAGATCGGTGGGTGGTTGGATGAATGGATGGGTGGGTGGGTGGATTGGATGGATGAGGAGATGGACGAGTGGATGGATGGGTGGGTGGATTGGATGGATGAGGAGATGGACGAGTGGATGGGTGGGTGGCTAAAGGAGTAGATGGGTAGATAGATGGGATGGATGTTGGATGTAGATGGTTGGATGTGGATGGGTGGGTGGGTAGAGTGGATGGATGAGTAGATGGATGATGGGTGGATAGAGTGGATGGATGAGTAGATGGATGGATGAATGGATGAGCAGGTGGGTAGATAGATGGAATGGATGTAGGTGGATGGATGAGTGGGTAGACGGCATAACTGAATAAATGGGTGGATGGATGGGTGGGTGGGTAGGTTGGATGAATGAGTAAGTAGTAAATGGGTGAATAGATGGAATGGATGTAGATGGATATGAGTGGATAGATGGATGCGTGTAGATGGGTGAGTAGGTAGATGGATGGATGGTTCCAGCTATACAGAACTCTGGAGTACATCAGCAGTTCTTGGAGGCTATCAGTCTTCAGGGGAAGCCAATTAGACCTCATAGCTCCGCTCTGATCTATTTAAATGTTGGTCCCCATGGAGTTTCTTTGGAAAGAAAACTATTTCATGGCTGAAAATAGTTCTGAAACCTTTCCTCTAGTCCAGCCTCTGAGAGGAGAGGGGCCTTGCCTAGGGTCACACAAGTGGTTCATGGCAGACTTGACTCGGTCCAAGTGTCTCCTCCACCCGCTTTCACTTCCATGGTGAAGGCCAGCTTCCCATCTCCTCTTCCAGGGGCAGGAGAAGTTCCTGAGCACCCTGAACAAATACATGGAGATCCACGGCACCGTGTTTTATGAGACCCAGCGGCCCCCTGAGGTCCCGGCCTTTGTGAAGAATCACGGCCTCTTACCCCAGCCTGAGTTCCAGCAGCTGCTGCGAAAGGCCAAAGTAAGCCAACCTGTCACCTCCTGACCCCAATCTGGTCAGTGTGCTTGTCTCACCTGCCCGTCCACCTGCATTCTGCTCCCTGGGCCCTTTGCCAGGCCCTCCCGGTGGTCACCAGCGAGGGGAGGCCTCCCAGTGAATGGCACCAGGCTGGGTTGGCTGAGCTGAGGTACAGTGATGTGGCAGATAACTGGACTGTCCACCTTCCCCCCACTCAGGATCCATCCAGCCCACTGCACCACTGGATCAGACCCAGTAGAAGCCTCTGAGGACATGGTAGGGAAAGCTGGGAGAGGAGTCCTTGCTGCAATTCTACCAGACCCCTTACTCCCGACTAACTGTACCTAGCAGTCCCCGAATGGTGCCTTCTGAAGCAGTGGTTAGCACGGTGGCCCCTGTGACTGGACTCAGAGTTGTCTGCTGAGGCTGGAGAGTCTCTAGCAATCTTCTAGTCTGACTCCTGCCCTGACTCTAGCTCCTTTGCTGGGCTTCTTAGGTGTATATGGAGAAGAAGGTGTCTTTCTGCAGTGTGCAATCTGAACAACCAAACACAGCAGCCTTGCTGGATTCAGAATCCTTAAGAACACTTCCAGGGGCAGGCTGAAGGTTAGATGAAGTGCTGAATAGGTGTTGTTAGGATGAGGGCATTTTTGAAGTCAACCAAAGGTGTGAGTCTGTGGTCTTCTAAACCTGAGACCCTTGACCTCCTGGCCCCCCAGACTGAGAGCCTGTTAGAACAGGAAGTGGCCACTGAGATTACCTGATAAACCCAAAGCCGCTGCCTGCTGTCAAGTGGACCCCGACTCCCAGGGAGCCTATCACAAAGCAGAACTGCTCCCTAAGGTCTCTGAGACTGCTGGTCTTTTCAGAAGCAGACAGCCTCATCTTTCTCCCCAGGAGCAGCTGGTAGGTTCAAACCATCAACCTTTCTGGTTAGCAGTTGAGCACTGTAACCACTGTGTCACCGAGTGCCTTAGGAGATGATGTCGTAGGGCCCGTCATTTCACAGTGTGGAAACCAAGGCCTAAAGAGCAGAAATGACTTACCCATGCATGTCACCGAGCTGGCCCAGCTGACCAGCTCCTAGCCTTGCCCCAGCTTCCTGGGACTCAGGAGCCCTGGTGGCCCAACTCCTCTGGTCACTGTCCCCTCCACTGTGTCCAGCTCTTTATAGGATTCGGCTTCCCCTACGAGGGTCCCGCCCCGCTGGAGGCCATCGCCAACGGCTGCATCTTCCTGCAGTCCCGCTTCAGTCCGCCCCACAGCTCCCTCAACCATGAGTTCTTCCGAGGCAAGCCCACCTCCAGAGAGGTGAGTGGGGTTGCCTGACCCCAGGTGGGGAGGGATGAGAGCCCTGGCAGTTTCTGGAGGAGGGAGACAGGCAGGAGGCAAAGGGAGTGATGGGGGCTTGGGGCAGGTGCCTCCCTGCCCTGGCCCAGCACCTGTTTCCATCCTCCTCCAGGTGTTCTCCCAGCATCCCTATGCAGAGAACTTCATTGGCAAGCCCCATGTGTGGACCGTCGACTACAACAACTCCGAGGAGTTTGAAGCGGCCATTAAAGTCATCATGAGGACACAGGTGAGACTTGGACCCAGGCAGGGCTGCCCGCTCACCATACTGTGGTCCTCCAGGTGACACAGCTCTGGATTGGACGATGGATCTAGGGCTAAAGTAGGCCCCACTCACCAACTGTGTGTGCATAGAGGGGACGTCTTTGTGTCGTGAGCAACCAGAGACGCAGCTATGTAAAACAACACCTATGAGGCAAAGGGAGTGATGGGGCCAAGTCTGAACTTGCTGAATGACTTCACACAGCTGGTGATGGGCACTTCGATGGTGACTAGTGGCGCCCAAGGCATGTGCCAAACCTACCACACCTTAGATTCCCCCTAAAACAATCTGTACAAGCTTACACAGCAGCCCTGGTTTCAGAATTGTTTATGGAGTGCCTACTGCGGGGCCAGGCACTGTGATGCGACTATATCGAGTTAAGGTGCTGAATATATGTTTTCAGGGTGAATGCATGCAAGGGTCAGACTATATGTCTCGGACTATCACGGACATACAGATCTCTGGGAATCTCGTTAAAAGGCAGGTTCTGATTTTGCTGGTGGGGCTGAGACCTGCGGCTCTTACAGGCTCCACCTGGGAGGATACCCATGCTGCTGCCCCATGGACTACACTTTGAGTAGTGAGGCTGTGGGACACTCTGGATCTTCTTCCCAGTGTTCTAGCATGGGTGTGCATCAGTGCATGTGTGGGTGGGGGCTTGTGCCTGAACAGCCTGTCTCCTCTGCAGGCACCACTGTGACCCCTCTGGCTCATGTGTCAACTGGGGGGGGGAGTCAGGCTGTGTGGATGGGCTGCTTGTCCTGGCCTGTGTGGACCACTTCTTACTATAGCTTGAACACCCTCCTTGAGTGTCTTCCCAACACCACATTCATCATGTGTCCCCTTTTTATACCCATCCTTCAGCCTCTCTCCCTCAGCTCTTCCTCATGCCCCATCCCCTCCCCTCACCATAGCAAGCCTCCTGGCTCTGGTCCAGAAGGACGCAGAGGTGGGAGGAAGACTTCAAAAAACTTCCCATCCCCAGGTTCAGGTCAACTGACCTCAAATATAGCTCAGTAAACTAGATGAGCAGTGCCCAGCCCTGGGGTCAAAGTGCTCCGTCCGCAGACCAGAAGGGCATGTGTGCAGGGGCACAAGCCATAGGCAGTGGAGGTGCCCTTGCTAAATGCCGCCAAGTCAGTTCTGACTCATGGTGACCCTGTATAGGGTTTACAAGGAGCAGCTGGTGGGTTTGAACTGCCAACTTTGAGGTTAGCAGTCCCATGCTTATCCTACAGCACCAGGCCAGAACATGCATAGCCACATATACACATATGTGCGCACACACACACATTCATGTGCACATAAGCAGATACACATCCCCTGTTTTGAAAATTTCCACTACTTTTCCTTTCATTATCAGTATCTTTATCAATCTGATCTTTGAACATCTGTGAGTAAATAAATAAATGGAAACATCTGCAAGCCATGTTCTTCAGCACTATGGGAGTACTCATTACTGACAATAAGATGCACAAAACAGCAGACAGTTGTGAGGTTTGTCTTAACTCAAATACATCAACAGGAAATAACTGTACTGCAAATCTATCAAGTGGGGCTCCACACCAGCCATGCCCTCTGCCCTCTGCCCTTCCCTTCTGTGAGTCCCACTCCCTTAAAGACCGTTCACACCCTCAGGCTGCAGAATTACAACATTAGTGCCCCAAGAAATACCCGGGGAGATGGTTAGCATGCAGGTTCCTGGTTCCATCTTGTGATTTAATAGAACTGCCTGGAGCCCTGGAACCAGCATTTAAAATAAGCACCCTGGGTAACTCTGAGCATCCTATTTTAGCTCTCGGCATCCGTGGGTGCTCAGGTATGCAGTATTTCATGGGGGAGGTAGAGGGGGAGAAAGGATGAGCCCAACCTAGGACGAATAAGAGGGGGGTCCTTTCTGGAATCCCTTGGACTCGGTGGGTTTGCCCATTTTGGCATCTCTCTGTCCACAGCAACGCCGTTCAAGGTGACAGGAGGTGAAGTGTGTCCCTCCTGGCTCCCCATCCCTGCCCTGCCCCCTTGTAATTACTGCAGCTCCAATTCCCAGAAGGCCCCGCACCTGTCACTCTGTCAAGACTGATTATGGTACACACCTGTAATTAGACCTAATGGGGGTAATTTCCAGGCCGGCGAGCTCCTCTGGCGGAGATTTATGGCAGCCAGGTCACACTGGGAGTCTCGTGTCCAAACGGAGCCTTTGAATCACCATCTGACAAGGGCTTCACAGGGGAGACTTGGGGGGTTGCTGTCATGGGCAGAGGGAGCAGCATTTGGAGAGGGAGAGCTCATCGCCAGGGGGCTTTTACCATCCTACCTTGGTGCCTGATGCCCGAGGCACCCTCAGAGGTGCCCTGATGCCATCCTGAGTGTCCAGGGCGAGGCAGGGCCTTCTTGAGTCATTGGGACAAGGTTGTGCCCAGGGCAGGGTTCTCATGCTGCAGTGGGATATGAAGTGATGTCTGAACGGGGCTTCAACGCTGCTGCCTCATGACTTACAATGCTGGAGGAAGTCCTAGCCCGGAGCAGGTCCACAGAGCAAGTTGGTCCCAGGGACCATCTGCTTCCCAGGGACCCACCTGGACTTGAGTCTTGAGTGTGGGGACAACCCCTTGGTGGTGGGCTGTAGGACAAAGGACCCAGCATGGTCATGGAGCCATCTTGATACCCCTACCCAGATGGGGAAGAAGAGGTGGGGTGGGCTTGAGGTCAGCAGTTAGATCCCACCACCAGGGCCATTATACCTGATTTCTGCAGCTGCTGGGGGAAACCGCTGGGCCAGGACCTCATGTTTGGTAAGGTGGAATGTCAGAGAAAAAGAGGAAGACCCCCAGTGAGATGGATTGGCAAAGTGGCAGCATCAATGGGCTCAAGCATGGCAATAATTGTGAGGTTGGCCCAGGATTGTACAGTGTTTCGTTCTCTTGTGCATACGGTCGCTATGCGTCGGCTCCGACTCGATGGCACCTAACAATAACAACTATATACCCAAACTCAACCTGTTGCCATCGGTCAATTCCAACTCTTGGTGTCTCTGCAGGACAGAGAAGAACAACCCCCTAGGGTTTCCAAGGTTACAGTGTCTTTCTGTTTTCTGGGCATAGACGAGTGAATGCTTCCAACATTGCTTTTATTTGCTGAAACATCTCAATTAATATTGCACTAATTCCTTCAATGCAGCTTGGACTTCGTCCTTCGATACCATCAGCTTTTGATCACATGCTATCTCCTTAAATGGTTGAGTATCAACCAATTCTCTTTGGTACAGGGACTCTGTATTCCTTTCATCTTCCTTTGATGCTTTCTGCATCATTTAATATGTTGCCCATAGAATCAATCAGTATTGCAACTCGAAGAATGGTTTTTTGTTGTTTTTTTTTTCCAGTTCTTTCAACTTAAGAAATGCGTTTTGTTTTCTAGCTCTAGGTCTTTGTACTTTTCATCTTTCCCTTGTGAAGAGGCTGATGGGTTCAAACCATAGATCTTTCAGTTCCTGGCCTAGTGCTTTAGCCATAGTGCCACCAGGGCGCCTTGTTAATAGTGAGCCTGGATTCAATAGTGAACAAGCCATAGTCTCCACCTTGAGGGAGCTCATGGCTCATGAGAGGCCCGTAGGAATGAATGATAGCAGGTTCATTAGTTCTGCTGGGGAAGAACTGGATGCTGGGCTCCTGGACTGCTTTGGAGGAGGTGAGATGGAAGGATAGATCTGGGTTGGCTCTGAGAAGAGTTGGTGTGGCAGCCCACGGAGCCCTGAGCCACCAAGCCCTGACCCCTATGAGAAGAAGCTCAGTGTGGCTGGGACATGGGGGCCAGGCAGAGAGATGGGGATCAGATACCCATGCCTCATGGGTGTCCTGGGAATGAGGACTCTGAGTGGGGGAGGCAGGGGGAGGCGCAGGTGGTAGGGGAGCTTGGTAAATTTGGGATAACACTGTGAGAAAGCCCACCAGGTCTTTTCCCCCTTGTGGAACAGGGCAGACCACGCCCCCTCCCCAGCAGCCCAGCCAGGCCTGGGGAATTTGGAGCTCCTGCTTTATGGGTCTGCACTCTCTCCCACAGGTAGACCCCTACCTGCCCTATGAGTACACCTGTGAGGGAATGCTGGAGCGGATACACGCCTACATCCAGCACCAGGTAGGAGAGCCCTGTGCCCCTCCTTCTAGGCACGTAAACCCACTCAAACCCATTGGACAAAGGAGGGACCGAGCAGCTGCCCACAAAGAGGTCACCGCTGCCCAGGGCCTGTGCCCCTTAAACTATAACTCTCTCTCAATTATCCTGCCTGTCCTGGCTCCTTCTCAAAACTTGTTCCGTGCTCAGTGGCCAGCCCTGGGAGGTGGACAGTACTGCTAGGAGACCAGGCAAGAAGGCAACCCCATATCCTAAACAGGGAAGAGGGACCAGGTAAGAGTGGCCACTGCTTTGAAAATGTGGCCACTTTGAACACTGCAAAGCATATCCAGGCCAATGACCCCCTGGAAGCTGCCTCCCCTACCTCCCATCTGCTCTAGTACCTGGAGTTGAGGAGGGTGCAACCCGGGTACCCTCTCCCCAGAACCCTGCACCCCAGCAGATCTGAGACCCTGGTCTGCATCACAGCCCAGTGTAGGTGGCCTGGGCAGACGGGTGGCTCTTTGAGACTCAGGTCTTCTGAGTGGTGCCTGAAAGTGGGTTGGCCTGGGTGCTTCATACATACACGTGCGTTTTTTATATGTGGCTTCCCACTTTACCCTGGCCCTGGCTTCACAAATATCAGGGCTGAGAAAGTTTGGCTCCACCTGGCCATTTTACAGCTAGGAATACTGAGGGTTCAGAAGGGTCATAGAGTGTGGCAGGGCCAAGGTGTGTCCTTCATTAAGCTCATAGACTTGGAGCCTCGTAGGCCAGCCCCATCCCTGCCCGGTGGGCAGGGCCACATGGTCCCAGAATAGTAACGATGAACATCATCCTGGAGTGGCCCAATCCCAAGATAGCACTGTGCCTCTAGTACACCGATGTCTTGAGTTCAAATCCTGTACCTGCAGTGACCAGCTCTGAAGTTCAGGCTCCTTGGCCTCTCTGAGTCTCAGTTTCCCCCCTATAGGTGTCTGGAGACATGTTAGTACCCTCTGGGTAGGACTACTGTGCAGAATAGATGAGAGTTCACGTAGGATACCTAGGGGCTGTCACTGTGATTACAAGTCGCATTTTCCCTTCCTCCCCACAGGACTTCTGTGTAGCCCCAGGCCCATCTCCTCTGGGGTCCCGTGGCCCACAGAGCCCTTTTGTCCTGGCACCCAATGCCACCCACCTGGAGTGGGCAAGGAATGCCAGTGTGGTCCCTGGGACCTGGCCCCCCAGTTACTCGCTCAGAGCCTGGCTGGCCGAGGCCGGGAAGACGTGCACTGATGCCTGCCTGGACCGGGGTCTGGTCTGCGAACCCTCCTTCTTCCCCTTCCTCAACAGCCAGGACGCCTTCCAGAAGTGAGTGAGCTGGCCCTCCTCTTCATTCCCCAGCAGCTGGGGGAGCTAGCCCTTTCCAAGGAGTCTGGAAGGGTCCTGGAAGGACCTTCAGCTCTCTGAGCAATGCCCCAGTCCCAACTCACTGTGGAGGCACCCTCCCAATCCTTGTCCCCCACTCCCTCCTGGAGCACCTCTTCCCCTTCCACCTCCTCCCTCAGTACTACCCCTCCCCCTCCCCCAACCCTCTCCCTTTCCCTCAGCACTACCCTCCTCCCTCCCTTAACCCACCCCTCCCCCTCCCTCAGCACCACCTCTCTGCCCCCTCAGCTCCTTCCCCTGCCTCTTTTTCAGTCCCCACCCTTCATTCTTCCTCAGTTCCCCTTCCCTCCCCCTCCCTCAGTCCCCACCCCTGCCCCTCCCTCAGTTCCCTCCTCTCCCTGTCCCTTAGTCCCCTGTTTCCTTCCCTTGTCCCCTGCCCAGTCTGTTTGGGCACCCTCTAGCTTTAAACCTGCTCCAGAACTTCCTCCTGGGGGGTAGGTTGGGGGTCCCAGTAGCAGGTCCCTCTCTTTTCCTCCAAGGGTCTCTGAACAGCTTTTGGGACAAGGGAGCTGTCTCCCTGGTACCTGCTGGAAACCCTTCCTTCCTGGGCCTGGGAGGGGCGGCCATCACCGGGCCGGGGTCTGTGCCTTGGACCACCGGAGGGCCTGACCGGGCAGTGTGGTGCCGTCAAGACTGCAGGTCCCCTGTGACAGCACAGAGTCGGAGATGAACCACCTGTACCCAGCCTTCGCCCAGCCTGGCCAGGAATGCTACTTGCAGAAGGAGCCGCTGCTCTTCAGCTGCGCGGGCGCCAGCACCAAGTACCGCCGCCTCTGCCCCTGCCGTGACTTCCGCAAGGGCCAGGTGGCGCTGTGCCAGGCCTGCCTGTGAGACCCGTGTCCAGCCTGCCCCAGAAGAATGCACCAGCAGATTCGAGCTCCAGCGACGATCACTCCTAGGCTCCAAGCACAGGAGATGGGAGGGCAGTGGACCCCAGTCCCTGATGCCCACACTCGGCCAGGCCCACGGTCTCCTTGGGGACTCACACAGTGGTGGTCAAGGAGGTGTGGGGTGTGGATGCCAGGAGTGGACCATACAGGAGAGGGTCTTTCCTGGGCCCAATAGGGTACCTCATGATGCACAGTCAAGGAGGGAACTGGGCACGCTGGCCTGTGGTCCTCAGGGTCTGAACAGTGGGCCCCAATCAGCTCTGGAAAAGCCAGTCTGGGCCTCACTTCCCCAGGGGGTGGCCAGCCTTGGTCTTCTGGAGGTCCCTGGGGTGTGGACCAAGGGCGCTGAGTGAGGGCAGGGGAGGCCAGGACATCCTCTCAGCCCAGCGCCATGGTGTACTCTATCTTTTGGTCACTTCCTCCTCTCTATGCAGGGGCCCCCCCAGGCCCCAGGTTCAATGATTTCCTTCTCATGCTTGTTCCAACTCTCCTTACTGTGGGCGTCTCCTGAACCAGGCCCTGGCATGACCCTTGATTCCAGACCATAGACTTGTTCCTACAGCCTCAGTCTATTCCCTCCAAAGGACAGGTTTCCACTCCAGCCTTGGAGAACAGATCCCGCAATACCCCCTGGGGTGTCACCCTGGACCAGGCCCCTCTGCAGGTGCTGATTCCCCCATTCCCGCATCTTGGCTGTCAAGTTCTGGGACCACCCCTCAGTGTTTCCTCCAGCCTCCATGGAACCCCAGACCCACTGCCCTGCTCTGAGCCCACCCTGAGATGCTTCCTCTTCCCTTCCCCACACCCAGAACCCTGCCTGATCCAAGGCCAGGCCTCAGAACACTGCCACCCCTGCCCCCAAGTTTTATAGCCCCCCCTAGTCAGCCCCCCCACCTGACCTGCCCCCTCCCCCCAAGCTCCTTCAGGAAGCAGCACCAGATGGAGAATTGAGAGAGGGGAGTGAGGCCCTGCAGTGGGGCTGAAGTTGAATGCATCACCCGGGAGCCCCCTCCTGGCTTGGGTGACCCTGAGATGGAAGAAACCCACAGCGGCAAAAACAAACGGGAGTCACCCAGGGTCCAACTACCGGGCGGAAGCAATAGAGACACCCTTTTCTTTCTTTCTCTCTCTCTTTTTTTTTTAAAGATTTATTTCTTGAAATAATAAATATTTTACTGGGATGTGAGATGCAGTGGAGGAAATGTGCTATTTCTGCTCCTTTCCTGGGTCGCTCAGGAATGGGGGATAGGGGGCAGGGTTGGGGACTGTCTCTGGGCCCCCCAACCCCTCTTCTCATACCTTGGAGCACATGGGTCTACAAAGGGTGTGCCCTCTGCTTCCAGGATGCCTGAAGGAAGCCCCTGCCCCCGCCCCCCCCATACACACACTGGTTCCAGGCATCCTCCCTGTTGAACAAGCATAGTTACCCCCAGTTACATCCCTCCCAGGCTGGTCAACACTGGCCTCCAGCAGGTCACTTGCTAACTGAGTTGGAAGTCACAGGCTGGTACATCTGAAATCCTGCCCCCTTCTTTCATTGGGTGCTCCCCACTTCCCGGGCTCAGCCCCTCTTCCTCTGTCCCTTTCTGTCTCCGTCTCCATTTCTCTTTGTCTGTGTGTCTGTCTCTGCATATCTCTCCTTCTGCTGTCTACAACAACCGGGGAAGAGAGGGCTCTGCTGTCAACAGCTGTGCCAGTGATGTGTTGACATGTGGCAGGCCTTGTCTAGCAGGAAGAAGGTGTGGCTGGGAAATCAGGCAGAGGCCTGCATCTTGTGACTGAACCCCCCCACCAGCCATTCCTGGGGAGAAAGGTGTACTGTTTGGGTCCATCCAGACCACAGCTTTGGAAACCCTATGGAGCGGTTCTACTCTGACCCATACAGTAGGAACCAAGCTGGTGGCATAAGGAAATGACTTTGTTGGGGTGTATTTTTCACAGTGTGTGTGCATGGGAGGGGGGACAGGTGAGTAGGGGGGAAGCTTAAGACTGGATACAAGACCCAGCATGGTCCCAGGGGAGGCTGGGGCTGCTCCAGCCCTGCTCCCTCACTGGAGCTGCCCCCAAACCCACCAGAGAAATGATAGTGTGGGTGGACCTCGCCTCCCTTGCCCTGCCCAGAGGTGGGACTGGGGCTGCCTTTCTCCTGCCTGGGAGGCTGTCCACTCTTCCAGACCTCGGTAATCACAGCAGTCCCTCAGGCCTTTCATCTGGACCTTGGCTGCCCTGCAGGTAGCTCTCTCTCTCTCTCTCTCTCTCTCTCTCTCTCTCTCTCGATGGGCCAGCTTTGGGATCTCCTCCCTACAGTCCCTGGAGGCCAGGGCTGGGGTGAGAGAGATGGGAAGTCCTGTTGAGCCTGGGAGGGTGAAGAAACAGGATCTCCAGGGGTCTCCGTTGACTAAACTCAGGTTTCTGGTCTTGAAAGCCAAGGCCCCTCTTAACTAGAGTTTGCCCTCTGTGTGCCCTGACCCCACAGCCACCTTCCCTGCCCTCTGACTAGCTTCAAAGGCCCCCAAGGACCGGACCCCACGTGTTCCCTCCTCTCGCCCATCGAGGGTCTGACCTCTGGGAAGATGAACTCAGGGTGGGATTAAGTGAGTTCCGACCCACAGTGACCCTGTATAGGGTTTCCAAGGAGAGATGCTGAGCTTAAACCACTGACCTTGTGGTTCAAACGGACTTCGCAGTTCAGTGCATTAACCCATAGCACCACACCAGGACTCCAGGGTGGGATGAGTACCCAGAAAAAGAACCCCACATTCTAACTACTTTATTCACTGACCCCTCTAATGTCTAGTTCTAGCCATTCTATCATGGGTCATCTCAATATACTTTAGCAATTATATGGATCTGGTCACTTATTTCTGAAAGAAATACACCATAAAATATTCATAGTTTAATCTATGGTTAATAGAATCATAGATGACTCGGCATTATTTTTTATGTATTGCAACTTTTTTTTTCTAAAAGGAGTATGTTACTTTGTTGTTGTTAAGTGCCACTGAGTCAGTTCTGACCCATAGTGACCCGGATAGGGTTTCCAAGGAGCGACTGGTGAACTTGGACCACCAACCCTGCAGTTCAAACTGACTTTGCGGTCCAGCGCATTAACCCACAGTGCCACACCAGGACTCCATGTGTTAGTTTAGGAAGTGGAAATTCTGGCAATTTAACTTGAACCATTTTTATGTAGTTATATTAAAATTTTTAATATGAAAAGAACAAAAGCCAGTCATTTTATGTCATTATATTACATTCTTCTAATATGAAACAGGAGTCCTGGTGTGGTGCTGTGGGTTAATGCCCCAGACTGCAAAGCCGTTTTGACTGCAAGGTTGGCGGTTCAAGCTCACCAGCGTTTCCTTGGAAACCCTATACAGGGTCACTATAGGTCGTAAGCGACTCCACGGCACTTAACAACAACAATATGAACTAAAGGACTCCTGGTGTGGCGCTGTAGGATCAGCTCTGACTGTAAACCACAAGGTCGGCAGTTTCTTGTCACGCCAGACAAGAAGCCCGGGTGGTGCAGTGGATTAAGCATCAGGCTGAGGATTACAAGGTTGACAGTTCAAACCCACCAGCCACTCCTTGGGAGAAAGCTATGGCAGTGTTTATGGGTTTTACTCCATCCTAGTGCCACATCAGGACTCCTTTAGGTTGGTGGTGGTGGTGGTTATGCACTGCATAGGGTTCCCAAGGCTGTAAGTCTTTACAGGAGCAGAAGGCTCCATCTTTCACCCAGGGAACAGCTGACAGTTTCGAACTGTTGACCTTGAGGTTAGCAGCCTGCAACCGACCAGAATTGACTAAATTGTAGTAGGTGTGGCCTTGGTCTCCCAGACATCATGCCTAGAGTTGCACCTGCTTTACCTTATTTACCTTTCAAAACCTGCCTCGGTGTGTTGGATTGGCACAGAACCATCAACCATGGGCTCAAAGTTAACGATTGTGAGGACGGCACAGGACCGTCAGTGTTTTGTTCTGTTGTGCACAGGGTTGGTTGCTATGAGTCAGAGCTGATGGACAGCAGCTAACAACAGAGACACTCGGAGGGAGAAAGGTGCTCCCGTAAAGAGTTACAGTCCCGGAAACCCCACGGAGCAGTTCCACTTTGTCCTATTGGGAGTCAGAACTGGCTCAACAGCAGTGGGTTTGGGGGTTTTGGGGTTGACAACAACAGTTTACACTCAACTAAGCGGGTGCTTCTGTGGCGCTGTGGGCTAATGTGCTGGACCGCAAGGTTGGTTTAAACCACAAGGTTGGTGGTTCAAGTTCACCAGCTGCTCCTTGGAAACCCTATACAGGGGTGCTATGGATCGGAACTGACTCGGTGGCACTTAACAGCAATAACTAACCTAAAGAAGCCCTGATGTGGCTCCATAGGATAAAACATTATACTGCAAGGTCAGTGGTTCAAATGCACCAGCTGCTCCTCGGAAACCCTATATAGTGCCACGATAAGTCAGAACTAACTCAACAGCACTTAACAATAAAACTACTCGTCTAAAAGGACTTGGTGTGACGCTGTAGGATAAGCACCAGACTGCTAACCACAAGGTCAGGAGTTCAAACCCACCAGCTGCTCCTTGGAAACCCTATACAGGGTCCCTTTGAGTCGAAATCGACTCAACAACCACACGTAACCTAAAGGTGGGTGGTTCGAACCCACTTGGCAAAGTAGGGCCTGGTGGTCTACCTCCGTATAGATCACAGTCGAGAAGACACTGCAGCCAACTTCTACGTTGTCACATGGGCTCGCCACCAGCCAAAATGGACTCCTTGGCAATGGAACTGAGTTTCATTGTTCCAAAAAGGAAAAGAACACAGACCCAACAACCAATCTCCCCGACCCCTGCACACCCACATCCTGGGGCTCATGTGCAGAGCGAAGGTGTCCACAGCAGAAAACGGGCCGTCCCTGGAGCCCAACTTCCAGGATGGTTCTGCCTGTCCCTGGTCCCTCCCATCGTGCTCAGCCTGAGATCACCTCTCTCCATGGCTGCTAAAAATAGGCCAGGCTCAGTTCTCCGGGTATTTGAATACTGTGCTCCGGAGGCTGGATTCTGGAGGAAGCCAACAACAGGAAGCCAACAGCCAGGTGTGATGCTGCTGTGTGAAGCTGACAGGACAGGGGTGTTGTTTCCTCCCCACCCCCACCCCATTGTCTACCTGTAGCCCCACAGCTGGCCTGACCACCTTTCCTGTCCTGACCCTTTCGGGGTGACTCTTCCCCAGCAAGGGGGCCTGTGGAGTGGCCCAGGATTTGGGTGCAGGATGGATATTTGAAAGTTCCAGGCTGAGGTTAGGTCATTTGAGGGGGCGGTCTCGGGCCAGCACAAACACCCCTGGGTGCTCCTTACCAGTTGCTTCTAAGTCAGCTCGGAGCCATGGTGAGTCCGCGTGTGCCAGAGCAGAGGTGTGAGCTTTGGGAAGTAGATTTCCAGGTCTTTCTTCAGAAGCATCTCTCTGCATACTTCAACCTTCAACCTTCAACTAGCAGCCTTGCCCATACTTCCCAGGGACCTCTCCTCTGTGCCCATCCATTCTGGGTCCTCAGAAGGTGGGTCGGAGTGGGTGGAGATGGTGAATTCCTCAGCCTTGTCTAAAGCTGGATGTAGACACCCTCATTTTCCTGTTGCACCCCAAGTCCACAAACCTGGTCCGTGCACCGGGCAGCAACCCAAAGATCTGATCCTCTTACTGTTTCTGTCGACTAGCTGAGCAGGGCCCTATCTCCCTTTTGCCACCATGGAAGAAAATAATAATTCATGAATAAACTGTGTTTATGGAGTGTCATTTACCACAAAAAGCCTCAGGGTACTTCACACTCAAACTTAATTAAAAGTGGCATCTTTAAAACTTTGATGTAAAATGAAAAATTGGCTCCGTGACCCAGCCAGGGCTCCCCAGATCCTTTCTGGTCCAGCTTTGCTTACTGGACTGAGGCAAAGAGTGAGGGAGACTCATCTTGGGAGCCAGAGCTCAGCTGGAAAAAGTGGGACCTGCCCTGTGGAGTGGGTCATCTAGGTCAGGGTGGCCTTTGAGTCTGAGAGGGCTGGTGCAGCTGCATTCACCAGGAAGCCTAGAGGCAGTTGATCACTGACTATAAGCCTCCGGTGGTGAGTTCAGGCCACTTGGGCTCTGTGTGCCAAGTGCCCTTTCTCAGGCCAAAGCTCGGTGTCATCCATCCATCCATCAATCCATCCATCCACCCATCCACCCATCCACCTATCCATCCACCCATCCATCATCCATCCACCCAACCATCCATCCATCCATCCACCTACCCATCCACCCATCCACCTATCCATCCACCCATCCATCATCCATCCATCCATCCATCCATCCGTCCATCCATCCATCCGTCCATCCACCCACCCATCCATCCATCCATCCACCCATCCACCCATCCACCTATCCATCCACCCATCCATCATCCATCCATCCATCCATCCATCCATCCATTCATTCAACAAATATTTATTGAGGACCTAGTATGTGCCCATCTACAGGCAGCTTGGAAGAAAGGTCTGGTGATCTGCTTCTTGCAAACCTTAATGAACTCACGAAGTTCTACTCAGCACACAAGTCAGAGTCGACCTGTCGACAATTTGTTGAATATTTGTTTTGTTTTGTTTTTGGTGCCAAGCACTGTTCTGGGCACTAGAAACACAGTTGTGCACAAAGAAGGTATCTTCTCTCGTGGGGTTTATATTGTACTTGGGTGAGGACAGACAAGAGATAAGAGGGTACAGAAGCTGACAGAGAAGGCCTCTCCTCCACAGCTGCGGTGCCATTAGGGCAGTAACCTGAGTCAGCCAGGGAGCAAGTCAAGCAGTCTTGGCAGAAGAGCATCCCCACAGAAGGAATGGTGGGTTCACAGGTCCTGGGGGAGAAATGAGAGGAAGGAGAAAGAGACTGCGGAGGGTGGAGCCAGGAGGTCAGAGTGGTAAACGCTGTGCTGAGTAGAACTGCTTCACGGGGTTTTCATGGCTGTGAACGTTTGGAAGCAGATCTCCAGGCCTTTCTGCCGCAGCACCTACCTCTAGGTGGCTAGTAGCTAAGCACTACTGGAAGAATTCTTACACAATCGGAATGGTGCTGGGTGTGGGAGCTGACCTCTGTTGAGGAGGAAGCAGGGGGCTTTGTCTTGGTGGCAGCCTGGCCCTTGTGGAACAACCTGTGATCTAGAGCAGGTATGGGCAGTCCTTGAACCCCTTTTACTACATTTTCCACTCTAGGTGCCACCCTATTGCCATCCCATTAGTTTTTTTTTTGGGGGGGGGGTCACAAAGGGGTAGATCTTCCTAATTTTAGAAAAAGCCTAAAAACAAGCGAGCAGAGTTCCAACAAAGGGGCTGCAGGCAGAGAAAGCCACTGCAGACGTTTCAATTCTCTAGGATGGTGTGCCCTACCCTGAGAGGGGCCCTGGGACCCAACCTCGCCCTGCTAAGAATATCCAGCTGCCCTTTGTCCCATCCTTTCCCATTGTCACTCAGAGAGTAGTGACTTGCACTGACTTCCACATAGGGGGCTTCCCTAAGGGACCCTCAGAGCGAGAAGCACAAGACTGGTGTAGCCAGCAGAGTGAGAGAGGTTGGGGTGGGGACTACAGAATTAAAATGAGTCAGAATGGACTCACTGGCTACTTTTTTTATAACCTTTGGAAGAGAAGAGAGTGAATTGATGTGAGGAAAAACAGAGTCTCTTTGGTCAGGTTCTCTGTCTCTTGGCTTCCTGTCATTTCCATTTCTTTTTGATGAAGGAAACAAGTTGATTCTAGCCTAGAAAGCAGCTTTGATTTTGAAAGATTCTAGATAGCCGACTTGGCTATTGGGTTTTATTTCTTTCCTTCTTTCCCTTTCCTCGTTTCCCTCCTTCCCTTCACTCCTTTTTACCCATCTATCCAATCATCCATCCATCCATCTATCCATCCACCCATCCATCATCCATCCACCCAACCATCCATCCATCCATCCATTCATTCACCCACCCATCTATCCATCCATCCATCTATCCATCATCCATCCATCCAACCATCCATCCATCCATCCATCCACCCATCCACCCACCCACCCATCCATCCATCCATCCACCCACCCATCCACCTATCCATCCACCCATCCATCATCCATCCATCCAATCATCCATCCATCCATCCATCCATCCATTCACCCACCCATCTATCCATCCATCCATCTATCCATCATCCATCCATCCAACCATCCATCCATCTATCCATCCACCCATCCATCATCCATCCATCCACCCATCCATCATCCATCCATCCATCCATCCAT
>NW_006408650.1:5657538-5661589 GCF_000296735.1 Chrysochloris asiatica | reverse complement strand
CCCATCCACCCACCCACTCATCCATCCATCCATCCATCCACCCACCCACCCATCTATTCATCCATCCACCTATTCATTAAAAAGCAATTACTGAGTGTGCCCATTCTTAGCCACATACTGTGTTTGAGCATCAAGATGTAGTTCTTCATCCCTCTGCCCCTGGAAAGGGAGGGCTCATGTGGGCGTTTCATGCTTCAGTGGAATTACAATTATGATAAAACACACACACTGAAATTCAGGTTTAGGTTAGAAGTATTAATTTCCTGGTTTTAATTATTCAATAGAAATTAATGAAAATGAAGGGCAAATCTCCAAGGATCCCTCTACCCAGCGGATTTGGGGGTTGGCAGAGGCAAGCAGCAATGAGTGGGGTTGGGGAATTACTGTGAGCAAGAGGTCAGGGCTCGGGCTCCTGTCCCTGACCCCACCAGGCTGTGGTCCAGAAGGTGGGCATCCTTCTGCACCAATCCAGACTGGGGTTTGCTCATGCATTCAGAAGGTGAGGGGGAATGCATTGAGCTCCACACATGTAGAGCAAGAACTGCCTTGGGAGGTAGAGGAACCAGGAGGGACAGTTCAGCCAGCTGGAGATGGGACACGGGGTGGGGACAAAGGTTTCCCAAAGGCAGCTCCTGGCAGGCTTTGAGGGTCTCTTCCTCCTTAATGAACTCAGAAAACCTTCCTTCAGACAGGCAATATTAGATCCTGGTGACCATTTGAAGCAGGATCATTTATGAGTGTTGCTAAATGTCATCAAATATGTTCTGGGCTCACAGTATGACCACAGTATGACAGGGAGTGTTAAATGCACCTCAGTCTTGAAAAGAGAGGGTTCTAGCTTTCTACTGACTAAGAATAGTCAGGTCAGGCAGTTTCCAAAGGAACAAAGGTTTATAATTGGAACGAGGCTGGGAGGGGTTAACTGAAAGCTTAATCCCCACGTCCCCAGACAAAGGCTTTGCTGGGGTTTCAAAGGTTTTGCTTCGGGAAAAGATAAGTTTATTCATAGGGAAAGGTTGGGATTTCCAGGAAATGGCTCATTTAGGAACTGCTCCTCAGAAACTCTACACAGGGTGCCTAGGTGTCAGAACTCAAAGGTACTTAACAATAAATAACAACAAGGCTAATCCAGGAGTCCTGGTGTGGTGCTGAGGGTTAATGCACTGCATTGCAAAATCAGTTTGAACCACAAATTGGTTCAAGCTCACCAGCTGCTCCTTGGAAACTCTATACAGTGTCGCTATGGGTCAGGGGTCGGGACAAACTTGACGGAGCTCAAGGTAGGAGTATCACAGCATCTCTGAATCCGAGAGTGTTACAGCAGCTCCAGACCCGTGGTCGAAGAACCCAAGGCCGCTCAGAGAGGTGAAGCAAAGTTTCAGGTTTATTAAGCGAGCTGACTCAGAAGAGCTAACTTCTCCAGATTCTGAGCCCTGAGTGCAGGTCAGTACAGGTTTATATGGTGATAGAATCGGGGAGGGACTAGCTTGTGGACCTGTTTGAAGACAGGAGGGAAACCTGTCTTGGTCCCACTCAGTTACCTGATTACCATTCTAGCTTGTCTCCTGGGAGGGGGAGGTTAATGTTTTACCTTTTCCTGTTCTGGAGCAGACAGACATTATTCTGGGAAGTTGAACATGCATAGTTCATTGGGATTCTAATTCAGACTTCTCCCTGGGACCAGCATTCTCCTTTATCCCAGTAGAAGGTTTGTCCCCTAAAGTGATGCCTGTAAAATATCTCCCGAGGAAGTAAAAATACAGAAATCTTATGGGTGGTCTTCTCGATGCCAGTCCCATTGTTGTTGTTGTTGGGTGCCATCGAGTCAGTTCCAATTCATGGCGACCCTGTACATACAGGTTTTCCAAGAAGCGACTGGTGAGTTTGAACCTCTGACCTTGTGGTTCAAACCCACCTTGCTGTCCAGTGCTTTATCCCACAGCGCTGCCCCAGGACTCACGGCAAGCCCCAAAGAATGTGAAATTTTTATAGGTGATCTTCTTGATGGCAAATCCCAGAAAGTGTTTGCTGAAGAATGGCCTCAGTCCATCCACTTCTCAGAGGACTGGGCTCCCAGAGAAGGGTTGGGCTGCTAATTACCATGGGGGTGGGAGTCCTGGTACTTCCGGCCTCAGTGAGGGGGGTGGGCAGGGATTGCTAATGCCCAAGTAGGTTAGTCTGTTTACCAGAGACACTGAGAACTAATTGAAATGTGCCAAGTCCCTGGCCAGAGGCCTGTGGAGCTGAGCTGAGCTGAGCTGAGCTGCCAGACTCCGGGTTGCCTGCTGTGTTGATGAGGCATTAAAGAGGCAAAACCGCCGGGCAGCAGCTCCATTTGCAAGGGAAATGACTTGACAGGGTCCCTCGTTTGCAGTCTTCCTGTGGTCCCAAGGTGTTGATTAGCAGCAAAGATGAGGTCCCTTCTGCTGGAAGCCTGAGGCTCTGTGCCCCAGGGACCCTGCCGGTCCACCCTCCCCCACCCCTTTTCCTCGCTCCTTCCCAGGTGGGGCAGAACCTAGAGAGTTTGGGGTGAGGATCCCCAGTGAGCATTTGTGGTAAGGATGGAAATTTCCTGAAGCAAGTTCCACTCCCTAGAGTGGGGACTCTAAGATCTGCGTCCTGGGGACTTGGGAATATTAATGAGCTTAGCTCAGAATGCTGGGGTGCCTGGTAAGATGTCTGGCCTGGAATACAACCCCCTCCCTGGTTCCAGCCACCTGCCCCAGTCCCTCTGTGTGGCCCCCTCCCAGCCTCTCCTTAAGCCCTCCTCTTCTGCAAACAGGGAGGAGGGGACATTGAGGGAGCTACTTTTGTAAAAGTTTCCTTCCGATCACCAGTTTCTGTGATGATCTCCCTTTAAAAGTTAGCCAATTCCAGTTGCTTCCCTAACCTTCCCTCCACCCCACCCCCTCCTGGGGCTCCCTGGTTTTTTCCACCTTCTCTGGGATGTGTCTGCTAGGCCGACTGCTCTGAGCTTCAGCTGCAAAAGCAACTAAATGCTGAATGAAACCCTGCTTGCCACAAGGCAGGAGGCTGCTGGGGTCCTGCTGAAAGTAGCTCTCAGGGTTATCAAGAGCAGGGGTCCGGCAAGCCATCGGGGGATTCTTTCAGAATCTTGACTGACAGCTATTTAGCTGTTTCTCCCAGACAAGGAATGGGAGGCGTCCACCTTTCTCCAAAATTCTTGGGTGGGTCATAATTCATCAGACCAAAAGTCTAGGCTGGGGACCTTCTGAGCTTCTAACTCCGGCTTTAGGGTCAAGTGGTGGGCCACATGTGTATCCTGTTACTGTTTATAGGGCAGGGTGCCTCAGGTACCTTTAAGATTCTAATTGAGGTTCAGTTCTGTCCATTTACCAGTTGGGTGGGTGGCTTTGGACAGGTTCCTTAACCTCTGAACCTCAGTTTACCCACCCATGGTATGCGAGTAACGGTCCCTGAAAGGGTTACTGGAGAATTAGAGATGATGTGCCTGGTATATTTGACCTTGATAGTCCTTCAATAGGATCCCTGGTGGCGCAGTAGTTAGGCGCTGGAGAGCGAACAGAAAAGTCAGTGGTTTGAATCTACCAGTCACTCCACAAGTGATTTGCAGCCTTGGAAATTCTAGGGGGCATGCTGTTCCCTCAGAGTTTGTAGGGACACAAAAATGCTCCCAAATGACCATGCCTGGGTCACCTCAAAACAGTACCTCCTGTCCCTTTTACCTGCTCCTGCTATCTAAGAAGGGGCCCTGACAGCCCCCTCCTCCAACTCTCTTGTTCTCTGGCTTCATTGTGCAGATGCTAGGAGGGAGCCTACAGCCCTCCTCCCACTATGATTGCCCCCTCCTCCCTAAACTCTCTTATCTATCAGGGAACAGACAGACAGACACCTTGGGTTTTCCCTACCTTTTCCTGGTTCCAAATGTCACCTTTAAGGCACCCTTAAGTGCCCTTGCCCTTGTGATTGTGAAGCCCGTTCCGTGGTAAAACTTCAAGATCCAGCCTGCTGCCGCTGGACACAGTTGTGTTTAGTGCTTGTAGGTAAACTCTCTTTTATTCTCTTTGTG
>NW_006408650.1:5655126-5656528 GCF_000296735.1 Chrysochloris asiatica | reverse complement strand
AATAACCTCATATGCATGTGAAAGCTGGGCTATGAATAAGGAAGACTGTAGAAGAATTGATGCATTTGAGTTATGGTGTTGGAGGAGAATATTGAATGTGCCATGGGCTGCCAAAAGAACCAAGAGATCTGTGTAGGAAGAAGTACAGCCAGAGTGCTCCTTGGAGGCCAGGATGGCCAAACTGTGTCTGTTGGACATATTGTTAGGAGGGACCAGTCGCTGGAGAAGGATATCATGGTAAGGTGGAGAGTCAAAGAAAAAGAGGAAGACCCCCGGTGAGGTGGACTGGCCAAGTGGCAGCATCAGTGGGCTCAAGCGTGGCAACAGTTGTGAGGTTGGCCCAGGATTGGGCCGTGTTTCGTTCTGTTGTGCATAGGGTCGCTGTGAGTCGGTACTGACTCAATGGCACCTAAAAACAACAACAATTCTCCTCCTAGGACCAGAAGGTCATTTTAGCTAATTTTTAAACATTTGCAGGATTCTCATTTAGAACCTAATGACTAACCTGACTCCATTTTGTTTAGGTCGGTCGATCCATGCTGTCATGACCTCATCTTAATCTCATTTCAACTGCAAAGACCCTATTTCCAAACAAAATCACTTTCACAGGTACTGGGGGTGATGACTTGAACAGATCTTTTGGGCAGTCCTCGGGTGGTGCAGTTAAACGCTCAATTACCAACCAAAAGCTTGGCAGTTCTAACCCATCTAGAGGTTCCTTGGAAGGAAGGCCTGGCAAATTGCTTCTGAAAGGGCACAGCCTTGAAAACCCTGACACGCACAGGTTTCTATGATTCAGAATTTACTTGATGGCAACTAACAACACTAAATACATGGGATTTGGACACAGTGCAACTTGCAACACCCTTTAAGTCATTTAAATCCTCAGTGCCAGGTCAAGAGAGAAGAAAGGGAGGTCCAACTTCATCACCAGCTCCTGCTATGGATTTGTGCTCTGACTTCATCTTGGGCCACTGAGGATTCCTTCTCTTCCATGTGACTTCAACTGTGCATACCAAAAGGAGTTTTAAATGTTTTACCTGCATTACCAGGTATTTGCAGAAGGGAGGGTTTTCAGGATAATCATAAGCCTGAAACAAATATCCATCCCAAAGATTAGCCTAGAAAAGCAGCGTCCCCACACTGGTCTTGCAGCCACCTCACCTGATGGACAGCCATCAACAGAAAATGTGGCCAAGACCACACATTCCTGTTGCCAGTTCTTTTTGTTTTTTGTTTTTTTTTTAATTTAAGGTTTTTATTGTGGATTGAGTGAAAGTTTACAGGGCATATCATCAGTTTCACATTCAACAATTCATATCACTTGTTTCATTACATTGATTATAATCCCCTCCATATACCATCAGTTAAAAGTATTTCTCTTTATCCACTTTAGCTTTTT
>NW_006408650.1:5646023-5652186 GCF_000296735.1 Chrysochloris asiatica | reverse complement strand
GGTATTCTGTGTTGTTGTTGGCGGAGCTCTCTGCTATACGTCCACCCGATCCGCCATCTTGTTTGTTCTCTCCTGTTGCCAGTTTTGCTAGGGAGTCCATGGGCTTTGATGTTGACCTTGAACTTGGGTGGGAGAATCCTCTCAGAAAGAGGTTGGTGGCGTCCCTAGGTTTTTCCTGGCAAACTCTGCAGACCTGGGGATTTTATTATCCCCTTGGCTGTGACTATTGGCCCTGCCCTCCTCAGGAACCCCAGGAGAATCAGTGTGGCCTTTGTTGAGGATTCCCCAGCTTGGAAATTTAAACAAGTAAAAGCCACTCCATTCCCTAGAGCTGAAAAGGTATGTTCAGGACAGCCCTGAATTTATGACTAAAAATCCTACATTCTGGGAAACCTCTTCCCCCTCCTCTCTCACCCCTTCAAGTCCTGGGTAAGCTAGGATGTTGGTCACCCCACAGCAAAGAGCTGGTCCTTCCAGGTGGGACACTGTCCATGAAACATGTGAAGTCTAAGATCTTTGAAATCTATGGTCCCTGGGTCTTCCTAGGCCCTGGCTCTGTGTCCACCCCTTTGCTCTGGCCCTGCCCTACTAGGCAGAGATCAGGAGAAGAGGGAGACATCTTTGGTCCAACCAGAACTGAAAGTCTAGTCACAGAAAAACTCGTTGTGGTTTATGACATGGATGTACAAGTGCAGAATGGAGCATGCTGTGTCCTTAAATGACCTATGATGTCGAAGGGGTCTTTGTAATATCATTACCATATGTTACCTTCCATGCATATAATTAAAAGCCTGGGAAACCTGGAAGGAGCATTACTAGTCATGCGCAGTAACAAGGGGGCACAATTAGCCCGGACCATGCGGACTGTCCGGACCACTCCCCTGGGCAAAGCTCACCTCTGAAGGAGGAGGAGACTCCATACCCTTATAGGTTAAGACGCCCCAAACCCACCGGGTCTTCTCCACTTACGGAGATTGACCCACTTGGCTCACAGCTTTGAGTGACCGCTTATTGTCCGTGTGTAATTGAGAAGCGATGACTTACTGGGACTGATCCTTCAGACTCCTAAGAGAAGGGGACTAAGAGCGAGCGTAGCATGGCCTTACAGTGAATCATCAAGCCCAGCAGAAAAGTAGAGTTCTGTGGAAGGGGTAAGAGTGTTGGAGGGGAAGGCCTGATCTTGGCCTCATAGAAATCAGTCTGGACTGTTGATGTTAACTTGCCCTCCCTTCTAACCCATCATTTGTACCATAAGCAAGACAAGTCTTACTTTGCTTGTTTCTAAGCATATCCCGGAAGTCCTGGTGTGGCGCTGTGGGTTAATGAGCCAGACTGCGAAACCGTTTTAACTGCAAGGTTGGTGGTTCAAGCTCTCCAGCTGCTCCTCAGAAACCCTATACTGGGTCGCTATGGGTCGGAACCGACTTGACAGACAGCACTTCACAACAACAACAACGAGCATATCCGGACAGCTCATCAATCAAAGGTTTATGATTAACAAAGTAACCTGTAAGTACAAAGCTAAGAGTGAACCATAAGTGGATAAGGACCAGGTACATAGTAACTATTTCCCCTAATTCCTGACAGGTCAGTGTGTTCCAAGCCCAGCACAGATGGCAAGCAAAGTTTTCCTTGTAGTTCTCATCAAGGCGTTCCTTGGTTAGAGGACTCCTGCCGAGTGGATGCCACACATGGCCCATTACTCCTACAGTGTGTGTCCTCCCAAATCGATTTACACATCTGGTTGTTGTTGTTTTTAAGTGCCCTTGAGTGGATTCCAATGCATAGTGACTCCTTATCTTTCTCCCATGGAGAATAGGGAACTAGAACCACCCACCTTGTGGCTAGCAGTCCAGTGCTTACTTATCCTGTAACACTCCTCGTTCCATGCATTCCGATGGTTGTTTTTCTTGTTAAGTGCTGTGGAGTTGGCATTGTGACCCTGTATAGGGTTTCGGAGGATCGGCTGGTGGGTTTGAACCACCAACCTTGTGGATAGCAATCCAGGAAGATATAAAGTACCTCGCTGGGAGTTAGCTGCTGGGATGAGGTTCAACAAAGTATAGGTCCTAGTGTGGGGGCCCCTAAAAGCTGGCACACAGGGAGTGGGGTTCAGAGAGCAGTGGGAGACGACTCCCCTCCCGTGAGCCCTGGAGGAAAGTAGTTCTCCGTCAGTATGCTCCCTGTTATGGTGCCCAGGCTTTCAAATCTGCTGATAGATTTCAAATCTGCTGATCCCTGGTCCGGTACAGGTTCCTCCACCTGCTCTCCCAGATACCCTGAAACTGTCCCTAGACTCTCCTTCAGAGATGCAGCAACTGAGGAGTGAAGGTGGTAGATCTGGGACAAGAATCCAGGTATATCAATACCTGGGTGTTTCCCACCTTGTGACTCAGTTACACTGCACTCTACCCTCCACCCCGCTCACCAGGAGGGAGGGAAACAGCCCACTTGGAACCCACCCCTTCAGTATCAAATCCCTGATCCTGTCACCATGGAAACAGCTTTAGACCTCACCAGTCTCTCCTGGGCTAATTAGGGAGGTACTAGAGGGAATAATGCACCATTTGCAAATTTAGGAAATTGGGGATTGGGCTCAACAGAGGCAGCAAAGGGAGGAAGGCAGGCGTGGTACTAGCCTCTGTCCCCACCCAGGCTGGGAAGATGCAGCATTCTCTCCCTTCTATCCCCACCTCCACCCCCACCCCCACCCTGGGACCCACCACCAGTTGCCTTTCAGTCAATTCCAATTCATGGAGACCCCATGTGGGTAAGACTGGGTTTTTCAGAAGTAAATCACCAGGCCTTTCTCCCAAGGTATCT
Organism: Chrysochloris asiatica; assembly: GCF_000296735.1. Lineage (NCBI taxonomy): Eukaryota > Metazoa > Chordata > Mammalia > Afrosoricida > Chrysochloridae > Chrysochloris > Chrysochloris asiatica. The sequence continues at coordinate 5,649,363 of NW_006408650.1, read as the reverse complement.
CTGGGTGGACTTGAACCTCCAACCTTTCCATTGAAAGCAGTTGAACATATTAACAGTCTGCACTACCTATGGACTCCAAACCAAATATATTAGGGTCCTCATTTACCCCCTCATGACCCTCTGCTGCAACCTGAGAATTCATTTCATCTAAGTGAAATATTTGACAAAAACTAGGAGTGTTTCACATGACCAGACCCAGTCTTGTTCTTCCAACCTTTGAAAAGCCCCCACATTCACTGCCTTCGAGTCGATTAACACCCCTATAGGACGGACTACAACTACCCCATAGGGTTCCCAAGGCTGCAAGTGTTTACGGAAGCAGACCACCACATCTTTCTCTTCAGGAGAGACTGGTGGGCTCGAACCATTAATCTGTTGGTTAGCAGCTGAGCACGACTTTGCCAAGTGTGAGTGTTTGTTGTTGTGTAGTCCATTCTGACTCATGGCGACCCCGTGTGTGCAGACTGAACTGCTCCACAGGGTTTGCCTGGGTCCTTTGGGAAGCAGATCTCTAACTACTACGACCAAGACAAGAGCCAGGAGTGGGGGCTGCATCCTTTGGACCTGGAGTCCCAGTCCTGTGAGGCTCCTAGATCCAGGGAAAGATTGTGGCAGAATGCATCTCTGGTTGCTGGTTGCGTCCACTGCTGGCACTTCTGGTAAAGCAGCGTGAGAGAATTGAATTGTTGTTCATTGCTCTCGGTTGAGCCGAGATTCTGACTCCTGGAGATCCTGTGTGTGTTTAGAACTGAACCGCTCCCCAGAGTGTTCACAGCTGGGACCTTTGTGAAGCAGATCGTCAGCTGTCTTCCAAAGAACTTCTGAGTAGGTTTGAACTGCCAACCTTTTGGCTTGTAATGAAGTGCTTAACCACTCTGCCACCAGGGCCTTTCAGTGAATAGAAACCAAACCTCAAACCTACTGCCGTTAGATCAAGTCCAACTCATGGTGTCTCTATAGCACAAAGTAGAACCACCCCATAGGGTTCCGAGGCCATCAGTTCTCATGGAAGGGATGGTCGCATCTGTCTCCCCAGAAGTACCTGGTGAATTTGAAGCCCTCATGGAAGTTAACCACGGTCCCACCAGAGCCCCTTCAGTGCAAGACAAGGGTTCTTAAAACTTGGGAAGGAATCATGATTTTGTCAGTTGGATTCTGTTTCCAATGCCTCAGGTGCACTTGCTATTTAAAAGGGAAACTTTAGGTCAAAAAAGAAAAACCAGTATTATAAATCAAATGAATACCCTCCATTCTGCCCTTTTTAGGTAAATCTGATGTTCTACTTCTCTTTTGTCAAATGTGACAGAAACTTCTGGAAGACTACAGAAATCTTGTTTACTGGTTGGTAATGTTCCTCGGAATGTTCTGGAGCAATGGACAGCATGGCAGGGTTTAGAGAGACCTTGGCTCTGTTTAAGGAGCCCAGGTGTTACCGTGGTTATATGCTTCACTGCTAATCGGAAGGTCGGTGGTTCGAATCCACCAGACTCTCCTTGGTAGTTTGCTACAGTGATCACATCCTTGGAAACCCTATGAGGAGCCTGCAAAAGAAGTTTGAAAATTAGCTAAGAGGGCCTTATGATCCTAGAAGGAGGCCAGGACAAGGAGAGCTGTCCTACAGGTCCCTGGGAGTTGGAATGGACTCAGGAGGTTTGGTTTGGGCCCAAATAGGGAGGAAGCTGCCAAGGCTCTGAGGTCCCTGAAGCTCTGTGGTTAAGGCAAATTGGGCTACTTGGTGACTTTTGCCCGATGGTCCCAGGTGACCCTATGGAAACAAAAGCTTTGAACTCAAAGACTCAAGTTTCATTCCCGACTGATGTTAGTGATAGCATGGATCTATGATCTAACCAACATGCAGTCGGTTTATTCATTAAGTCTCAAATGAGGGCCCTGTGAAAGAAGCATAAACATTAGCTAAGAGGGTCTTATGATTCCAGAAGGAGGCCAGGACAAGGAGAGTGGTTGTTAAGTGCTGTCAAATTGGTTCCAACTCTTAGTGACCTTGTACAGGGTTTCTGAGGAGCGGCTGGTAAGTTGGTAAGTTTGAACCACCGGCTTTGTGGTTCAAACTGACCTTGTGCATTAACTCACAGCGCCACACCAGGACTCCATGGATAAGGAGAATGTTGTTGTTGTTAAGTGCAGTCGAGTTGGTTCCCAACCATAACGACCATGTCCCATAGCGACCATGTATAGAGTTTCTGAGGAGCAGCTGGTGAGTTTGAACCCTCGACCTTGCAATTCAAATGGCTATTCAGTCTGGCGCATTAACCCACAGTGCCACACCAGGACTCCCTGGACAAGGAGAGTAGGACGTGCTTAAACCCACCCAGATAGTTATCTCAGGAATTAAGCAGCCGAGACCCTAAAGGTAAAATATTTGAGAAAGTATTGATTGTTTCCTTTTTGCAAAGAATGTTATCTTGATGTTAAGCTAGATTAAGCATACATCCAAATGTAATTTACCCTATACAATGTGTCTGCCCCTCATAATGGACAGGACGGTCTTGAGAAATGATTCTCTCCGTCCTCCAGACTGCTGGCTTTCTGTTAATAAAGCTTGGATTGGCTCTCTCCCCGTCTCTGTGATTGACCACAGTGACAGGCGGCAAACCCTTGATTCGGTTTGGCAACGCTAGCACTTCTTGAGCAGCTTGTTCACTTTGGCTGGTGCGCCTCAGACCCTCACCTGTGAAACAGGATTGCAATGAAGAATAAAGAGGGGCAAGGTTGGTGGTTCAAGCTTACCAGCTGCTCTTCAGAAACCCTATAGAGGGTCGCTATGAGTTGGAACAGACTGGCAGGCACGTAACAACAAGCGTGGTGCTCTGGTACCTGGCAGCAGGCTCTGGAGCTATTCGGGCTATTTTTAAGTTATACCAGCTGAAGATCAATTTCTCTAGGGTTGAGGGTTAATCATGTGTGTGGGTCTGATCTGCCTGGAAAAGTGCCAAGGACAGAAAAAGAAAGAACAAACAGGATGAGGCAGGGAGGTAGCCAGCTACACCTCCTCCCCTCTAGTCCAAGACACCCAGTGCTCCCTGGCCTCTGCTGGCCTCAGGTTTGCAGGTGGATGGAAAGCTGCTATTTCATATTGAGCCAAGGACGTGGTTCCTTCTTTAAGGTTTTACTGGAGGTGAGAACAATTTCTAGCTGTCTTCACTTTTCCAGGGAAAGGAATTTCCCACCTTCCCTGACTTCTAAGACCAATTCCTAGTAAAAATCCCATTAAAAAGGTTTTACTGAGCTCTCAATTCAGAATCTACTCAACAGAAGCGGGTTTGGTTTTTGTTTGGTTTTTGCTTGCTTTATGCTAACCCTTGGAGTCCCTCTGGGTGAT
>NW_006408650.1:5620592-5644642 GCF_000296735.1 Chrysochloris asiatica | reverse complement strand
CCAAATGGTCAGTGGGTTAGTGCGTGACTGTTAACCAAATGGTCAGTGGGTTAGTGTGCTGGACTGTTAACCAAATGGTCAGTGGGTTAGTGTGCGGGACTGTTAACCAAATGGTTTTGAATCCAGCCAGAGGTACCTCAGAAGAAAGACTTGGCGATCTTCTAGTGAACAGCTCTACTTTGATACACATACACACACACACACACACACACACACACACACACACACACGCTCTCCATGAATCAGAATGCACCCCATGGCAACTGTTTTCTGACCCCAAATCCTTCCAAGCTTTTCCTTCATGGTTTTTTATTTTGCCTCATCCTTAAATAAAAGGAAAATCACCAGGAAATTTGGCATGACTGCCAAGCCAGATACACTGATAGCGAGAAACTCCTCAGAGACCTTCTTAGCCCAACCTCCTTCCAATCCTGGCCCAGGTGACTTCTCAGTTTGCTCTTTGGGGTGGGTGGATATTTATCTGTTTAAACACACAGTTTATAAAAGCACACCATATCCCAGAAGGGTTAGGAATGGGGTATATTATGCCAACATCAGAAAGAATCAGAACATGGGGGACTTGGCCAGACCAGGGATCCCTGGAGGTCTCAGGCAGTTTTCTTTTCTCCTGGCATTGACCCCCAGAGCCTCTCTCCCTCCCTCAGAGATGATGGGAGGAGAATTAAGGGACAGTGGTCTCTCACTACTGACACCCAGCATTGTTGCTTTGCAAATTATTAGCGTGTCCCATCCCTGGTTGCTATAGTAACTGCCCCCCTATGGTTTTGTGATCCTGAAATGAAACTCCACTCCAGACAAACAGATCATCAAGTAAGGAAATGCTCAGAGGTAGGTGCCTCTGAATTCTCAGATCTTTGTAGAACAGTTTCATCTGCCTGGTCAGTGACCGCCCCCCCACCCCTCCCACACACACTGGGGCAGGAAAGAATGGTAATTAATTAAGAAGTAATGATCCCAGAAGTTACCCTGGTCACTGCGGAGGAGAAGGGGGCGCCTCACAGTGCAGTCAACTGAGAGCGTCCTAGAACAAACTGATAATGAGGTTTTGTTTTTCTCTTAGTCTTCACTACCTTGGGCTCAATGTCAACCTTCCCCACCTCAGATTGCTTTATGGGGCTCCGATCTCAGTGAGGAGCCACTCTAGGGGCCCACAGAGGAGCCCTCCCCATCTTTTCTAACAAGATTCCAGGACTGGCTGCAATGACAATCTCTCAATTTGGCATGTATCACTTTTTATAGAAAAAAGGGGAGGAGGATGTAGTCTTTCTGATTATATAAGCAATTCAGATCCACAGTGGAAAAATCAGGAGATAGAGAAAAACACAAGGAGTACAAGAAACCCCCCCTCCTTCCATAACAAGGGCCAGTGAGGGCCAGTGGTAAATGTCTCAACTTCCAACCCCGAGACTTGGATTCAATTCATAGCCAATGTGGTCCATATGCAGCTACCGCCCCCTGTCGGTGGAGCCTTGTGTGCGGCTAGGAGGCTGAACAGATTGTAGTGGCGCTTCCAGGCTCAGATGGACTAGGAGTGAGGTTTGGTTAGGTACAGAAACCGCTATAGATCACAATGGTCCAATCCACAACACGACATGGCAATGGTGGCAGATTAGGCCAGTGCTTTGTTCTGTGAGAGATGGGGTCCCTATGAATTAGGGACGTATTCCACAACAGCTAACAACAACAAAATGTAAAATGGTGCCATCACTTTGGAAAACAGTCTGATTCTTCCTGAAACGATTAAACATAAAGTCTCCTTAGGATGCAGCAATCCCACCCCTAGTAATTTATCCAAGAGAGATGAAAACAGAAAGCCACATAAAAAACCTGTCTGTGCATGTTCATAGTAGTATTATCCATAATAGCCCAAAGTTGAAAACCACCCAAATCTCCACCAGCGGATGAACAGCTAAATAAAATGAAGTCTATTCATACAGTGGATACAATTATTTGTCTATAAAAAGGATGGACGTTCTGATACCTGCTACAACGTAGGTCAGCCTCAAAAACATTATGCTGAGTGAAAGAAGCCAGTCGCAAAAGACCACACATAGTTTGTTTCCACTTATATGAAATGTACAGAAAATGCAAATCTATAGAAGCAGAAAGTAAAATAGTACTTGCCTGGGGATTAGAGAAGGAGCTCTGGTAGTGTAGTGGTTAAGAGTCGGGCTGCTAACCTCAAGGTCAGAAGTTCGAAACTACCAGCGGTTCTGCAGGAGAAAGATGAGGCTTTCTGCTCCCATAGAGATTTACAGCCTCGGAAACCCTATACAGGGTCGCTATGGGTCAGAACCAACTCCACGGCACACCACCACCACCATGACTTTGAGACCAGGAGAACTAGATGGTGCCCGGCTACCACTACCACTGCTCTGAAAAGGATCACATTAAAGGGTCCTAGATAGAGGGGAGAAAATGGGAAACAAAACTCAAAAATTAAAAGACCAGGATTACTGGTAAGACTGGTGGAAACCCCAAAACTATGGCCCTTGGTCACTCTTCTGGTCTGGAACTGAACTCACCATTATGTCTCTATCTTCAGCCAAGCGATAGGGAGTCATGTAGTGGGGAAGTGGGGCAATGACATTAATGATGTATGTACAGCATAGAATAGTCAATCATTTGAGATCAAAAGGGCAGCATTTACTCAAGGACAAAATTCAGAAGGGTGGGGAAAGAAGGATGAATGGAAACAGAACCACAAGGAGGCAGTGGCATGAGTGATGTCACATTAAGGGGATTGCAACTGAGCAGAAGCTAAGTGTATGGCCCATCGTTTGTAACACTGATGAGCTGCTCTGTAAACTTCTACTACGTTCACAATACAAAGTTCATTGACATGGAGCTGCCAAAAATTCAAGCCAGATTCAGAAGAGGACACGGAACCAGGGATATCATTGCTGGTGTCAGATGGATCTTGGCTGAAATCAGAGCATATCAGAAAAGTGTTTATTTGTGTTTTATTGACTGCAAAGTCATTCGACCGTGTGGATCATAACAAACTATGGACATTGTGAAGAATGGGAATTCCAAAGCACTCCATTTTGCTCATAAGGAACCTGTACATAGACCAAGAGACAGCTATTTGAATAGAACAAGGAGACACTAAATGGTTTAAAATCAGGAAAGGGTTGTATCCTTTTACCATACTGATTCCATCTGTATGCTGAGCAAATAATCTGAGAAGCTGGATTATATGAAGAAGAACATGGCATCAGGATTGAAGGAAGACTCATTAACAACCTGTGATGTGCAGATGACACAACCTTGCTTGCTGGAAGTGAAGAGGACTTAAAATACTTGCTGATGAAGATTGAAGACTTCAGTATGGATTGCACTCAATGTAAATAAAACAAAAATCATCACAATTGGACCAATAACGTCATGATAAGCAGAGAAAAGACCAAAGTTGTCAAGGATTTCATTTTACTTGAATCTCCAATCAATGCTCATGAAAGCAGCAATTTGAGAAATCAAAGAACGTATTGCATTAGGCAAATCTGAGGCAAAACTTTTTAAACCCCTGCAAAGCTTTTGTTTGGGGAAATAGGAGTTAAAAGTTATATTAGGTCCTCGCTGTCTCCGCTTGCCACCCTCTTTCCTATAATAAACCTTCGCTCCTATAGAAGCCCTGCCTCACCTGATAACAGAAGGAGGCAAGAACCCTCGCTTGTAGGGTGGAGATGCGGTTAGCCCTCCTGGTAACAATTTGTGGATCATTTGCCCCATGGTACAACTCATTTGTACTAAAAATTAAGCTACAGTGCCCAAGAGAAACCGTCTGTGGTCCTGGCAGTGGCCCAGTGGCCAGTGTGGACAGTGGCCATGTGGATTTACACAGTGACAGGTCTGAAGTACACTGCTGAGAAGTGACTGAATTGTAGATAGATTTACTTCACGATATTCTGAAATGATTTCATTTCCCCCACTGGAGAGCTCCTTTTAGTCTCCCCACCCCACTCCTGTCTGCCAATTGCGATGTTAAGAGTTGAAAAGCGAACTGGGTCTCTACAGTATTGAACAGAGACTGCTAGTTGGATGTGTCTTTGCGAAGCAATTTAGACCTCCTTCCCAGCCCCATCCACTGAGGAGTCCCTCATCCTCCCAGCTCCAAGCTTCTGAACTACAATCTGCTCCCTGCACTTCATATCTAAATTGAGACCTGGCTGGAGACCAAAACCCATCGGCTTGGGGAAGACTGCAAATCGGTCTAAATTTACATATAGATTTCCCAGGGCAGGGGCTCCAGCCCTTTCCTGTTGAGGGTGAGGCTAGCTGTTCTTGGTTTCCTGATTACCCGGGGGTTGAGTTGACGTGCACCGTGCAGGAGCAGCTCTCTGGGTCTAGTGGTGGAATTACATTGTAAAAGCTTCATGGATGATAAGTCAGGTGAACCGTGGGGAACAGGAGACAGAAGGTCACGAGAAGTCACGAGTTTACTACACTCACAGTTCAGAGTGTTCAGAGAGGGAGGCACAGCATGCGATGGGGGGCTGAGCCCGAGGACTAGCTGAGAGCTGGAACTGCAGGAGAGGGTTTGTGCATGGTAAAGGGGGAGGCGGGAGTCAGAAAGGTTTCCTGGGCTTTCTGGGATGCTTCCTGAAGGCACCTTCAGTCATTCTGCAGGCTCTGTCCCTGAAGGCAATTAGAACAGATGCATCCTAGCCCAGGAGTGTGAGAACTAGACAAGAGAGTAGGCTGAATTAGCTCAACTAGGGGACTAGAGCAGCCTCCAGCCAGAGCTCCCAGATGTTAGAAAGGCAATAACAGTGCAGTGGGTGGTGTCTTGGTTCTCCAATGCTTCTATCATGGCAATCTCTCAAGGGGGTGACTTTAATAAACGCATGTATTCTCTCACTCTTCATTTTAGTGAGATGCTGTCCAGTCACTTCCCACCCATATCACCCTGTGTACAACAGAACAAAATGCCGACCAGTTCTGAGCCTTCCTCACAATTGTTATTTTGGGACTCATTGCTGTTGCCACCATGTCATTCCAGCTCTTTGGGGGGCTTCCTCTGTTTTGCTGACCCTATACTGTTCCAAGCATGATGTCCTTTTCCTGATCCCTCATGACATGTCCAAAGTACGAGAGATGACAGCTCACCACCTTCACTTCAAAGGAACATTGTGGTTGCCTTTCTTTCAAGACACATTTGTTTGTTTGTTCTTCTGGTAACCCATGGCACTTTCAATATTCTTCTCCAATACCAAATTCAAATGCATTGGTTCTTCTCCTGTCTTCCTGATTCACTAGCCAACTTTCACATGCATAGGAGGCTATTGAAAATGCCATGGCCTGGGTCAGGTGCATCTTAGTCCTCATGCTGACATCTTTTCTCTTTAACACTTTTTAAAAGGAGCTCCAGTAGCGTAGTGGTTACGAATCGGGCTGCGAACCACAAGGTCAGCAGTTTGAAACTACCAGCTGTTCTGCGGGAGAAAGATGAGGCTTTCTGCTCCCGTAAAGATTTACAGCCTCGGAAACCCTGTACAGGGTCACTATGAGTCGAAACCGACTCCACGGCACATAACAACAACAACAAAAGACGTCTTGTGCAATAGATGTACTCAATGTAATGTACTTTGATTTCTTGACAGCTGCTTCTATGATTGTGGATTCCAAGAAAAGTGGAATCTTTGACAACTTCAATCTTTTCTCCATTTGTTGTTGTTAAGTGCCATCGAGTAGGTTCCAACTCATAGCAAACTGCATAGGGTTTCCAAGGAGTGACTGGTGGGTTTTGAACCACTTGTGGTTCAAACCTACATTGCAGTTGAGTACTTATCCTACAACACTACACTAGAACTCCTTTCTCCATTTATCATGATGTTATTTATTGGTACAGTTGTGAGGATTTTTGTTTTTTTTCATTAAGACACAATCCTTAGTCTTTGATCTTCATCACTAAGTATTTTAAGTCTTCTTCACTTTCAGCAAACAAGGTTGTATCATTTGCATATCACAGGTTGTTAACGTCTTCTTCCAATCCTGATGCCCCGTCCTTCCTCATATAACCCAGCTTCTCATCTAACCCAGTGCTCAACATGCAGATTGAATAAGTATGGTGAAGGGATACAACCCTGGTGCACACGTTTCCTGATTTAAAAACTGTTCAGTATTCCCTTGTTCTGCTCTAAGGCTGCTTCCTGGTCTATGTTTCTTCATGGGCACAATGAAGTGTCTGAAATTTCAATTCGTCGCAATGATTTCCATAGTTTGTCATGATTTACAAAGAAAGCCTTTGCATAGTCAATAAATCACAAGTAAACATCTTTCTGGAATTCTCTGTTTTTAATCAAGATCCATCTGATACCAGCAATGATATCTCCAGCTCCATGTCTTCTTCTCGATCTGGCTTGAATTTTTGACAGTTTTCTGGTGAGGTACTGCTGCAACCATTTTTGAATTATCTTCAGCAAAATTTTGCTTGCGTGTAATTTTAATGATGTCATGTGATGATTTCTGCATTCTGCTGGGTTACCTCTTTGGAATGGGCACAAATATGGATCTTTTGCATTGCTTGACATAGATGAGTGAGCGCATCAGTTTGTTGCAAGATTTCAATTTGTGTTCTGTTAATTCCTGGAGCCTTGTTTTTTTTGCCACTGCCTTCAGTGCGGCTGGATTTCTTCCTTCTGTTCCATTGTTTCTTGATCATACGCTGCCTCTTGAAATGGTTGCGTGTCGACTGTATACCTTTCATCTTCTTTTGGTGCTTTTTTCATCATTCAATATTTTGCCCATACAATCCTTCATTAGTGCAACCCAAGTCTTGAATTTTTTCTTCAGTTCTTTCAACTTGAGAGATGCTGAGCGTGTTCTTCCCTTTTGGTTTTCTAACTCCGGGTCTTTGTACATTTCACTACGATACTTGACTTTGTCTTCTCGAGCTGTCCTTTGAAACGTTCTGTTCAGTTTTTTTTTCCCTCTTTATTTCTCCCTTTTGCTTTAGCATTTCCACACTCAAGAGCAGGTTTCAAAGTCTCTTCGGACATCTGCTGTGGTCTTTTCTTTCTTTTCTGTATGATGACCTTTTGCTTTCTTCCTGTATGATGTTCTTGATGTCATCCACAATTCTCTAGCCTTCAGGCATTAGTGTCTCATGCATCATATCTACTCTTGAGATGGTCTATAAATGTAAGAGGGTGGCACTGTAGGATAACACTGGACCGTGAGGTCGATTTAAACTTCTTGGTGCTGGTTCAAAGCTACCAGCCACTCCTCGGAAACCCTATACAGGGTCGCTTTGAGTTGGAACTGACTTGACGACACTTAACAACAATATATTCAAGGTCACATTTTGGCTAACATGGATTTTCTTTAACCCTATTCAGGGCTGTGCAGTCCAACTGATTAGGTCCAGATGTATGTTGTTGTTGTTAAGTGCCATCTAGTCTATTCCGACCCATAGTTATCCTGTATAGAGTTTCCAAGGAGCAGCTGGTGAACTTGAACTGCTGACCTTGCAGTTCAACCAGTTTTGCAGTCTGGTGCATTAACCCACAGCACCACAACAGGACTCCCAGGTGTACAGTTGTTGTTTATGTATTTGCAATGAATAAGCCATTAGTCTTGCACAATTCCATCATGTGATCTTAAGCATATCTATTATCAAGACCATAATTTCCAACCACTGATTCTTCCTCTTTGTTTCCAACTTTTGCATTCGAATCACCAGTAATTATCAATGCATATGAATCGCATGTTTGATCATTTTCAAACTGAAGAAGTCGGTAGAATTCTCCAATTTTGTCATCACTGGCTTTAGTGGGTGGTGTGTAAATTTGAATATTAGTGGCGTTAAGATTGTATTGTATGGTATTAAGTGTTGTTAAGATTGTCAAGTGCCAATCGATATTGATTTTTATGCATTCCATTGCATTGTTGACAATTTCTAAGTCCTAGATTCCTACTTTCTACATTCCATGTTCTGATTTTTAACGGATCTTTGCAGCTGTTTCTCTTCATTTTGAGATGTCCCTCATCAGCAAATGAAGGTCTTGAAAACTTGGCTCCATCTGTGTCATTATGGTCAACTCAACTTTGAGGCAGCTTTTCCTCAGTCATATTTTGAGTGACTTCCAACCTGAAAGACTCACCTTCTGACACTATATCTGAAGGTGTCCAGCTGCTATTCTGAAGGTTTTCAGTGGCCAACCATTCAGAAGTGGTTTGCCTCTCCTTCCTAGTATGGCTTAGTCTGGGAGCTCTGCAGAAACCTGTCCACCATGGGCCCCTGCTGATGGTATAGCTTCCAGCATCACTGTAACGCACACCACTGCAGTATGCCACACTGACAGACAAGCGGTGGTCTCAGACTTTAGGAGGCTAGACATTCACATTCATAGCACCAGCTCTAGGAGAAGGTTCTGTCTCTCTGTCAGCTCACAGTTGAGAAGGAAGTTCCTGGTCTCCTTTCAGCATCTGTGGACCCAGCATTCCTTGGAGATCTCCATGTGTCTTGGCATCAATCTTCCTCTGGGTCTAGGAAGTTCCCAGTGCAGGGACCTTGGTTCAAAGGAGTGATTCTTCCTGGGCTCTTTTTTCTTGGTGGCAGTAGGAGCCCCTTATGTCTGCTTGCCTGTTTAATCACGTTCATATCTCGAAAATGATTGTCTAACGATACAACCTAATCCTGTAGATTGTCTCCTTCCTCGTTAATATCAGGTTCACTATTGCTGCCTCATTAACATCATGTTGTTGGTGTTGTTAAGTGCAGTCCAGTCAGTTCTGATTCATAGCAACCCTATACAGGATTCCTAGGAGCAGCTGGTGGGTTTGAACTGCCCACCTTGCAGTTGTTGTTGTTAAGTGCTGTTGAGTCAGTTCTGACTCAGCAACCCTGTATAGGGATTGCTAGGAGCAGCTGGTGGGTTTGAACTGCCCATCTTGCAGTTGTTATTGTTAAATACTGTTGAGTCAGTTCTGACTCATAGCATCCCTGTATAGGGTTTCCAAGGAGCAGCTGGTGAGTTTGCAGTCCAGTGCTGATCCTACAACGCCACATCAGGAGTTCAACCTTGCAGTTGGCAGCCCAGTATTTATCCTAAGGTGCTGCACCAGGTGAGGATTGATGACATATCAGATAATTACATCAGATCACAAAAGGAAGGTAATTATGTCATACTGTAATGTTGATAACTACATCATACTGAGAATCATAGCCTCGCCAAGGGGGCACAGTTCAATCAACAACAGGTGTGGATTTGACAATGACAGTAGTTGGTCTTGGGGTGGGGGTCAAGGGACTGGTCAGATGAACTTATGGGGGTTCTTATTGTGGTGCTGGGTCAGAAGAATCCTTGAAAGGGGCAGGAAAGAAAGGACCCTTCTAGAACTTTTCTCTGAGCAGTTCAGAACTGCCTTCTTGTAAGACCCTTTACTCACCCCCTCCACTACTTTCCTCTCTACCTCTTCCCTCTTGAGGCTCATTTTACCTCCCCTTCTGAGTCTGTGCTGGTCAGCGCAATGAGCCTCCCTGGTTTGCCTTCAGATAAATGGGGTCCCATTAGCTGCCTGTTTAACAGCCGTATTTCTCCCTGGTGATGAGAGGTCAATATCTCCCGCATGAAATAGTGCTTCACGAGTCTTCATCCCAGACTTGAAATGCAGGGCAATTACTCAGCAGTGATTCCAGAGCAGTGGCAGCTTTGGCGACAGACGGCCTCTCCCGGCGTCTCTGGGTGATTGGAGCTCGGAAATAACCAGGTTTCCGTTTTCAGAAGATTGATGTCTCTTCAGGGCTTTCAGGGCTTCTGTGAAGCTTCGCTCTCCAGCATCCTCCTTCCAGAGACCTGGGTTTCAGTGTGAGTCCCACCACCACCCCTGGGGTGGAGGGTTCCAGACACTCTAGGTTGCATCCCCATCAGAGGGAGATGACCAGTGGCTCCTTCCGTTTTGATTCCCATAAGGTCATGCTACAGTTGAAAAGAGAAATGGAGTCTGATGTAGGGTGTCTACTCTTTGGAGTGGAGTCCTGGTGACTCAGTGGTAAAGCACTTGGTGGGTGATGGAAATGTGACGTTCTGCATCAAACTCCATTTCTCTCTTTTCCACCGTAGAATCCTCCAGCTCTCCACAGAAGGTAGGTGTGGGGAGTCTGCTCCCATAAAGATTTGCAATTTTACTCTGTCCTGTATGGTCACTGTCTTAGGCAAGGTTTTCAGGAGAAGCAAACCCAGTGAAACATACACGTATAGATAAAAAGAAGTTTATTATCAAGGAAATAGCTTACAATTGCAGAGTCCCAGGTCCCCAGTAGAAGAGAGAGAGAGTCCTTCCCTGCATGTCCATTATATTGGGAGTTGGCCACACCCCCAAGGAAGCATCCCTTCAACTGATTAGCTGCTCATAGCCAATCATCATAAAGCTAACTATGCATGTATCAGGTCCCATCACCATGGCAATAAGCACATCCCAACTGCCAAACCTCTGGAAATCCTGGCCTAGCCAAGTTGGCATAAACCCTAACCATTACAGTCACTATTATCTGAATCAACTTGATGATAATAAGGTTAGTCCTTGGAGCTGCCAGTTTAAGTAGACCCGGATTCAAACCCACCAGCTGCTCTGTGGAGGAAATTGGAGGCTTTCTGCTCTCTTAAAGATTTACAGCCTCAGAACCCTAAACAGGATCACTATGAATTGATATCAACTTCTTGGCAGTGCGTTTGATTTGGTTTGCGGATGAACTGCAAGAAAAGAATCAGCAGAGCCTGACATGAACTGGAAGAAAATAAATTTCTGTTCTTCAAGTCACCTACCTTTTGGTTTTTGTTATGACAATTCTTGGAAGCTAAGCTAGGGGTTGAAAACAACATAGACCAAAAATGGCAGTCAATGTTAACCTGCAAGACCCAACCCAAACGCACTGCTACGGAGGCAATGTCAACTCATAGCAACTTTATAGGACAAAGTAGAACTGCCCTATAGGGTTTCCAAGGCTGTCTTTATGGGAGTAGATCTTTCTCCCTGGGAGGTGGGCAAGTGGGTGGATGGGTGGGCGGTGAGAGAGAGGTACTTGTCAATCTTTCCTGCCTGTCCAGGTCATGGGCATACAGTCTAAAGTGTTGGCTCCGTGTTTGTATCCACTTCCCACTTCAGTCATTTCTTCTTCTCAGCTCTGAATTTCTTTCTCTGTAAACAGCTGCTCAGTTAGGTGCTTCCGAAGAAGACAAGGAAGAACCCAGAATTCCTGTGGGTTTTTGTACCTTATTTTTGGTGTCTTGTGCATAGTGCCTGGTGGAACACACCCAGACACCCATCCACAACCCCCTTGATTTATCAAATGATCAGAAAAGACACCTCCCAACATGTTCACAGTTAGAACATGAGCTGTCCCTTCCAAGACAGGCCCCCTCCCACCCATGGATCATCCCAGTCCACACCCACAGTCCTCACACACCAAGCCTGACATGTTCCCCAAGTGTTTTCCTGCCAAGTTCTCTATGTGAGCAAAGTAATGTTCCATTTGCATGTGTGAAAATCTACCCTAGACTGAGTTAGTAGTAGCGATTGATTTTAAGGATCTTTAAATGCCAACCCAGCTGCTAAGTTCTCCACCAGGAGTGGAGTGTGGAACCTAATACCCGATTGCTGTGAAATGAAAAAACCCAGCTCAGTGAACTACTACCCATACTCCAGTGTGTCTTCCTGGAGTGCCTTGTGTGTAGCTGGACTATGCCACCCGCATTTCAAAGGTCACAGTGCACAAGTTTCAGTGGAATGTCCAGATTAGGACATCTAGTTCCAAAGATGAAATGTTATGGATCATAGAGATCCACTTCACACTGATCATGAAAAAGGTGGAGGACGGGGCAGCACTTCGTTCCGTTGTGCCTGGGGTCCCATGAGTCAGAGCCCACTCAGAACCTCTTGCAACAACATCTCCCTAAATGGAGTCCCAGGGTGGTTCAAGGCTGGAGACTAGATTCACCCAGAGGAGACTTAGAGGAAGTTCTAGAGAAGTATTTATGAAAAATCATCCACTGAGAACCCTGTGGAGCACAGTTCTACTCTGACACACACAGGGCACCATGAGTGGAATCTACTTATGAAAAATCATCCACTGAGAACCCTGTGGGCCCTGCTCTGACACACACAGGCACCATGAGTGAGATCTACTTATGAAAAATCACCCACTGAGAACCCTGTGGGCACAGTTCTACTCTGACACACATGGGGCACCATGAGTGGAATCTACTTTGGAAAATCATCCACTGAGAACCCTGTGGGGCACAGTTCTACTCTGACATACACGGGGCACCATGAGTGGAATCTGCTTATGAAAAATCATCCACTGAAAACCCTGTGGGACACAGTTCTACTCTGACACACACGGGGGCACCATGAGTGGAGTCTACTTATGAAAAATCATCCACTGAGAACCCTGTGGAGGACAGTTCTACTCTGACACACATGGGGGCGCCATGATGGACTCTACTTATGAAAAATCATCCACTGAGAACCCTGTGGCTTTATTGACTATGCAAAGACATTCGGCTGTGTGGATCATAGCAGACTATGGGTAACATTGCAAAAAATGGGAGTTCTAGGACACTTAATTGTGTTCATGCAGAACTTAGACATAGACCAAGAGGCAATTGTCCAACTAGAATAATGGGATACTAAAATCAGGAAAGGTGTGCGTCAGGACTGTAACCTTTCACCATACTTATTCAATCTGCATCTTGATCATATAATCTGAGAAGACAGACTACATGAAGAAGGAGACAGACATCAGCATTGGAGAAGGCTCCTTAACCTGTAATATGCAGACGACGCAACTTTGTTGAATGCAAAGAGCACCTGAAGCGCTCACTGATGAAGACCAAAGACTACACCTTCAGTGTGGATTACACCTTAAAGAAAACAAAACTCTCCACAAGTGGACAAATAAGTAACATCAGGATAAAGGAGAAAAGACACTGACGTTGTCAGGGATTTCCTTTTACAGGGCTCCACATCAGCACACAGGGAAGCAATCAAACAACATATTGCATTGGGCAAGTCTGCTGCAAAAAAAAACTTTCAAGTGTTACAAAGCAAAGATGTCACTTTGAGAGCACTGAGGTGCCCAAGTCAAGGCATTTTCAGTGGTCTTCTTTGCATGTGAAAGATGGACAGTGAATAAGCATGACTGAAGAAGAATTTGAAATATTGTGACTACTGAAAAATGAACACATTTGTCTTGGAAGAAGCACAGGCAAGAATGCTCCTTGGAGGCAAGGATGGGAGATTTTATTTCATGTCCTTTAGACAGGTTATCAGGAGGGACCAGTGCTTGGTAAAGTAGAAGGCCTATGTAAAACAGGAAGACACTCAACAAGATGGACAGCCGCTGCAATGATGAGCTGATACTCAGGAAAGGTTGTAAGGATGGGGCGGGATTTGGCAGTGTTTTATTTTAGGGTCAATATGAGTCAGAACTGACTTGACAGCAGCTAACAACAACACACAGGGAGGGAGGTATTCTCCAGTCCCCTGATGACCGAGGCCCCAGGGCCAGCTGCTCAGTCCCCTGTTAACTGTTTACTGTGTGGATGCCAGGTGGTGGACTTGGGCAGGCTACACCAAAGGAAACTGGACTGCCACTGTTCAGAAGGAATTGTGGGGAGCGTGGTTGAATGAGGTCACAGAGGGTTTGTGATTAGGAAGTTACTGTACACAATGCTGCCCTGGAAATCCTGGCTTGCCATTTCTCCTTGGAGCTGCTTCCTGGGCATAGCCGGCACTGACAGGTTAACCCTGTACTAAGTCCACCTCCACCCAAGTGCCACAGGCTCTCCTGTCACTGTGCAACCCGAACCAAACCAGACCCACGGCTACTGAGTGGATTCCAACTCACAGTGAGCCGGGAGGACAGAGCAGAGCTGCTCCGCAGAGTTTCCCGGACTGTCTCTGTAAAGGTGCAGACTGCTTCAGGCAGCCTCATCCTTTTCCCATGGAGAGGCTCACGGGGTGGAGCAGCTGGTAGCTTCAAAACGCCCACCTTTCAGTTAGCGGTCCAACACTTAACCCCCTGTGCTACCACAGCGCCTTCTTGTTGTCATAGCAACCCTACCAGAACAAAACCCCCTTCTTGGGACCTCACACTTGGGATCATGGCTGCTGCTACAGAGCCAATCCATCTCATTGGGGGTCTTCTTCTTCTTTTTTGCCTACCCTCCACTTTTCCAAGCATGATGTCCTTCTCCAGGGACTGGTCCCTCCTGACAACATGTAGGAGAGACAAAATTAGCCATCCTGACTTCTAAGGAGCATTTTGGTTGTACTTCTTTCAAGGTAGCTTTGTTTGTTCTTCTGGCAGTCCGTGGTACTTTTGATACTCGTCTTTAACACCATAACTCAAATGCATCGATTGTTTTCTGGTCTTCCTTATTCAGCGCAATGCGTATTCCTGCAGAATCACTGTTCTGGGCAGCACCCTCGGTAAGACCTTTGGCAACGGATGCGTTCCAACTTTTTTGGGCCACAGCTAAGCAAATGATGGTATTTTAATATGCTGGCCTAGGTAGGGCACAGGGATCCAAAACACAAACACAAAGCCTGAGCAGATATAATGGAGTATTTGAATAGAATCACATGTCATCTGCTTCTATTCACATTCCAAGAATATGTACCAGAAATGTCGTTTATACTGAAAGTATTCAAATGCAAATGAATCAGAATGCCAAGTATCACGCGCTTAAGTCACCAGCGTGATTTACGTCACCTGAGTGCTTTACGTCACCCAGCGCTCAGTGCTTAGTGTTCATGGGTACCAAGGCATCCCCAGTCTTTTCCTCCATCGTCACTGGCCGTCTTCCCTCCGTGCATCTCTCTGTCTCTTCTCCTTGCCTATCAGGAGAGCAGACATGGGATTTAGGGCTCATCCTAATCCAGTATGACTTTAGCATAAACCATCATATCTGCTTAGATCTCATTTCTAACCAAGGTGCCATTCTGAGGTTCTGGTGGACATCATTTTGGGGGTATTACCCGGTGCATTACATGGATACAAGCGACTGGTCGCCCCTTGCCACCACTGGCGCGCTGGCAGCTCTCCATCACTGTCTTCAGCTCAGTGGGTCCTCACATCAGGACTCAGACCTCCGAGGCATTTGCAGCTGCCATGAACCAGCGTCTGTGGGACCTGGGGAAGGATTTGGTGTGGGCGCATGAGGACCACTTCCCGTATAAGTATAACGCTGGGATTCTGACAGTGCTGGTCTCCTGCTCAGCATGGAGGGAAGTCTGCAAAGCCAGTTCAGTGTCAAATAGCAAAGCAGCCACGCATCTGTGCCAGGATGCACCTGGACGTTCTCCTGCAGACCCACCACCTCTCAGGACCTGAGTGTCCAAGGACAGACTCTGAGAACAGCAATTCACCCTGTGCTCACTGCATCTGCCACAGTGGCCGGACCACCACAGATCCACTGGAGAGCTGGCGTCTCCCAGCGATGGGCTGAGCACCAGCTGTCAGACAATGGTACCCTCAGTTACTGCATGATAAGATGTATTCAGGGGGTCCTGCCAACGTTGGGATGGAGGTGGGCTATTGGGCTGTGGAATCTTGCATCCAGGTTCAGACGGTGGCCCTGCCACCAGCCACATGGGCCCCATCCATCGTGGAACCCCCACTCAGTCTGGTGTTCTCAGGTTTAACATCTTGGGGAGTCTCCCTGAACAAAACTCTGGGGATGGACTGCCTGCACCCATCCATCTGAGCATCTCCATTGTTGAAGTCAGGAATGCATGAATCCTAATAACTAAATAATAAAATAAGTAAATAATAATAATTATTATAGAAGAGTTGGTAAGTGCCGTCGAGTTGGTTCCTACCCACAGTGACCCTGTACAAGGTTTCTGAGGAGCAGCTGGTGAGCTTGAACCACCAACCTTATGGTTCAAACTGAGTTTGTAGCCCAGCACATTAATCCACAGGAGAGTGGGTTAGTAGTAAATAATGAATCATGAGTGAATATAGCTTTACTAACATGTGGATTGAGTTTCCTTGTGCTGGGAATTTATCTAAGAATTCTATGTAATTGTTAATTAATTAAATGTTCATGATGACCTCATGGAGCTGGTGCCATTATTATCCCCATTTTACAGATGGGAAAGCTGAGGCACAAAGAGGGGAAGGGGCTTGCTCAAGGTCCCATAGCCAATAGGGACAGAGGCCAGGACTGGAACCAGGACTGAAACCTGGCTGCTGACTCAAAGTTCTAGCCACTGCCTTCCACTGCCTGATGCTTTTTCAATCCCATGCCGTGGCATCAAGTCTGACTAAGAGCAAGCCTGTGCGACAGAATAGAATGCACCCATAGGGTTTCCAAGGAATCCTAGTAGCGTAGTGTGTAACACATAGATAGGGCTGCTAACCTCAAGGTCAGCAGTTTGAATCCACCAGTCACTCTGCAGAAGAAAGATGAAGCATTCTGCTCCCATACAGAGTTGCAGCCCCGGAACCCTACACAGGATCATTCTGAATCAGAGCTGACTCAATGACTAAACCATAGGGTTTCCAAGGCTGTAATCATTATCAAAGCAGACTGCTACATCTCTCTCCCAAGGAGCGGCTGATGGATACAAACCACTAATCTTTTGTTTAGCAGCCGGAGTGCTTAACCACTTCGTTAACAGGGCTCTCCTTATGTTAAAATATCTTAACATTGTAAAAAAAAGATGACTAGGCTCACCTAGGCTCACCTGTGGAGTAGGAAGACAGTGAAGGAAGAGTGAGGCTGTGGTTTGGGCAGGGCAGGCTGCTCACATTGAAGAGAAAGGAGCTTTCCACCTGCTTCCCAGGTAATGACAAGGAGGGTATAGGAGGCGGTCCAGGTAGGTGGCTGTCATCTTCCAGCTTCCAAAACGTGTCCTAATTTAAACTGACTGGGGCCAAGCTCTGTCTTACTAAGAGAGAAGACTGAATTATGTACTGTGACGGTTTTTAAAAGAATGTCTAAAATATGCGTAGTAACATAGCTAACGAAATAGAATCGGCCTAGTCAAATTTCATGCTGGCTTCTGGAGTGAATGAAGAGAGACAATTTGCAATCAGTGTTTCTGTCATATCTGAATGAAATGCATGTAAGCCAGTCACTTCTTGCCTTTGTAGCCCCCCATTTTGGGTAGCCAATGTCCAAGTTGCCCATCCCTGTCTACCCTGTGTATCAAGGGAGTGGGAATGATCCTCGCTGTAAAGATTTGTTCCCTCTTTTGAGCTACTGCATCCATAGGTGTAGGTCAAGTTCATCAAATTGTATCAGATTACTCTTTTTTTCCTCTTTTTTCTTCTTCTAGTTGAGCTCTGATCATCCAGTCATTGAAGCCAGGTCAAGTGGGTATTATCTGCAAGTGTGGGTGTTCTTGTGCATATGCCCTCTCTTCTTATCAGCTGGATGCTTCACTCTCTACTCTAGTCCTCTGTTGCCATGTCACTGACTCTGGGCCCAAGAGTCCCCAGGTCTTGCCCCACTGCTGGCCAACCACATCTTTACCTGGGTTCACAGGAGTCTACTGAATGTTGTAGGGCTTAGCTTGCAGCTTCATTGCTGTTTTTCCCTCACTTCCCCTTATCGGTGACCAAAGTGGTCACCAGTCAGAGCGCATGTCTGCTTGCGTATTCCCACTGAGCCTTAGTCCTGGAAGGGGGTTTTGCCCTAAGGGAACCTGACCACTTGCCTTGATGTCTCCTGGGTGAGGATTTCTTGTTTCTTGTAGAAGCAAATAACTCTCCTTTATTGAGAGTTACTGTATACTGGGCACTTTGCACAACATCCCCTTGTAGCCCTCATAACTATTTTACAACACTGACCTTTACCAGTTTTTACAGATGGAGACATTAAGGTTTGGAGACTTTACATCATCTGTTATGGGGTGTTCTAAAGTAATTACCCATCCAGCCTTCTCTTAGGTGTTAGGTGCGGTTGAGTGCTGATGTATAACAATCCCATGTATGATAAACAAAACATGGTTTGGGCCCTGCCATTCTCACAGTAGTAGGTCGGTCTGAGCCCATTGTTGCCGCTACTGTATCAGCTCATCTTGTTGAGGGCCTTTCTCTTTTTGGCTGATGCTCTACTTTACCACATACGGTATATCCTTGGTCCCTCCTGAGAACGTGTCCTCACTTCTAAGGAGAATTCTGACTGTTTCCTCCCAGGAAGATTTGTTTGCTCTTGAATTCCATGCTATATTAATATTCTTTGCCAATACCACAGAGTTGAATGCATTAGTTCTTTGGTCTCCCTTTTCCACTGTGCAGTTTTCAGATGCGTACCTTTCTGGTATCTAACTTTGTCTCCAAATACGGAGGGGCTGAGACACTGAAGAACAGAGCTGATGACTCCAGCTTTATGGCTGTGATTGTTGTTAAGCACCTTTGAGTCGGTTCTGACTCATAGCGACCCTATATAGGGTTCCTGATATGCAGCTAACACAACCTTGCTTGCTGGAAATGAAGAGGACTGGAAATTCTAACTGATGAAGATCCAAGTCACAACCTTCAGTATGGATTGCACTTCAGTGTAAAAAAATGAAAATTCTCACATCTGGACCAGTAAATAACAAAATGATAAACAGAGAAAAGATTGAAGTTTTTAAATATTTCATTTTCTTTGGATCTACTATCAACACTTGAGGAAACAACAGCCAATAAATCAAATAACATATTGAATTAGACAAATCTGCTGTAAATGACTTCTTAAAAGTGTTGAAGAGCAAAGATGTCATTCTGAGGACTAAGGTGCACCTGACCCAAGCCATGGTATTTTCAGTCATCTCATATGCAAGTGAAAGCTGGATAGTGAATAAGAAAGACCATAGAAGAAGTAATGCATTTGAGTTATGGTGTTGGAGGAGAAAACTGTAAGTACCGTGGAATGCCAGAAGGACAAACACATCTGTGTTAGAAGTACAGACAGAATGCTCCTTAGAAGCCAGCATGGGGAGACTTTGTCTCTTGTACTCTGGACATGTTGTCAGGACGTCATGCTTAGAAAAGTGGAGGGTAAGCAAAAAAAACCCAGCAAGGCCCCCAATGAGCTGGATTGACACAACATTAGGATCAGACATGATGACAGTGGTGAGGATGGCACAGGACTGGACAGCGTTTCCTTCTGTTGTGCAGGGTCACTACGAGTCAGAACTGACTCGACTTCACCTAGCAACAACCACAACACCTTCTGACATTGACAAGCATTATGTTAATTACCATCCAACCAATCCATGTGATTTTGAACTGTGTGTTCTGTATCTGTCAGGTAAAACCTGCTGCCACTGAGTCCATTCTGACTCTTAACAACCTTACAAGGACCAAGTTGACCTGCCCTGTAGGATCGCCAAGACTGTCACCTTTATAGAAACAGACGGCCACATCTTTCTCCTATGGAGTCACTGGTGGGTTCTAACCACCAACCTTTTAGTTATCAGCTGAGTGCTTAACCCATTGCACCACCATGGCTCATATGTGTAAGATGTTGATGTTGTTGTGGACCGTCCCCTCGGTTCTGACTCATAGTGACCCTGTATAGGGTTTCTGAGAGTTGCTAGTGGGTTTGAACTGCCGACCTTATGGTTACCAGTCCAGTGCTTATCCTACAGCAGCACACCAGGACTCATGTGTTAAAGGCTGTTGTTGTTAAGTGCTTTGGAACTAGTTCTGACTCATAGCGACCCTGCATAAGCCCTGTATAGGGTTTCCAAGGAAACCTTGAAACCTGGTGGGTTTGAACCATCAACCTTGAGGTTAGCAGTTCAGTGTTCACCCTACAGCACCACACCAGGACTCCATGTGTCATATTGTTGTTGTAAAGTGCTGTTGAGTTGGTTCCAACTCATAGTGACCCTGTATAGGGTTTCCAGGAGCAGCTTGTGGGTTTGAACCACCACCTTTCAGTTCAAGTCAACCTTGCAGTCCAGTGCTACATCTAACCAGGACTCCATGTCAGATTTATGGTTGTTGTTGTTAAGTGTTGTCAAGTCAGTTCTGACTCATAGCAACCCCGTATATGATATCTAAGGAGCAGCTGGTGGGTTTGAACTGCCGACCTTATGGTTCAGTGCTGATCCACAGTGCCAACATGTCCAGTGCTGATCCACAGTGCCAACATGTCCAGTGCTGATCCACAGTGCCAACATGTCCGGTGCTGATCCACAGTGTCAACATGTCAGGTGTTGTTAAGTGCTGTCAAGTTGGATTTCAATTCATAGCAACCTTGTACAGGGTTTCTGAGGAGCGGCTTGTGGGGTTGAACTGCCATCCTTGCAGCTATTATTCTGCAGTACCACACCAGGACTCCTCATGTCAGATGTTATTAAGTGCCGTTGAATCAGGTCTGACCCATCGCGACCCTCTATAGGGTTTCCGAGGAGTAGCTGGTGAGCTTGAACCACTGACCTTGCGGTTCAAACCAACTGTGCAATCTAGCACATTAACCCACACTGCTATAACAGGACTTGTTGATAAGTGCCATCGAGTCAATGCTGACCTATAGTGACCCTGTATAGAGTTTCCAAGGAGCAGCTGGTGAGCTTGAACCAGTTGCAGTTCAAATGACATTACAGTCTGACTCATTAGCCCACAGCACCACACCAGGACTGTTGTTGTTAAGTGCCGTTGAGTTGGTTCCGACCCACAGTGACCCTGTATAAGGTTTCCGAGGAGCAGCTGGTGAACTTGAACTGCCGACCTTGCAGTTCAAACAGCTTTGCAGTCTGGCGCATTAACCCACAGCCCCACGCTAGGACTTCACATCAGGACTACTGGACCACAAATTGGAATTTCAAAAAATAAGCAAACGGAGGTCCTTCTCAGAGAAATGTAGTTATTAAACAGCCTTCAGAATGTGCCACAGAAGAAGACGTATTGGGGTGACCAGCTCTGTACTGGGACATCAGTCATAAGTGAGCTGAGTTTTGAAGGATGAGTAGGAGTTTCCTGTTAGAGAGCGGGAAAGATCATCATATAAGCAGATATGTGTGGCAAGTCTGGCCCGTGGAGTGGTTGTGTTCGGGTGAGGCTGGGAGACGGTGAGACCACTCTCTCTGGCACCATGCCCACCGTGGGAGAGAGAATGATGGTGATTGGCGGGTGGAGCCTGAACCTATTCTGAGGGATGTTATTGCTGTTTGGGGGGGGGGGTGTTCAAGTCAATTTTGACTCATAGCGACCCCATGTGACCCAGTAGGACTGCGCCATTCTACGGAAAGTAGCAATAAACCATTTCCTACCAGTGCCTCATGAAACAGGCAACCTTCAGGGGACGCAAAAGCTTCCCACTGGTGTCCAGAAGACCCTGGAACCCGGATGGGCCAGGACACTCCAATGGAGCTTTGACTCACCCCCTGAGCTTGTCCTACTCTAGACTCCCCTAGTCCCCCATTTGGAACGGTCCCTTAAGACGATGGAACCTGAGAAAAGAAACTCAACTTCACTCATCCTCAAAGATACACAAATGAAAATGACACAGAGGTGATGCCATTGCTTACCCCTCAGAGTGGAAGGATACATGGGTTCATTCATGAGCACGTGGGGATGGGAGCAGAGAGGGGTAAGCAGGCTGCCTCTGTGCTCTCACTGTTCCCAGGAGGGAAGATAGAAAAGTCTCTAAGAGCACTTCTGTGATTAGACGATATCTAGCAAAGGCTTGTAGTCTTTGAGCCAGCAATTCCGCAGTAAATATCCACCCCATAAATCCACCAGTATGCTCAAGGAATGACAGGAATGTATGAGTATTTGTTGCTCTATTTGTAATGGCAAAATACTGGAGACGTAAGCATAAAATACTGGAAAGCATAAACATCAGGGACTGGTTAACAAAACTGGCAGCAACCCCGTGGAATACTGAAAAGCATAGGGCAGGTCTTGGTGGCCTTGCCAAGCAAAGACAGGAAGGAGCTGAATGGCAGGTGTGTACGTTTTGTTTGTTTACAGACTCAGATGTAGATACAAAAAGGATACACCCACGCACTCATTCATATTTCCTTGTGTGTGAACAGAGTATCCCTAGAAAGCTATGTTAGAACTAGTAACAGTTCCTACACCTTTGGGATTGGTTGGCATTCATGCTTTGGTGGGCTTCCCTCTCCCATAATCATAGGAGATCACTTCTGGGAGCCGGTCGGAGCTGAAAACTGAAAGGTTGGCTGTTCTAGCTCACCCAGAGGTACCTCAGTAGAAAGGCTTGACAATCTATTTCCAAAAATGTAGAAAAACCTATGGAAACAGTTACATAACTTGAAGAATATAATCAGTGTCACTGAATTGTGCGTGTGGAAATCGGTGCATGCCCTGCTGTGTCTAATCTCAACAACCAAAAAATGAAATTCAAATTTAAAAAACATCCCAAGAATTCCTGCCATAAAAAAATTAATCTTAAAATATAAAATAATGGGAAGAATTCTGAATTCTAGACTTGGCTTTGCTGTTAAGGAGCAGCTGTGTGATCTTAGGCGAATGGCTTTTTCTGTTTGACTTCAGGTTTTTTTGTCTTTAAAACAAGCCTGCTTCTAATTGCCCCTTTTCAATCCAATTTTATGATTAGTAGCTGTTTCTCTACTCATTTGCCTTCCATTGAAAAGAACAGACTTTGAAT
The DNA here is from genome assembly GCF_000296735.1 of Chrysochloris asiatica. Classification (NCBI taxonomy): domain Eukaryota; kingdom Metazoa; phylum Chordata; class Mammalia; order Afrosoricida; family Chrysochloridae; genus Chrysochloris; species Chrysochloris asiatica. The sequence continues at coordinate 5,622,035 of NW_006408650.1, read as the reverse complement.
TTGGAAGACCTGAGTCTGAATCGTCTCTCTTCTTAAGTGTTATGTGACTTTACACAAATCACCCAACATTTTTCAATTTCAGTTTTCTCACTTGTAAAATGTGGACGATGTAACCTGTCCCCTAGAACTATTCTGAGGGTTAAAATAAATAGGAGGGAAATTTAAAAACTCATGGAAAAATTCCATTATCTTTTAATTCTGTATTTCCATGAAGTTTTAAAGTCCCTTCATACTACGTTGTTGTTGTTGTTATTGGGTACCATCAAGTCAGTTCCAACTCACAGGGACTTTGTATAGGATTTCTGATGTTGTAAGTCTTTACGGGAGCAGAAAGCCTGGTGGAACACACCCAGACACCCATCCACAACCCCCTTGATTTATCAAATGATCAGAAAAGATACCTCCCAACATGTTCACAGTTAGAACATGAGCTGCCCCTTCCAAGACAGGCCCCCCCACCCATGGATCATCCCAGTCCACACCCACAGTCCTCACACACCAAGCCTGACATGTTCCCCAAGTGTTTTCCTGCCAAGTTCTCTACGTGAGCAAAGTCATGTTCCATTTGCATGTGTGAAAATCTACCCTAGACTGAGTTAGTAGTAGCGATTGATTTTAAGGATCTTTAAATGCCAACCCAGCTGCTAAATTCTCCACCAGGAGTGGAGTGTGGAACCTAATACCCGATTGCTGTGAAATGAAAAACCCAGCTCAGTGAAATACTACCCATACTCCAGTGTGTCTTCCTGGAGTGCCTTGTGTGTAGCTGGACTATGCCACCTGCATTTCAAAGATCACAGTGCACAAGTTTCAGTGGAATGTCGAGACTCAGACAGTCTTATCTTTCTCCCAATGAGCGGCTGGTGGGTTTGAACTGCCAACTTTCTGGACAGCAGTTCAGTGCTTATACTACAGTGCCTCTGGGATTCCCTCATATTATACATTAAAATATTTTCAGAGCACTAGATAAGCAATTAATATGCTCCGTAAATATACCATTAAACACCTCCTTCCCAAAAGATGGATCTTGGCTGATAGCAGAGAATACAAGAGAGATGTTTACTTGTGCTTTATTGACTATGCAAAGGCTTTCAACTGTGTGGATTATGACTTGTTATGGACAACATTGCAGAGAATGAGTATTCCAGAACATTTTATTGTGCTCATGAGGAACCTATACATAGACCAAGAGGCAGGTGTTCAAACAGAATAAGGGGACACTGAATGAAATTAATCAGTCACAAAAGGAGAAATACTGCATAGGACCACTACTGTAAAAGACTAAGAAAAAGAACCCACACTAAGGGGTGGGGGGATTCTTTGCTTGTTAGTGGGACCTTGGGGAGTGGGATGAGGGGAGGGAGGGGAAGGTGGAGCACAGGGTAGGGAATAGACACAGGATAGTTTGGGTGCTAGGGAGGGGGCAATACACAAAAAGGGGGA